>NC_138560.1:17419732-17799732 GCF_964273705.1 Natrix helvetica
AAACACAATTTCATTGAAGGCCGCATCAGAGTTGTGTTTGACCTGGGGGAGACATGGTGGGCGTGGCTAGCTCAACCTCACTCCTCTCGGGGCCTCCTCTGGTGGCCTGAGTGCTTCTGCCAGAGAAAACAGGTTTCCCAAACTCCATTTTCAGCTGCCACAACCTCCTGCAACCCTCTGCCAGTGAAAACGGAGTGTGTGCCAGCCAAAAACGGAGCTTGGAAGCCTGTTTTCTCTGGCAGAAGCACCGCCGGCCAGTTCTTCACTGTTTCCAGGATGGCCTTGCGGCCCAGATCTAAGTACTCTGTGGGCCGAATCCAGCCCCTGGATCTTGAGTTTGACACCCCTGTTCTAGAGGGTCCAAAGATTTGGCGTGACATCAAAAGTGACACAGCAGGTCACCTGTGACACACATGTCATGGGTTTGCCCCCACTGCACTGGGGTTTGTAGCTGAGCTGCTTAAGGGTGTTCTGGGAGAGAGTCTACATTCTCAGCCTTGAAAAAGTAAAGACAAATGAGTTGTGGCTTTATGGAGAAGGTGGAAGATCCAGCAGGATCCTTTTGAGCTTCTGAATGATGCAGAAAGAAGAATGAGGGAAGCCTCCTGAAGCCTCCAGAGGGAGAAAAACTGCCCAATGTGCAAACTGGAAATCCGTTCCCTAACTTCCGGTTTGCGTGTTGGGTTGTTTTTCGCCCTCCGGAGGCTTCAGGGAAGCCTCTGGAGAGCGAAAAACGGCCGGAGATGAAGGCCAAAATTAGCTGGACAGCACATGCATGCGTTCTGGAGCTGACAGGACAATGCCTCGCATGCCCTAAGAAATGGCTCCATGTGGCACATGTGCCCTACGTTTGCCACCTCGGCTCTAGTTGTTCCTTTGCCTCACTGCTGTCCAGCACCTGATCACTGCCAGATGGCCTTGGCCCCATCTCTGCCTCTGACACAGGGCTCTCGTCCGAGCCTTCCCCAGACTCCAGGACTGGCCCAGGCTCCCCCCCCAACCTCCTCACTGTCTGACTGCTGGTCGCTGGTGAGCCACAAGAACTCCACTCCACTGTATTTGCTCTAACCCATGGGTCGTCAACCTGGTCCCTACCGCCCACTAGTGGGCGTTTTGGGATTCCAGGTGGGCGGTGGGGATTTAGGAGGTTAAAACCTCCTTTTGAACTAACGCGCGCGAGAATGCATGCGTTAGGGATTTCGGAGGTTAAAACCTCCTTTTGTGCGAGTGGGCAGGCAAGTGCAAGCGCGTGCACAAGCAAACACGTGGGAAGAGGAAGGGGAGGAGTAGAAACTGTTAGCAGGGACAGGCAGAAGCGGAGCAGAGCAGTTGCAAAATAGGAGAAAGAAAAGGCAGGAGAGAATTGTTATTGGCTAATAATAATAAGTGGGCTAACTAGCTCAGCCTCAAAGATCTCATTAATCACTAGTAAAGCTAATTTCAATTTACTTTATTGTTTTCTAATTAAACTTTATAAAGTTAAAAACATTATAAACATGCATAAAGTAGAAATAAAAAGATAAATGTATGTACATTTCTTTTCTTTTTTTAAACACCCTCCTTTCTAAAAAATATTCCGCACTTGCGTAAAAACTGGTGGGCGGTAAGGAAATTTTTCCATCAAGAAAGATCCATTAGTGGGCGGTAGGTAGAAAAAGGTTGACTACCACTGCTCTAACCATCTGCCTTGTCTTTTTTTCCAGTGCAACTTGCACCTCCAGTTCTCAGAGCAAAATATACCCAAAATATCATCTTCGTGAACGTTTCTTTCACCTACCCTTCTTGTATGAAGGACGTCTTTCAGTATCTGACATATGATTTGGAGATTTGGAGAGGTGGATTGCAGAAACCGGTGAGCCAGAAAACGATGCTACACTAATTTCTCCTCTCTTGCAGGTTTGCTTGGAAAATATTTCTTATATTTGTATCCTATGCTTCTTCTTCCAAAGCTCTTCAATTGAAGAAGCCTTTTTTTTTTCCATCATGACTCATGAAATAAAATATTCTTTGACCATATTTGCTCTCCAACAATGGAGGGTTTGCTTAATTGTGAAGAGCTGCATCTCCTTCCTTCTTTGATGGATTATTCGGAAATAGTAATAATAAAGCATTTACTAAAGGCAAGAGTTAAAATAAATAAAAATAAAGGACAAAATAAAGCCAGGGGTTCATAGCCTGAAAGGTACATTTGTTGCCACCTAGAAGTCAGGGACACAGTGGCTCAGTAGCTGAGACGCTGAGCTTGTCGATCAGAAAGGTCAGCAATTCAGCGGTTCGAATCCCTAGCACCATGTAACGGAGTGAGCTCTCATTCCTTGTCCCAGCTTCTGCCAACCTAACAGTTCGAAAGCACGTTAAAAATGCAAATAGGAAAATGGGAACCACCTTTGGTGGGAAGGTAACAGCATTCCGTGTGCCTTCGGCGTTTAGTCATGCCGGCCACATGTCCACGGAGAGGTCTTTGGACAGCACAGGCAGCCCTCCCAAGCTCCCTTTTCACTGGTAGAGAGTTGCAAGAGGCCGTGACAGCTGAAAATGGAGCTTGGGAGCCCACTTTCTCCGGCAGAAGCACCACTGTTCTTTGCTATTTCTAGGGCAGTCCCGCAGGCCAGATCTAAGTATCCCGTGGGCTGGATCTGGCCCCCGGGCCTTGAGTTTGACATCCATGGGATAGGGGATAGACTTCTTCCACCATTGCTTCCCAGAAACTGATGTTTAAAGTCTGCTGCCTTGATTCGGGAGTTAGGCAGATAGTCAGCATCACTAGCAGCCCTTGATAACCCGATGCTAACTTGGAGGTCATTTCTCATATCAAAAAGCAGTAATCCACAGCCCTTTCATCTTCATCTTCCTCCTTTAATTATTAAAGATGAAGAAGGAGAAACCCAGGAAAGGGAAGTGCCAAGTCTAGTGCCCTGGGTCTGTCTGCTGTGCTCCTTTGCCAGGGTTCCTGTTGGGTTCAAGTCACTGCTTGCTTATTTCTAGGCTGCATAAACGGATAGAATCAAGATCACAGAAAGTGTTAATATCACTTTATAAGGCCTTGGTAAGGCCACACTTGGAATAATGCATCCAGTTTTGAATGCCACAAAGAAGATGGCGTTGTAGAAAAGATGTAGAAAAGATGTGGAGACTCTAGAAAGAGTGCAGAGAAGAGCAACAAAGATGATTAGGGGATTGGAGGCCAAACATGAAGAACAGTTGCAGGAACTGGGTATGTCTAGTTTAATGAAAAGAAGGACCAGGGGAGACATGATAGCAGTCTTCCTATATCTCAGGGACTGCCACAAAGAAGAGGGAGTCAAACTATTCTCCAAAGCACCTGAGGATGGGATAAGAAGCAATGGATGGAGACTCATCAAGGAGAGAAGCAACTTAGAACTAAGGATAAATTTCCTGACAGTTAGAACAATTAACCAGTGGAACAGAAGTTGCCTCCAGAAGTTGTGAATGCTCCAACACTGGAAGTTTTTATGAAGATATTGGATATCCATTTGTCTGAAGTGGTGTAGGGCTTCCTGCCTAAGCAGGGGGTTGGACTAGAAGACCTTCAAGGTCCCTTCCAACTCTGTTATTCCTATTCTATTTTTCAGGTGACATTAGAGGACATTCACGACCCTTCAGTGGAGATCAACACAACAGACTGGCTTGATGGCGAACACTGTCTTCGTGCTCGAACATCCTTTAGAAATGGGGACAGAAAGTGGAGCAATTTCTCGGAACCCCTTTGCCTGTGGTTGAATGAAGAAGGTGCAGGAGGAGTCGGAGGTCTGGAGCTCCACTTTTCCAGTGCACTTGATCCATCATAGATCTTTATGCAGGATTGCAAACTTCCAGTTTTAGTGCACCAGTGGCCAATGCAATGCCATTAAAACATTTGTGATTGCTCTTTTGATGTAGACAAGAAACACACCAGGAATCAGAGAAGTCTGTGATGACTTCCTTCATTTTGAATCGTGAGCCGCCCAGAGTCGTTTGCGAAGATGGGTGGCTGTAGAAATGAAATACATGCATTCATGCATAAATAAATAAATAGATTTCAGGACAGAGTTGTCACCGGCAGCTCCAGAGAATTATCGGCTACATAGGTGCATTTTCTTGCTTATCACGGTTTGCTTTCTTACACTTTCCTTGCTTTTGAGGTGCAGCCCCTTTTCTTCTTGCCTCTGCTAGTGGCCTGGAGCAAGGTTACCTCCAGTTTTGGGACTCTTGTTTGGGTACTATACAGGGGTGGTATTCACTTCCCTTCCCTACCAGTTTGCAAATGTGAGCGCGTGTTCAGCCTTCTGTGCATGCACTTTTGGCGAAAAAAGGGCCTAAATGGGAATGCCATAGAGCTGCTACTGGTTCGGGCCAACCAGTCCAAACTGGTAGAATACTACCTCTGGTACTATATCTCTCCCTCCTATCTCCCTCCATTATAGTAACTATAGGCATTATAGTTACTGTGATTCTCTCAACAAAGATGCCCAATGGCTATCAGATTTGAGCAGGACAGTAGTTGGTTCACAGAACAAGAAGATTGCCTGCCAAAGGTCCTATTTTGGTCCTCAGCATCACCAAAGAGAGCTAGGAAAGATTCTTAGTTGAATCTTTGGAGCCTAGGCCAATAGGTGATATTGTTAGTTTGTGTTAAACTGGAAAGTATTGTTTAGCTCAGCCTATTTGTACCTGGTGCTCTCTAGAGTGTTGGACTTCAGTGGCCTGACTTCAGTTAGCTGGGTAATTAACAATTCTATTGTTAACTTCCTATCTATTGATATCTGAACAATGCATTTTAGTATCTCATAATTGCTTTTTTTTTCTTTTCCAGTAAGAAAATGGGAAAATGTTGCCCTTCCTTTGCTTGCTGTATTAGCCAACTGTATTGGTGTCGCCATGCTTCTCTTCTACTACAGACACAGAAGGAAGCAAGTTGAGATGCCTTCAGCTTTGGTATGGGCCGTATGGGAGGTTTCCGGGATGAATAGGGGAAGTTGACTTCCATAACAGTGTGCATATTTTCATACACAGAGCCTGCACTGATCTGAGATTGATGTTACTTGCTTCTTGCTTAGAACCCGGGTTACATGTTCTGTTGACATGATCATAGTTAAGTTAAATATAGTAGCCGCAAAACAGGGGGTTCTAAAAGAAGAAGAAGACAGTTAGCAGAGGAAAGGGACCTAAGAAGCTTTCTTTAGTAACTAAAGGGAGTGACTATCTTTGAGAAACTGTCTGCAGGATAGCCAGGACTCATCTTGGCCTTATCAACCATCATTTGCTAAGTACAGAAGAAATATCAGTAAAATTGATGACAAGAGATTGTGAGAGTTGTGCTTCAGAACATCTAGAAGGCAACAAATTGATAACCTCTGCTGATTAAACCATGTTCACAAAATTTGCTTGCTTGTCTCTTAGCCAAGAGTGCTGATGTTGAATAAGATCACTGATCAGCAATTCTTCCAAGAATTCAATTGTTTAATATAGGTAAAGGTTCCCCTTGCACATATGTGTTAGTCGTTCCCGACTCTAGGGTACAGTGCTCATCTCTGATTCAAAGCCGAAGAGCCAGTGCTGTCCGAAGATGTCTCTGTGGTCATGTGGCCAGCATGACTTAACGCCAAAGGCGCATGGAACGCTGTTACCTTCCCACCAAAGGTGGTCCCTATTTTTCTACTTGCATTTTTACATGTTTTCGAACTGCTAGGTTGGCAGAAGCTGGGATAAGTAACGGGAGCTCACTCCGTTACACAGCTCTAGGGATTCAAACTGCCGAACTGACGACCTTTCTGATCTGCTGAGCCACCATGTCCCTTGTTGTTTAATATATCCCATGATAAAGATTGGCCTGCATTGTGGACAGATGTTTAATGTTATCATTGTACAGTCCTTCAGAGATATCTCGTTCCCAGCCTTGTGCCCTGACACCTTTTTAACTGAGGATGCTAATGTGGACCTAGAGCAGGGGGTCCCCAGGCGAGGCAACTTTAAGACTTTTGGACTTCAACTCCCAGAATTCTACAACCAGCTGTCTGGAGAATTCTGGGAGTTGAAGTCCACAAGTTTTAAAGTTGCCAAGTTGGAAGACCTGTGACCTAGAGGTTGTCTCGATCTTAAACAGTTGCTCTGTCACTGAGCAGGGTGAGCTTTGCTCATATAAATGGGATTCATAACTGGCATTTAGCAGCTGGTGATCTTGGACTGATGACATCTGATGTCAATTATTCCACTCTTGAGGGTATCTGGTTCCTATCCACATTAAATTCACCCAGAGGTCCCCCCAAGTCACCCATCAGAAGGATCCCAGTGGGTTTAGCTTATAGGAATCAGATTTATGGAGAATTCGGATTTAGCATGGTGTATTAATAAGTGCAAATATCAGTTTCAAATTAAAATGGGCCATTTAAAAACTCCAGTTATGATCTTTAAATGATTAACTGCATTCTCATGGTGCTATGTCAGTTGTTCTGTTTAAATTGTGCACCCATTTAATCATGTAATCTTAGACTTGTTCCATTTCTTAAGCATGTTTTAGCAGCAACTTAAATATATATTCTTTAACAGATGTTCTGAGTTTTGTTTCACGAGCATTTCATCTGTTCGGATCTCTAAATAGGGCATCTTTTTCTGGCTCTGTTTGAAATATGTTACTCAAAGATATTGAAACCAGTGAGAGAAATTCCTTAATTTTGACTCTCTCACCTTAACTTCCTTGCCAGGGACTGCAATGCCGATCACAAACAGAGAAGACGGAACAACCTTCTCTTTTTGAATAATGCATTTTACGATAGAAATACCTTTACAATTATCTTAGCTTTATGTCCTGAGCAAATTCTCTGCATCCTTGAAAGAAAATCGAAGCACAATTCATCTTCTTCACGATCACGGCTATAGAAATAAATTCCGAATTATCAGAAGCTTTCTCTGAATCAAGAAAAAGCATAGCCACTTCCCCCTTTTTCTGGCACCTGGCAGCTCTTCCAAGTGTTATTGTTTCACACCTGTCGTCAAAACGGTACTCTACTGCAGTGTTTCCCAACCTTGGCGACTTTAAGTCCTGTGGACTTCAACTCCCAGAATTCCCCAGCCAGCTATGCTGGCTGGGGAATTCTGGGAGTTGAAGTCCACAGGACTTAAAGTCGCCAAGGTTGGGAAACACTGCTCTACTGAGCATTCTACGGTCAGACCCTACGATATAATTTGTGAACCATTAGGGTGAATAAATTACTGGCTTAGCCGCCATCTTAAATGAATTCAGTTTAACTTCCAGATCTTGTTTTTGTCGAATGAGCCTAATTATACTTTTCTTCTAAATTTCAAGTCATGTTTTTGATGTAGCTAAGGCGGAGGTCCATTTATGTTGGTCTGCACCCATTCTTGTTAGCTGCTGTTCTTACTTCCTGTTTCTCGGTTTTTAAAAATGAAAATGTGTCTCTCTTCTTCCTTCCCCACTTCTCCCTTCTCA
This sequence comes from Natrix helvetica, assembly GCF_964273705.1. Lineage (NCBI taxonomy): Eukaryota > Metazoa > Chordata > Lepidosauria > Squamata > Natricidae > Natrix > Natrix helvetica. The sequence goes on from NC_138560.1 coordinate 17,427,180, forward strand.
AATTAGGATTTTTCTAAGTGCCAGCACCCGAAGAACCTGATGGAATTTGATGAAAGGGATTTGACCCAAAACAACGTCCGCTTTATTCTGCAACAGAAAACCACACCTGTCCTTTTAACTCTTTCGGTGGATTCTTTATCAAAAGAAAGTGAAGAGAGCAATGATGAAGATGATAGTACTAGACACATTCCTTACACCGAAACGCATCGATTTCAGAAGAAGGATGAAAACTGCTCAACGGTTGGCACTTTTCCAATATGTTCCAGCTCTTCTTCTGGATCTGGTGATTCCCAACTAAGTGGAGAAAGCTGGCTAGCTTCAATGAGGTCAAAGCCCTTTTTTACAGCAGAATGGATGACAACGGATGCTTCTTCCGGACTCATAGAGAAGACTTTCCTTTCTGAGGACTCCATTATGGATGAATCTGTTAGCTTTGCAGACGACTTCTCAGCTGCTAGTAGAGAAGGTCAAGGAATTACAAGCAGAGATGTCGACTTTTTCAACCAATTAATGCTCTCAGAGAGTCACCACCACTTGCACTTTTTCACAGGTTTGGAAATCAGAACTGGAGGAATCCAATGCAGAAGTATTTGTGCAAGTCTAGCAAACTCACAGACATCTCTTTGTAATGAGCCTGAAGGGCAAGTTATAGAAGAATGGAGATGTGAAAATGACTCTAGCAATTGTGAGGCTCTTCGGCTGGAAAAATCTGTGCTTGATGTGTCTTGCAAAGACAGGGTTGAAAATAGAGAACGGGTTGGAAACAATACTCTGAAATCTACAGGCCACACTTATCAACCCAGGCAAGGACATTACATTTCAAGAAACTGATGCCAATTACGGGTATGTATTCTAAGAGTAGAGAAGATCTTACCATGATTCCTCTAAAAGATCCATGGTGAGAGTTGCACTTTAAAAGGACAGGTATTATAGTTCCATTCTATTTCTAGGTTGCCGTATTCGTCCATTACATCTTATCTTTAAAAGCAAAACAAAGCAAAACTGAATTTTCCTAAGTGAAATTCCATCCAGATTGAAAACCGCCACAGAAGTTTTCATTGGGGATTTTGTCATGGGAATTGGAATTTTCTTATGGAGAATTGGAATTCTTGGAAAAGTGAGTCTTCTTTCCCAGCTGAGTATTGGGATGTTCAGCTTAAAAATGTCTATCATATTTTGGATATCCATGTCCGTCTCTCCATTTGTGAATAGTTGGATATGTTTGAGAATTGGAATTGAGAACAGGAAAGAGAGAAGTTTCTTGTGGACGTGTTAAGCATTGCATTGTGTAAGCTAATCCAGACTGGTGGTGTTCTTTTAAGCTGAAAGGCACACTTTCTAGAATGGTTGTTTTCTTGCAGGCATTTCATAACCCAACTAGATAACATCATCAGTGCTAGGACCCCCTAACTGAAGCATTTCAAACCAAGAGCCACTTTCAGATTCTAAATATTTTTTATAGAATGTCTTTGTATTTATATGCCTTCATTTATATCTCATATTGAGATTGGCATGTTGTGTCTCATTGGTCGGGGCAACAAAATTCATGGATCGTTGTGGTTCAGGGTTGAAGTGTAGCTCTTTGGTGCCCTCTGAATTGATTGTTTTCTGCAGACATTTCATTACCAAACTAGGTAACATCATCAGTACTAGAGCTAGCAGGGATAACGTTTGATAATGAAACACCTGCAAGAAAACAACCAGGCTCAGAGAGCACTAGGGACCCCATAACTAAGGGTTCACTTTTGTTTTTATTTATCTATGTATTTATTTAGAAAATTTATAAGGCTGCCCACTCACTCTCAGTGGCTTTGTATGGATTACGAGAAATAAAAACCCCATATAGGACAGTAAAAACAATTACCTCTTTTACAATAAAAACAAAAGCCCCTTTGACAGGTTTCTGCTCTGTCAAATTTATATCCCAATTTTAAGTAAATTACTTGGATATAAAAATGCTAATTGGTTTAGAGGCAGAAGGGGAGAGGATTGGCGTTGTTTCTTTTCACAGCAAAAACTCTCTAAATATCCTAGCCCAGGACTTTCCTTGTCAAACGCTTCTGTTTTTTCAGCACTTCCTTGACTGACTATGCAATGTTTCATGGTCCATGAATGTTCTAAGAGTGGGAGACAAAGAAACATCCATGTTTGCAGAGAGCCTTCTGTAGATAAAGGTCTTTTTTTTCCTTGGGGAAAAAATTGTTTCAGAAGTGAGTTAGACCTTTTTCTTGAGCAAGGATATCAAGGTCTCAAGCTTTGTCAGGGGATGTTGGGGGTGTGATTTCACCCAATTGATGTCAATTCCTGTTGTAACATAGGAGGTGACTTTGATCTGTTTAGAATACACCCAATTATTTATTTATTTATTTAATTTGACTTCTTAGTCGCCCCCTCTCCCCCCAGGGATTCGGGGCGACGTACAATAACAACAATCACAACAATATAATATGGAGGAGGTAGAAAATAAATAAATAAATTACAGTACTTTGAAACAATTAAAATCCCAATGACAGTTAAAATTTAAATTAAAATTAACAATTAAAAATGCCCAAGAGGTGGAAAAGCTCTAAATTTAAGCCAGGCCGGCTAGTCGGAACAGGTGGGTCTTCAATTTCATACGGAAGGAGCGGAGGTCAGTTGTTGTCCTAATATCTGGGGGGAGGTCATTCCAAAGGGTAGGGCCCATCACAGAGAAGGCCCTACTCCTGGGCGCCGCCCTCTGACACTCTCTGGAGGACGGCACCCGGCTCCTCTTGTTCATGTCTCAAGAGAAGGCACCCTTTACTTATCTAAATCTGCTTTTCAGAGTCTCTTTTAATTTTTCCTCACCAAGCTGAGGGCATGGGAAATCACCCTCCTTATCTGTTTCCCTCTATTGGGTGTCTTCTAGACATTTTGATCTCTGAAAGTTTCGCAGTTAGCCTGTCTTAAGAGAGTCAGAGCAGTAGTGTGTTCCTATCAGTTTAGACCGGTTCGTCCAAATTTGTAGTAGTTTGGTGGCCTGGGTCGCTGGAACCAGTAGTGACCCAGGCCTGCCATGCCCCTGAACCAGTTCTCCCGCAGGCGCCGCCATCTTGTTTTTTGCTTCTGCGCATGTGCAGAGCAATTTTAGTAGTATTATGCATACATATTCAGCATGCACACGTCACAGCCCTGAGCGAACCAGCAGTAGTCTTTGCTGGAACCCATCACTGAGTCAGAGGTTACCAGGTAGGAGATGTGGCCCATATGCACTTACGGCATTTTAACGGAGTTTACTTAAGGGATTTTATTGCAATAAAATTTTATGTGCAAATATGTATTTCAACTAACTCTTGAAATCCCTCTTATTGACAGTATTGGCTTGCTTCAATGAAGCAACAGTTTCTTCCTACATGAATGGGCTGGAAACTAGTCTTTATGTCTTAAACGAGACAATATTACTGTATTAAGCTAACGAACCCTAAATTCATTGATAAATACGGCGGCAACTAAGAACTCCGTATGGACTTTCCAAATGTTGCTGCTGAATGGGAAGATAGAGCAATGAACTTCTCTTGAACCCAAGTTCCCTTCCCAATTCAGAAAACTTCAGTTATAATTGTAGAAGATAAGTTGTAGAAGTTTCTCAACCTTGGCCTTTTTAAGACTCCCAACACTGGAGCTCCATCACTGGAGGACAACCATTTGTCTGGAATAATTTTAAGTTTCCTGTTTAAGCAGAAGATTGGACTAGAGGACCTCCAAGGCTCCAACTCTGTTATTCTGTTAAGTCTTTGACTCCAACAACAAGGCTGGCTGCGGAATTCTGGGAGTTGAGGTCCACATACTGTATCTCAAAGTGGCCAAGGTTGTGAAAACACAGGTCTAAAGGAAAGTGTTGGTCTTGGGAGGCATTAGACTAGCTTTACCTGTTGATTTTGAAGAAAGTATTCAGAGGGAGAGGTTCTCATCAGAGGGGACATTCAAAGAAATTCAACATAGTATCCATAACTGTAAACAAAGCCCTACTCTTTTTACCTGGATGCAATGTAGGCGCTTCCATAAATTCCATAATTTCATATTTTGTGCTCATGAATGTAACTTGGTGAACAAACTTCCCAAATTAATTTTCTAAAATGCAGTAAAGAAGACTCCTGCACACTAAAGGGAGTTCTTTGAGCGGGTTGATATGAAACGAAAGAGTCCTCATATTTCCAGAGATTTATTTTTGTACATCTTTCCTCTTGTTTATGTATATGCACTTTGGTTAATTGTACTGTTTATAAATACAAATTTTAAAATGCATAGGTGTGTTTATATTTATGCGAGTGTGTGTGTGTGTTTGTTGGGGGGGGGGGTATTGTTGTCTTATCCCAAAGCAGTTCAGAGTAGGATAAAGTCTACAGGAATGGGCTGCTACGGGTTCGGCCGGGTTTGGGAGAACCCATAGCTAATGTTATGGCTGGTTCGGAGAAGCTCCAAATCCCACCCCTGGCTGGCCCCACCCGCCCCTCCCACCCTTCCCAAGAGTCTCCACGCGGCCCGTTTTGGATGCAAGGTAAGTGCAGGGCCCGCACGGAGGCTTGGGGAGAGGGATAAATGGGACTCCCGGAAGGGAGGGCCTCCAGAGTCCGGGGAAGGCAGTTTTCGCCCTCCCAGAGGCTCAAGGAAAGCCTCCGGAGCCTGGGGAAGGCGAAAACGCCCCCCCCCCCCCGGATGTGGTGGTGCAGCACTGACTGGGCCACGCCCACCATGGCCACGCCCACCCAGCAATCGGGCAGAGAACCCATTGCTGAAATTTTTGAAGCCCACCTCTGATAATCTACCATGAACAGATTGCAGGTTGTCCTCAATTTACGGTCATTAAGCATGATGACATTAAGCATTTATCTCCTTTTCTGCAGTGGTCTTTAAGAGACTAACGATCCCCTGTAGTAGATGTGTATTATTCCATTTCCCAATTTGGGAGTAAGGAGAGAACAACTCTGCTTAAGGGAGGACTAGAACTCAGGTCTCTCTGTTCATAGTGCAGCATCTTAACCAGTTGCAGGCTGTGGGACTGAAAAGACTGAGCTGGCCAGATTTCCCCCGCCCCCACTGTCTGTCACTGAGTGAGGACTTGAACCTGGGTCTCCCTTCCCTTAATCCCACACCTTCATTGCCCCACCCCTCCTGTGTGTGTCATAATTTCATCTCAGACAGGAAGAGCCAAAGGTTATATTGAGAACCAACTTGAAAAGAGACAATGAGTCACCGAGAGGGAATATCAGTTAACTTCTCCGTAATTTGCTTCTGTGCTGCATTTGAGTCTCGTTCCTCCTTCCTTCTCTTTCCCAGCTCTGAGCCTCCATGGCTGGGGGTCAGGAGGTTTTCTTTTGATTTTAGACAATTGGCGACTTTTTAATTAGGTTGGAGAGGACCCGTAGTTCTTGGACTTACAACACTTTGTTAGTGACTGTTCAAAGTTACTGCAGCACCGAAAAAAGTGGCTCATAGCTGTTTTTTACACGGCTGTTGCAGCATCTCCATGGTCACATAATCAAAATTAGGGCGCCTGGCAACCAACTCATACTTATGACGGTTGCAATGTCCTGGGGTCAAGGAATCACCTTTGGCGAACATCTGACAAGCAAAGTCAATAGGAAAGCCAGAATCACTTAACAACCGTATTACTAACTTAACAGCTGCAGGGATCCACTTAACAACTGTGGCAAGAGAGGTTGTAAAACGGGGCAAACTTCGCTTAACAATTGTCTCGCTTAGCAAACAAAAATGTTGGGCTCAGTTGTGGTCATTAAGTGGAGGACTACCTGTAATTGGGATCTTCACCCATCTTATTGTTGTAAAAGGAGATGTTATCGTTTTGAATAATAAGAGGATTGCCTGTCTCCACAGCTAATTGTTCCCAAGGTTCACCTGGTTGGGAGATACACAGGTGTTTTGTTTCCCCTTTTAAAACAAAGTCCAGATAGGAACTGCAATTGTGCAATTGTAGTTGTGTTTCTTTTTCTGCACACTTTAAAAGGCAGGACACGCTGCACGCTTTGACAATGCATTCATGGATGCCATTTTGACTTTTTTTTGAACTTGCAAATGCAGGAACTCTCTGGGCTGTTGAGGAATAGGAGAGTGTGATAAAAAGGAATCGAGATAGTAGTTGCAACTATGCAGCTACATCTTCCCTGTCTTGAATTGCAACAGTCCAGAAAAGGAGTAAGGCTTCTGTTGTGGCCCACCAGATTCGGTCAGTGAGGAGGTTGGAGAGGAACATGGCCAGTCCTGGAGTCTGGGGAAGGCTCTGATGAGGGCTCTGTGTCGGAGGCAGAGAGGGGGCCAGAGCCGTATGCCAGTTATCAGCTGCCTTCAGAGTCAGACAGCAGTGAGGCAGACGAACAGGTGGAGCTTGTTCCCAGTGTGTGCATGCCCAGAGTTGCCAGATTAAAGGAACGGCTAAATAACAGCTAAAGACTTGGGAGTAAAGCCACAGGTAGACAATGAACGGCCCCTCCTAGAGGAAATAAAAGAGGAGCGAAAGGGGAGTGGAGTTTTCAGGAGACAATTCGTTCGTTTAATTAGTTTGTGACTCTCCGAGACTCCTTGCCAAGTTTTGCAGATGTTGGCCTGGCACCTCTCCAAACCAGATAAGGTCTGTGACTGTAAATCCTCCCTTGAAAGACTTTGTTGGATTTGAATGAGCAGAAGTCACAGTCCATTAATAAAAGGGTTTTTTGTCAGGACAAAGAGTTTGCTTCATGCTCTCGAGAAACCTCGGTCAGAACAGCTTCAGTCTTGTGGTTGTGGGTGCCATCTTGGCTTTTCCACCCCACTTTAGATGCCTCTGAAGCCATTCTGAGCAGTCCCAATGGCCTAGCTTCCTGCTGCTCCGATTGACCTGCCTTCCGTGTTTTGGAAGTGGATTTATTTCCTTCATTTAATTGTTACAAGTGCTCTTACGTATCCTTGGCTTTGTTGAGTCTACTCAAATGTAATCTCATTTCTGAGAATGACTGCAATAAGGCCGAATGATCAAACTGTGTACTGGTTCCCAAGGGTTCAATGAGGGGGAAGGTGGTGGTTTTATTTGGTGTGTCACACTCTCGGTGCATGCGGGCAGACGGGGGGCCTAACAGGTAAGGTGAGCTCTGTACCTATGAACAGCGCAGGCTCTGCAAATTACACCTCCACAAAGACACGAAAACACCTACCTTCCCGTGATGTAATATCAACGTGGTAGGATTGCATCAGAGAAAGCATCAGCACGATGGAATCTGATTTGCATACAGGTAGTCCTTGACTGACAATGTTATATTTAATGACCTCTCAAAGTCTTTCATACAGAACTGATCCTTGCACTTACAGTCTAAGCATCCCCAAAGTCATGTGATCAAAGTTCGGGAGTTTGGCGACCAGCATACATTGATGAGGGTTGCAGCACCCTGGATTAAGGTGAGCGTCATTTGCAACCTTCCCAGCTGACGAGCAGAGCCATTGAGAGAAACTAGATTCACTTACTATGCGATTCACTTAACAGCCACGGTGATTGGCTTAACAACTGCAATTAACAACAATTGGCTGAAGAACCATGGCCAAAAGGACGTAAAATTGGGCATGACTCTATTAACAATCTCCTTGCTTAGCAACGGAAATAGCAATAGCAATAGCACTTAGACTTATATACTGCTTCAGAGTTCTTTATAGCCTTCTCTAAGCGGTTTACAGAATCAGCCTCTTGCCCCCAACAATCTGGGTCCTCATTTTACCCACCTTGGAAGGATGGAAGGCTGAGTCAACCTTGAGCCTGGTGAGAATCGAACTGCCAAATTGCGGTCAGCCGGCAGTCAGCAGAAGTAGCCTGCAGTGCTGCACTCTAACCACTGCGCCACCACAGCTCTTCTTATCCAATAGTGGTCATCAGTTGAGGATTATCTATACCCATGATGGCGAACCTATGGCATGCGTGCCAGAGATGGCATGCAGAGCCCTCTGTGTGGGCACATGCGCCATCACCAGCTGCTCTTCGCAGGTGCCGAAGCGCTGGAAAACGGCTTGAAAAATGTCCTGGAAAATGCCTTTGAAAACAGCCTGAAAATGACCCCCCAAAACGGCCAAAGAACTGGCATGCGTGCGCCACCCAGTTGGTCTTTGGGCTTCCAGCACTCCGGTGCATGCATATGCAGGCACATTATGGTTTGGGCACTTGGTGCTGAAAAGGTTTGCCATCACTGACCTATACATATCTTAAGCATGCTTATTTGAAGAGGGGAAAAAAACCACCCACTGCTGCTTGTAGAAAAAGCATTCTGCCAGGTAATCTACTGCCTTAGACTGAGCACAGAAATATCTGAAATCTAGGCTCCCGTACAAGGTGGGAAGGGGGGGGGATAATTAGATTCATAATGACAAAAGAATGATGCAATTTTTCCTGCCTCTTTTTCCGCTTGTATTTTTAAAAAAGAATTTAAGAACACGGAAACATTTTGTGAGCATCTGTCACTCATTTATGAAACAGCATGAATATAACTAAAGAGCACAATGCTACAGGCATTTAAAATGCAACCCCCCCCCCCCACTGTAAGCTCTTTTAAATAAACTTTCCATATCTTATCGGCATTGATTTTTTTTAAAAACAAACTTTTCTGCTGAAGTCAAACATGTTGAAATCCATCTCTCCAGAATGGATCTTTCACACCTAAAATAGAAAACACAGAAACAGTCACATCTCCAACATTTAGATTGTAGATTCGGATACATACAGGCTAGCCTTTTTGGATCTAAATGCCATCTGTACAGCATCTTGTAGAAATTCTCTCTCAAGTTCTGAGCTTGTGTAAACTTTACATTTCTTACCCAAATCTCTTCCCATGTTTCCATCATTATTGGTTCTTCAAAATTTTGTGCCCATTTTATCATACAATCTTTTACTAATTCTGTTTCTGAGTCTATTTCTATCAATACATTATACAACCTTTTTATGTGCATTTGACCCTGGTCCCTGATTTGTTTTATCAAGTTATCCTCATTTTGGATAATACCGGATTTCTGGTCTTTTTTCCATCTAGCCTGTAACTGACCATACTGAAACCAGGTTTGAATTACCCTTTCATCTCTTAATACATTCAAAGATTTCAACTGCAGTGCACCTCTATCCATACTAAGGAGTTCTGCATATGTAGTTACAAAAAACAAAGAAAGTTATTTTCTACTGGACCCAGCATAGTATTTTTACTAAATCTCACACCGAAAAAAAGCCACAGAAACTCAATTATTCTGCTTGGCTATGACTGGGAAAAGGCTTGCTAATACAGATAGTCCTATGACTTACAAACATTCATTTAGTGACCCTTTCAACTTACAACGGCACTGAAAAAAGTGACTTATGACCATTTTTCACACAACCGTTGCAGCAGTCACATAATCAAAATTTGGATGCTTGACAACAGGCTCATATTTATGACGGTTGCCGTGTCCCAGGGTCATGTGATCACCTGACCAGGATAATCAACGGGGTAGCCAGATTCACTTAACAACCGTGTTACTAATTTTAACAACTGCTGGGATTCACTTAACAGCCGTGGCAAGAAAGATCACAAAATGAACTGTCTTGCTTAGCAACAGAAATGTTGGGCTCAATTGTGATCATAAGTTGAGGACTACTTGTATTTGGGCTGGGGCTACACCCATTTTGATGTTGTAGAGCAAAACATGAGGTTGATAAGAGACATTTTCTCTTTAAAATAAATGCTACTTTCAGTGCAAAGCACAAGAATAAAACAGAGTAAGTCACAAAAGAGAAACCGGTAGATTAGTTCGTCCTGCCATGTTTCACACGTGTTTAATATCCCAAGGATCGTGTCCCCCAATTTTCTTCCCTGAAGCAAAATCTCCTTTTCTCAGCTGTAGGAACCACAAAAGGCTAATAATTCAGACTCCCCTCCCTCCCGTAACAAATCCTAAACCCAGCACCTTTCAAGATATGACACAAGGAGCCTAGGGGCACAATTAATTTCAATTAAATGCTTGAAATTCCCCATCATACTTGAAGATAAGGAAATTGGTTGGATGATTTCACTGAAATTCTCCCAGGAAAGGGAGAAATTTTCCAACCATTTCTTGAGAAATGAGGAAGCACAACACTGCTACAGAAGACGCTCCATCCAAGGCCTTCTCTCCTGATGTGACGAAATGGGATATTCCTTCACCACCACCACTGCCATCATCCACAGCAGGTTGCTTTGGAGACAATAGATTGCTATTTGCAAAGACCTGAAATGTGTAGGAGAATAATTATTATTATTATTATTATTATTATTATTATTATTATTATTATTATTATTATTATTATTATTATTATTATTATTATTATTATTATTAATTATTATACGATTGTATCACAGCGGCCAGTTGTTTCGCCGGATTTGGCATTGATTACTAGTCGGGCCCCACCCAGGGGCCTAGGACGTCGTAACGTATTTTCGTAATATACGTGCAGATCCAAGCAGTGCAGCTTTTTGCATTTGACTGATGGTGATTTTGTCAGGTTTTAACTGTTTTAAATGTAATTCCAGTGCTTTTGGAATAGCACCCAGTGTGCCGATTACCACTGGAATTACCACTGCTGGTTTGTGCCATAATCGTTGAATTTCAATTTTTAAGTCCTGGTATTTCGCGATTTTTTCATGTTCCTTCTCGTCGACCCTGCATTATTATTATTATTATTATTATTATTATTATTATTATTATTATTATTATTATTATTATTATTATTATTATTATTATTATTATTATTATTATTATGCGATATCCATCATCGGACGTTGGTGATCATGTTGGTGATCCTATTTTTATCAACAGCCGCACAGAAAAGTGCTGCTGAGCTTTGTCCAAACCAGTTTCGGAAGCCATGATATTCTTCTTCTGCCTGGACCTCGTTTGCCTTCAGTCTTTCCCTGGAGGATTAAGAGGAATATGCCATATTTTTCCGGGTGTCGAATCATATGTCTGAAATATTCTTTTGCTTTTTAATTCTTTTGCTTTTTATTTTAATTTGGTTTTAATCACTAATTAATTTTTGCACTATTGTACAGACTTGTGTTTAATTTGTTTTATGGGGTTTTGTAATTGTTGTATATAATGTATTTTATTCTGTCTGTACACCGCCCCGAGTCCCCTTGGGGAGAGGGAGCGGTTGACAAATCCAATATAATAATAATAATAATAATAATAATAATAATAATAATAATAATAATAATAATAATAATAATAATAATAATGGTTTTGATGATCTCCCAATTGGCTTATCACCACCTCATTTCTTATTTTTTTTAAGCCAAGTTTTTTATTTATATATAAGTATTTTGAACACAGTGTAATGTCCGAGCATTTCATTTTACAAAAGAAAAATAACAGATATACCGATAGCAAATAATAATACACATAGTAATTATAACCATATTTATAATTATAGTAGTGTATTTGTGATCATGTTAATTATGCTAGCATACTTATCATTATGAACAACATTCATATTTTACTTATACATAACAATGATCTTTCTTCAGGTAGGTAGATCTAATTTCTACCTATCGCTAACCATTGATAAAACCATTTAAAAATCATTTCTGATTTGGTCAACCCAGCTCATACCTAACAGCTGCCTGTAAATCCACATTTCAAATGCTTTTAGTCCCTTCAAGTGGCTTTCTGTCAGGGCAGGACAGAAAATAGACATCTGACAAACCTAATTTTCAATCTTAAGCTTATGCCGTGACTGCTGAAGACCTTTTTCATTTTGAAGAATGATGTTTGAGCTTTCTCTGTCCTTTTCTTCACTGATTGTGTCTCAGCTTTCATGTAGGAAAATTACTGCATATAATTTCTGATTTGGTTGCACCAAGCACACTCCTGGTGAATCTTTACAGTTAGTCACCGACTTAAAAAGCATTTGTTAAGAAGCTTTTGAACTTACAGCAATGCCGGAAAAAAGGGAATTACAACCGATCTTCACATTTATGACCATTGCACCATCCCACACAGTTATGCCATCAAAATTCAGGTGCTTGGCAACTGGCATGTATTTACAATGGTGGCTCTATTCTGGGAACACGTGATCCCCATTTGCGATCTTCCCAATTGGCTTCCAACAAGCAAAGTCATTGGGGAAGCTGGATTTGATTAGTGACTGTGTGATTCACTTAACAAAGGCAGTCATTTGCTTAGCAACAGTGGCAAAGAAAGATGGTAGAATCAGGCTGACTCAACAAATGTCTTGCTTAGCATTGGAAATTCTGCTCCCAGCTGTGGTCATAAGCCGAGGAATACCTCGGTATATCCAGAATAGAACAAAGCCTTGAACCAACTCAGCAAAAAATATACCATAATTCAATGCTTACTTATTAAATGCTAGCAAATATGAGGGGGAAAATATAGTTAGGTGACAAAACTGGGCTAAAAGGCAGACCAAAGCAGGAGAAGAGAAAGATACAAACAATAGGCAAGAAATAAAAAGGCTTGGCTATAACAATCCACAATCACAATATCTTTATATCCAAAGAGATTCTAGAAGATTTCCAGAGCTGCTGGAAACTATCCAGCGAGCAACTGAGAAATCCCAATGGGTGATCCTTGGTTATTGCAGCCTTAAACTTTTTAAGTGCATAACAGCATCAGAATAGATATTTATTTTAATTTGAATTTTTTTTGCACTTGTGTCAGAAGCATCAAGGCACTTCTGGGTTGAAAGGATTACCTAGTGACATCACTGTTGCCAGGTGGGACACCCAGTTGGATGTCCATCAAGGAGCTGGAGCGAAGGACGGGAGCTCAACCCCACCCTGAGGCAACACTCGGATTTTGAACACGGGTTTGCTAACCTCCAGCCAGAGAATGGTATTCAGCAGGCTCTGACCAGTTCTGGAGAACCAGTAGCGGAAATTTTGAGCAGTTCGGAAAACCGGTAAATATCACCTTTGACTGGCTCTCTCTCCCCAATCTATTTTCTTCCTCCCAAATCCCAGCTGATTAGGAGGAAATAGGGATTTTGCAGTAATCTTCCCCTGGAGTGGGGAAGGAATGGAGATTTTACAGTATCCTTCCCCTGCCACGCCCACCAAGCCACACTCACAGAAACGGTAGTTAAAAAAAATTGAATCCCACCACTGCCTCCAACCCAGGGTCCTAACCCTGCAAGCCACTAGGCTTCCAGAATAAAAATGAAAAGTAGGACACCAGGTGATCCTTCCTCTATTCCACCCCATGCATTTGTTGACAGAGTCTGACGTATCCCACAGAACAACCCTTTATAAAGTCCTGTTGGAGTAGTAATTTAGACATGCCCATGCTTTATACATTCAGCTTTCCTGAAATTAGAAACGCTCAACTGTTTTCTTTTTTTATTGGCATCCATTCCTTTTCTTTTAAAGATTTTCCCACCTTGGGCCCGAGAATGCTAGCACTCCAAAATAAAAGAAATCCCAAATAAATAAATAAAAATCCAGCTTTAGAATGGTACTCCAGGCATTCTTCCACCGGGTTCAAGATCACCCCAAGTTTTCTTGACTCCAGCAGCGGCGGGACCACAGAACTACAGAAGTCGCAGAGACTGGGGCGTGGCAAGCGTCTTGCTTCGGCCTGTTGAGATGCAGCTGAAAAATAAATAAATAAAAAGAGCTGCCAGACCAGTAAAACTCCTCTGACACCAAGGAAGAATGGTTGCAGGAAGTAGCTTATCAGAAGAAAGGGTTGCTTCAGAAAGATGAAGAGATTCCAGGTGACTGGTTCACTGATCTGGCAGCAGGCGCTCCACTGGGGGAGAGATTGAGGATTAATCACATTGAAAGGTGTTGATTCTCCCGTGGGAACGGAGATGCCTCGTTAATTTTTCTACCTGGTGGAAAGGAATTGTCCAGTGTTGCCAGCGAGGGAAATTTGAAGACTTCTGGAGAGCAGCCTAGTCCATCTCAAGGGGAATTGCTTGTGTCTGGCTAATCTCATTACGCTATTAATGAAGCAGCTTTTCATTTACTGGGCCTTGTGCTCTCTAGCAGGTAAGCGATCCTCTTGAGTTTGTTTGTTTTTATAAATGCCTTTTTCTAAAAAAAAAAAAAAAATCCTGTCTCTGGGTTTTTGAGGAACTGCAGAGCAGGGCCACCTCCTGGAAATAAAGTAGGGAGTTCAAGCAGGAAAGTAGAATGTCTTTCGATATAAAAATGATATCTTGCTTGAGCAGGGCGTTGGACTAGGAGACCTCCAAGGTCCCTTCCAATTCTGCTATTCTGTTAAACAACTGGATGAGGAAATAAAAGGGGGGGATGGAAAATTAAACGCCCTCCCGTGTGCAGCAGATAAAAAGTTGAAGAGATAAGTACAATAAGTACATTGCTTTGTAATCTGCTGTATTTTACTATTTGTACCTCTGCTGCAGCGATGGCAAACCTTTTCAGCACCGAGTGCCCAAATTGGAACGTGCGTGCATATCCGTGTGCCAGAGCGCCAGAAACCCAAAGAACAGCTGGCCTGTGCACGCATGCCTGTTTTTCTGCTGTTCTTCTGGCTGTTATTTGGGCTGTTTTTCGGGCTATTTTTTCGCTTGAAAACAGCCTGAAAAAACAGCCCGAAAAGGGGCTTGCTTTTTAAATCATAAGAGCAGCTCTTTGTGCCAGAGGTTTGCCATCACGGCTCTACTGTATTGGTTAGCAATCTAGAGATCACAGGTGGGTTGTTCCCGGTTTGGCCCGGAGCGAGCGTGCCCAAACCAATAGTAAAAAAAATTGGCAACCCACCACTGCTAGAGATGTTTTATATTCTCTGGGTGACGGCATAAATTTTTTGAACAGATAAAATCAAGAGCCTCTTGACACGATCTCAAGCTTATCGTTTTGACCGTGGATTTATTTCCAGCCTTGTGAAGCAGACAGCGTGTGTGTCCCGTGAAGTACCAAAACATCACAGTCTTAAGGAGGAATTGTCCTTGACTTGAACTTAATAGGCACGATGCCCAGTTAGATTGGGGGAGAAAAATGCAATGGGAAATAAATATTTCTTGGCAGACCGCATAATAATAATAACAGATGTAGAAAGTTCTGAACTCCACGATTTTATTTCAGAAGCTTTTGATTTGAATCTCAATGTGACCTTCATCTTCCTAGGTGTCTTTTGGCAAACGCTTCACCTGTTGTTTTAGTTATACATGGGTACTAATCTCAGTCTCGGTGGGTTGTAAAGGTTACTAAAATGTGTATATGGTAAAGTTAAAGGTCCCCCTCGCACATATGTGCTAGTCATTCCCGACTCTAGGGGGCGGTGCTCTTCTCCGTTTCAAAGTCGAAGAGCCAGCGCTGTCCAAAGACATCTCCGTGGTCATGTGGCTGGCATGACTAAATGCTGAAGGCACACGGAACGCTGTTACCTTCCCACCAAAGGTGGTTTCTATTTTTCTACTTGCATTTTTTACCTGCTTTTGAACTGCTAGGTTGGCAGAAGCTGGGACAAGTAACGGGAGCTCACTCCATTACGCGGGGCTAGAGATTCAAACCACTGAACTGCCGACCTTTCGGATCAACAAGCTCAGCCTCTTAGCCAGTGAGCCACTCCTGCATATAAGGAAAGGCATAAAACAGCTTCCCGCTGTTTGGTGTTTTCATACTAGCTGATGTGTTGGCCATACTAGCTCAGAACTGCGATGCTAAAATCCAGTCCACCTGAAGGATAGAAAGTTGAGGTGGGTTTTTCATTTATATAGAGAGCAAGCATGAGATTGCAGGAAAGAACATCAAATCAGGAGGGAATTCATTCCAGAGATAAAATGTTCACTTCTAGAATCACAGAATAAATTGCTAAGCATTGGAAAGCCAACTGTATACAGCTTGGGAATTTCCCCTTGTTTAGCTGTTTCCATTATCAACCGAAGCAAACAAATGACCATTATACTGAAAGGAGACCTGTGGTCATATTTTGACTCAGTTATGAAACTCACCAGGTGACCCTGACCCAGGAAATAATTTATAGGGAGTTAATCGTTGTTAGAGTTCCTGCAGGAGCTGAGATACATAGCGCTGGCTTCTCCATGTGTATATGCAGAACAATCACCTATTGAGAAGTGGGAATTGCCCAAAATCACCTAGGGAGAATCTAGGGCAGAATTTCCCATGTAGTGGGAAATAGTATTTAAGCACAGGTAGACCTCGGGTTATGACTACAACTGAGCGGCCGTTCATCTCTTCCAAACCCTCCTATTCCTTTTGCTTTGACAAGAAGTTCATCATCTTGTCAGCCATATTTATAGGCTGTCGCCCTGACTCCAATTCAAAAGACAAATCTCCGACCTGCGAGGGATCTGTTGCCTCCCCCTGGGTCTGATGAGACACTGTCTTCTTCACGCCCCCCTAGGTTTCTGGTCCAAACGGACCTCAGAGTTGGTTTGTCAGACAGGGTTCCTGTGAGGCTCTTGAGAGCCCCTTCCTCCACCCCCACATCTGTCCAGCTGAAGAACTTCCTGTCGACTCCCAATTTCCACTGCTTAGCGGGATAATTGTTAAGTGAGTCTTGCCCCATTTTACAGCCTTTCTTGCCACGGTTGTTAAGCGAATCAATGCAGTTGTTAAGTTAGTAACACGGTTGTTAAGCATATCTCGCTTCCCCATTGATTTTGCTTGTCAGAAGATGGCAAAGGGGGAATCACATGTTCCTGGGACACTGCAACCGTCATAAATACATGCCAGTTGCCAAGCTTCTGAAGTTTGATCACGTGACTGCGGGGATGCTGCAATAGATGTAAGTGGAAAAAATGGTCGTCAGTCATTTTTTTCGGTGCATATGACAGTTGCGCCATTGTTCCAGGTTCATGTGTTCACCAACCTTCCTAGCTGGCTTCCAACAAGCAAAGTGGATCCAGTTCACTTAACAACCACACAATTCACTTAACAACGGCAGTGATTGCTAAAAATTGTGGAAAAAGGTCAGAAAGTAAGGCAACTGTCTCGCTTAGCAACGGAAATGTTGGCCTCCATTGTGGTCGTAAGACAAGGACTACCTCTATCTTATTTGCATCGCCCCCTGCCATATACAATAATACAATAATACAATAGCAGAGTTGGAAGGGACCTTGGAGGCCTTCTAGTCCAACCCCCTGCCTAGGCAGGAAACCCTATACCGTTTCAGACAAATGGCTATCCAACATCTTCTTAAAGACTTCCAGTGTTGGGTCATTCACAACTTCTGGAGGCAACTTCTGTTCCACTGATTAATTGTTCTAACTGTCAGGAAATTTCTCCTCAGTTCTAAGTTGCTTCTCTCCTTGATTAGTTTCCACCCATTGCTTCTTGTTCTACCCTCAGGTGCCTTGGAGAATAGTTTGACTCCCTCTTCTTTGTGGCAACCCCTAAGATATTAGAAGACTGCTATCATGTCTCGCCTAGTCCTTCTTTCTATTAAACTAGACATACCCAGTTCCTGCAAGCGTTCTTCATATGTTTTAGTCTCCAAACCCCCAATCCTCTTTGTTGCTCTTCTCTGCACTCTTTCTAGAGTCTCCACATCTTTTCTACATCGTGGCGACCAAAACTGAATGCAGTATTCCAAGTGTGGCCTTACCAAGGCCTTATAAAGTGGTATTAACACTTCACGTGATCTTGATTCTATCCCTCTGTTGTTTAAACATATGTTTAAAACTTGTTTAATTCTTGTATGGAAAAGCAACTCAGAATGCTCTTCCCATGTGGATTGAGATGAAGGATTGAAGGTCACTATACTTCTCAGCCAGGTAATTTAAGATGACAGATTAACAGAGTTTGAAGGGACCTTGTAGGTCATCTAGTCCAACATCACCCCCCACCCACCCAAGCAGGAGACACTACACTATTTCTAACAAATGGCAGTCCAGTCTCTTCTTGAAAGCTTCCAGTGATGAAGCTCCCACCCCTTCTGAAGGCAACTTCTGTTCTATGGGTTGATTGAGATTGGATAATTTAAGCATGATAAAGCCCAGTTCTTATATTCCATTCTAGGAAGTGCCCGAAACCCCAGCCTTGTTTGTTCACTTTTACAATTCAAAGGGTAGCGATCCAGTGCCTAAGCAATACACTACTTGGTTTGCTGATTGCTATTTTGGTGACTGTAAAAAGCCGAGAACAGCAAGTGACTGAAGTTGTCTTCTAGTGCCAGAGATTTCTTCCAAGATTGTTATCCCAGGAATGCTGGCGGTTCTTAGCCCGATGTACTCTGCCCAATTGAGTTGCACCACACAGATCTTTGCAAAGCTTTATTTTGCAATTGTTCTTTTGCAAAGAATAATTGATGCTCGGGGATAGTTTCCAAATCAAGCATGTTGCCCATTTCAATCTTTTGTACAGTTCTTACCGTCCCTTTAAAGGCATGTACAGTCATAAATCATTGGCTCTCAGATCTTTTACTTCCTTTTTGCCCCATCACCGGGCTTGCTTGAGAGGGTCTGCAATTACCTTGCTTTTTTCTGTTTATCTCCATCCCATGGAAATTGTCCCATTATCCTGGCAGTTTTCTCACCTTTCATGTTAACGATTTCCTTGCGATTTTTATTTTCCATGTATGTTTACTACCTTCTGTAACTCTAATCTGCAGTTTGTTGTTGTTTTCCTGAGAAAGCTGTGCTCCCCTCCTCACTATCTTTCTGATAATCTGGCTCAGGAGGGGTATTCTCTTACCTTCCCTACCTCCGCCATCTCTGCACATGTGCACATCCTTCCATGCATGCGCTTTTGGGGGGGGGGGAATGGCCTAAATGGGATGGCGTAGAGCCGGGGCAGGTGGAGAAGAGCCACCTGTGATTTCCACTACCGATTCCACTACCTCTGATCTGGCTGTATCAAACTTAAGAAACTATCCTGTCTTAAATGTAACTAAATAGGCCATTTTATCAAAAGGACCTCTGATTAATCTTCAGAAGTCACACAAACGCCACTCTCACCCCCATCCTAGTCAATGTTTTGTTCTCGGCACGCAGGAAAGGGTTGAGGCTAAAAGCCATGCAAAGAGGTTTAGAAATGAGAATCAAACAAACACATACTTGACCTGGTTATACAGTTCACCCATGGTTTATACATTACTAGCTGATTACCCCGTGTTGCCCATATATTTATTTATAGGGGGAAAATGTCCGGACCAAAGGTAATTTCTAATGTTGGATTTTCCCCCTTACCAGAGGGACCCCCTTGTGGAGTACTGTGAAGCCGTTACCATGACAACTCCACTGCACTGCACAGTAGAAGCCATTTTACAGCAGTACAATAGAAGCCATTTTAAGGCACAACAGGCTGTATCTTAACAAAACACACACACCGAGGGGTATTGGGGTATTCTACCCTCCACAGTGTTTTTTTCCCAGAGAGTCAGTCATCTGTGTACCAAGTTTGGTTGAAATTGCTCAAGGCGTTCCAGAGTTATGCAAACACACACACACACACACACACACACACAAATACATACATGCATATACATATACATATACATTTACATATACGTATACGTCAGTGGTGGGTTACTGCCGGATCACACCGGATCACACCGGATCACGCTCTCCCTTTCGGCGCTAAACCCGGAAGTACGGTCTTGCCCTGCCCCTGGCGACGGGACGACGCTTGCCTGTGCTCCACCAGCTCGGCTGGGACCGCAGACGTTTCTCTGCTCAGCAATGTCTTCAGTGGAGCGGTGGCAGCCTGGCAGGCTGAGCCTGCGTCCCTTTCAGGCGCTCCGCTCCGCTGAGGAAACGTCTCCGGTCCCAGCCGAGCTGGTGGAGCGCAGGCAAGCGTCGTCCCGTCGCCAGGGGCGGGGCAAGACCGTACTTCCGGGTTTAGCGCCGAAAGGGAGCGCACAATCCTGTACAATCCGGCAGGAACCCACCACTGGTATACGTATACGTATACATATACATATACATATACGATTTTACAGTCATATGGGCTGTTTTCCCTACATGCTAAGCTGTAGTATTGCTAATCAGGTCAACCTTAAAGAAGCATTGTGCTGAAGGAAACAGGAGAGGGGGAGCCCGCTGAGTAATGTTTTCAGTCTCTTTGATTAATGTTTCTAGTTCTTTGAAGTGACACAGAAGGTTCTCTTTGTGGAATATGGATTTTGATAAGAACTGCTTCAAAGTGGCTGAAGAAGGGGACTGTCCAAAGATTTGAATCTAAGTAACTTGCAAACTCATCATGCCTCAGTTGACTCTGAAAACCACACCTACTTAATAAGAGGATGACAAGATCATATATATATAATGATCTTGTATAAGTGTATAAAGGCATGCTATGAAATATTACATGGCACATAACAAAGCTACTGAGCATGTTTGCTAGATAAGAGCAGAGGTGGTATTCAGCAGGTTCTGATCAGTTCTGGTGAACCGGTAGCAAAACTTTTGAGTAGTTCAGAGAACCGGTAAATACTACCTCTGACTGGCTCCGCCCCCATCTATTCTCTGCCTCTCGAGTCCCAGCTGATTGGGAGGAAATGGGGATTTTGCAGTATCCTTCCCCTGGAGTGGGGAGAGAATGGAGATTTTACAGTATACTTCCCCTGGAGTGGGGAGGGAATGGAGATTTTACAGTATCCTTCCCCTGGAGTGGGGAGGGAATGGAGATTGTGCAGTATCCTTCCCCTGGAGTGGGGAGGGAATGGAGATTTTACAGTATCCTTCCCCTGGAGTGGGGAGGGAATGGAGATTTTACAGTATCCTTCCCCTGGAGTGGGGAAGGAATGGAGATTTTACAGTATACTTCCCCTGGAGTGGGGAGGGAATGGAGATTTTGCAGTATCCTTCCCCTGGAGTGGGGAAGGAATGGAGATTTTACAGTATACTTCCCCTGGAGTGGGGAGGGAATGGAGATTTTACAGTATCCTTCCCCTGGAGTGGGGAAGGAATGGAGATTTTGCAGTATCCTTCCCCTGGAGTGGGGAGGGAATGGAGATTTTGCAGTATCCTTCCCCTGGAGTGGGGAGGGAATGGAGATTGTGCAGTATCCTTCCCCTGGAGTGGGGAGAGAATGGAGATTTTACAGTATCCTTCCCCTGGAGTGGGGAGGGAATGGAGATTTTACAGTATACTTCCCCTGGAGTGGGGAGGGAGTGGAGATTTTGCAGTATCCTTCCCCTGGAGTGGGGAGAGAATGGAGATTTTACAGTATCCTTCCCCTGGAGTGGGGAGGGAATGGAGATTTTACAGTATCCTTCCCCTGGAGTGGGGAGAGAATAGAGATTTTACAGTATCCTTCCCCTGGAGTGGGGTGGGGATGGAGATTTTACAGTATCCTTCCCCTGGAGTGGAGAGGGAATGGAGATTTTACAGTATCCTTCCCCTGGAGTGGGGAGAAAATGGAGATTTTACAGTATCCTTCCCCTGCCGTGCCCACCAAGCCATGCACACAGAACCAGTAGTAAAAAAAATTGAATCCCACCACTGGATGAGAGATGAGTCAAATGATGCTAATCAACGAAAGAACGCAGTCCAATAGGTTTGAATGGTATATAAAGTGATTCCCTACCTTTGTAAGGGGTCCTATGGGTGCCCCTCCTCACTTATCGATGGTTCTAATTTGGCAAGGCACACCAGGCTAATAAATCTTCCCAGCTAACAGTTTGTCTTCCAATTGTCCTGATTTGATGTCTTTTGTGAAACCACCTAATAAGAAACATCAAGGGATCAGGAGTTTTTTTTTTAACTTATTAATCTCTGCTCACAAATGGAAAACCTATCTTAAGAAATACAAAAAGGAAAAAAAGCAGACATCCCGAAGGTGCTTTTCAAAAGGTACTGGACTTTCTTGGTTGTTGTTTTTTCCCCTTTCCCCCGTTGAAAACAGTTCTGAAGTTTTGAACTGAAGAAACTTCTTGGATGAGAAGCAAAATATTTTCAAGGGAGGAAAAGAAAAAAACCCAAGAAAGTCCAGTTGCCTTTGGACAACCATGACTTGGATGACTGGGAATCTCCGTAGATGAGAAGGAACAGAATTTAGGAGATCTGAAACCTCTCCTGGAGTGAGTCTGAGGAGATGCCCAAATATGACAGGCTCAGACACTCATTCTCAGATTAGGCCATCTCACTGATAAGCTAAATGCAAAGTTTCCAAAAGATGACCTAATTAATTTATGAGCCTCGAGACAAAGTTCAAAAGAAATCCATTCATTTATTAGGATCAACATTTTGGCATGTTCTTCTGCGAGCCGAAACTAATATCCGCTTTATGGTGTCTGAACTTTACCCCTGTATCCCCCTCCCTTCTGTCTGTGTCATAAATCACATCCACCGACAAGGTGCTGCGGCAGGCTATGAACGTGCGCATTTCACACAGTAGCTGTAGAAATATGAGATCTGACACCTACTCGGTTTCCTGCACCATGGAGGGGATGTTTTGTTGAGCCTCTGGGAGGGCAAAAATGGCTTCCCCTGGGCTCCGGAAGCCCTCCAGAGGCTGGAAACGAGTCCGTTTCTGGACTTCTGGGAGGCCCATTTTTCACCGTCCCAGAACCTCTGCATAGGCCCTGCACTTACCTGGCATCCAAAATGGGCCGTGTGGAGACTCCTGGGAGGGGAGGGGTGGACGGGGCCAGCCAGTCCTTTCAACTACCGGTTTGGTGAACCAGATGTAAAGTTAGCATCCAGTTCGTCCGAACCAGTCTGAACCGGATGAAACCCACCCCTGGTTGGACCTTTTGAAGGTATTTGCACAATATGCTGAACCATAATCTTACCAAATGGGTCCAATATAGCCCACCAAATTCCACATACAATTTATACTCAGTTATAATTCTTCTGGGATATCCTAAGACATGCCTCTTTTCTTCTGTGTTTCTTGTTACGCATTCTGAGACCCATTGCTGCAGATTTCAGATAAGAGAAAGCGGTGACTTTCATGGAAACAAAGAATTATAACTGAATTTTCTATCAAAGCTGATCTTGAATATTTGTTCATGCTTCCTTGCAGGAAATTCACTGGGAGAAAGATCACCGGTCATTCAAGAAACAACTTTTCGGTCCACAAACTTTGAAAATATCCTCACATGGAAGATTAAGGGGGAAACATCTCCAGGCACGCTCTACGATGTCCGGTATAAGGTGTAAGGATGCTTTGCTTTTTCATAAAACTTTGTGGAATGTATTGTATGAGCTGAATCCATGGGTATTTCAAATAGGGTACTGGTAGTCCTCAACTAACAACCACAAACAATTGAGTGCAAAATTTCTGTTGCTAAGTGAGACATTTGTGAAGTGAATTTTGACATTTTACGATCTTTCTTGCATGTCCACTTAGGAATGACAGGCAGCTGACAGTCAATTGGTGATCTCTGATATTGTAGGTCAAACATGAACAAGTTCAGTGTATCCTTATACTTTGTGCTGTTGTTCATGTTTGTTGTGTGGAGCTCATTATATTGCTAAATGAGTCACTCCCGCTGTTAGTTTTCTCTTTTTTCAATGCAATTTGTAACTTTGAATTGTTATTAAACAAACTCTGTAACTTGAGGACTGCTGGTAAACAGTGGTAAGTGTTGTGTCAACTGATGTCATACAACGTTAGGTTGTGTGCAGATTCAAGAGGAAATTTTTTAAATGAAACTCAATCCCTGCCCTTCAGTATAAAGCTTTACTGCATCATACAGGATTATGAAATGTAAAGTCACATGTTAATAGCAACCAATACACTATTGCATCGTAAGTGGATTTTTTAAAGAGAAGAAGAGTGCATTAATGTAAATAATCAGATAGGGAATTCAGGAAATTTGAACAACTTATTAAAAAACCCTTTTCTTATCTCCATGTTCAAAAAGAAAGCTCAACATTTCCCCCCAAAGACATATCAATAATCCATTGCTAAAAATCAGTGGACAATGACCTTAAAATGTTTCTAATGATTAACCTTCCTCTTTTCTCAGCCACTGTGACTTGCAACACATTCAGTTTTTGAATTATGCCAATTACCACTATGGTGTCCTGCTCTAGCCTACACTTCACTAAATCATAAATTAAACTACCGTATGTGGAAGTCACACAACACTAAATTCCCCGTATATGCACAGATAGAGAATCAGAACTAGCCCAGTTTAAGATACTGTGCAAATGCAATGCTAAATTTGTAGCTTCCTTGGCTGACCCTGTTATCTGTTCCCAGTCAGGGTCTTCATCGGTTCTAACATGATGGAGAAACCCCTAAGGAACACATGCACCCAATTTGACCTCGGTTCTGAATTCAAATCCAAACTTACGAAGAGTGGATGAAAGATATCCATTAAAATTTCAACTCTAAAAACGAAGATAGTATAGTCCACCCAGACTTTTTCCAGCAAGTGAAGTAGCTAAATCATTAGTCTGCTTATCTGCTGCTTTATATGGACTAGAAGACTGCCAAGGTCCCTTTTAACTCTGTTAGTCTGTTATTCTTTATTCAATTGATCTGCTATTCTGTTATTCTGCTTGATAGGTTCTAAAACAACAATTCTTGCTTAAAGGTAGATATCATAAATAATCTCTACTTGTGCTGAAAGCAGCTGAAGTTATACCTTTCTTTGGCTTAGAATAAGAAGTTCTGTGATTTGAACTCTGGCTTGTATCCTTGAGAAACTATAAGGGGATAACAGTGTGGCTTGGGGAAGCTAATGTTGGTCTAAAAGTAACCTCTGCCTTCCATGGGCTTTCTTTATTCAGTGAGTATGCCAAATACTCTAAGTATATATACTTTATTTTAATTCCAAAGCAAATATGGTTTCCTTCCCTTCAAAGCAACCATTAACCTTTTGGGCTAAGGGCAGTTAGTTCTGCACTGTGATGAAAAGTTCAAATGTTGTTTGCCCTGCTGGGACTCTCCTCTAGATATGCTTGATTAACCCCACAAAGGAGAATATTTGTAGCTCAGGGTTGAAATGAGGGGGGGGGGGGTAGTAATTTGAACCAAACTTTTAAGCTATTCAAAATGTACTGCTCTCTAAATGGCACGGTGCAGTTCACCAATTAAACACTGCCCAAAGTCCTTTGGTGTTGGATGGCTATTATAATTTTGAATGGATGATGATGATGATACATTATTTTAGGGAAAGGGCTGTAACAAAGCATGTCTCTATGTGAAGCCCTCGGTGTTGTTTGAGCTTGTTTGCTTGTTTGCAGCTGCTTCAATACCCAATTAGGTAACATCACCAGTGTGAATGAGTGTGGGTTTACACCCTATTTATATAGAGCAGCTTGCCCTGCCTGTTGATGGGAGTGGTAGTTGTAGTGTCCTTGGTAGTTTCTCAACTCGGGAACTGTTTTATGTTTGTTTGTCTGGTGTTAATCCCTGCTTATCTGCTTATCTGGGTGCTGTTGCTGGAGAGGTTCAGTGTCATCAACCTTATTGTAACATTTACACCAGTTTGGACCGGTTCGGCTGAACGGGTAGTAGTTTGGCAGCCTGGGTCGCTGGAACGGCAGCGACCCAGGCTTACAATGCCCCCAAATCAGTTCTCCGGGCGGCGCCATATGTGCCGCCATCTTGTTTTTTGCTTCTGCGCATGCACGGAACAAATTCTATTGCACTGTGCATGCATGTGCAGTGCGCATCAAGTGCAAAGTGCGCATCAAGTCCACGAAGCACACATGCAGTGCACCCACGAGCAAACTGACAGTAGTGCCTGCCGGAACCCACCCCTAATTTACACCTTTGGAATTCTGAACCAGAAAACATGATAGTATTGGAAGATTTCTAGCATGCTCTTTAGGAAAAACAACAACTTGTCTAGCACAGGGAAATTATATAGGCCAGAATTCTATGATTCACTCAGACATTTCCAGACCATAAGCCTACCTCATGCATTCCACCCTGAAACCATAACCCATTGTTTCCCAACCTTAGCCACTTTAAAGATATGTGGACTTCCACTGCTGGAATGCTGGCTGGGGAATTCTGGGAGTTGAAATCTACATATTTTAAAGTTGCCAAGGCTGGGAAATACTGCCATAGTCAAAATTAACTAAGCTATTATTTCATTACATCCAAAGACTGGGAAAAGAAGCATATTTACTTATTCATCCGAGATTGCTAGTGACAGACAGACAGATAGACAAATGAATGCACAAAACATACCAAAACGAATTTTGGTATGAGTGTACGTGTGTTGTGTGAACTCAACCAAATTGATTAGATTTAATGTCTGCATGGGGTGCAAACGTATAGTTTCTACAAGATGTGGTGGGGTGATGATGACATTCGTTGTGCCATGGGTCAAGCCACCAGAAGGCTGCACCTTCTGTCCCATAGCTCAGCTTTGGTAAATTCAGGATTGGGAGTCACCTACCTTGGCCTATATCTACTTTATCTTTTAATCATCTTGGATGCCATCCACCAGTTCCTGGTCTACACCTGTATATCACGTGCAAAGCCTATCATGAATAATTGTCTGGTCCGCTCACAGGTATGGTGACCAGATCTGGCAGAGTAAACCTGAGTGCCAAAATATCACCCAGAATGTCTGCAATCTCACTCATGAGACTGAAAATTTCACCGAACATTATCTTGCTGAAGTGAGAGCTGTGGTCCCCAACTGTTGCATCTCCGACTGGTTCAGGTCCTCGAGATTATGTCCTCGTGAAGACAGTAAGTGCTTCTCATGAATTTGTTCTGGCAGACAATGAGGAGGTTGGGGAGGAACATGGGCCAGTCCTGGAGTCTGGGGAAGGCTCTGATGAGGGCTCTGTGTCGGAGGCAGAGAGGGGGCCAGAGCCGTATGCCAGTTATCAGCTGCCTTCAGAGTCAGACATTAGTGAAGCAGAAGAACAGCTGGAGCCTTTTCCCAGTGTGCACATGCACAGAGTTGCCAGACAAAGAGAACAGCTAAAGAACAGGGGTCGACTTGGGAGTAAAGCCACAGGTGGACAGTGAATGGCCCATCCCAGAGGAAATAAAAGAGGAGCGAAAGGGGAGGGGAGTTTGCAGGAGACTATTAGTTTGCTTAATTGGTTCATGACTCTCCAAGACTCCTTGTCAAGTTTTGCAAATATCGGCCTGTCTCCTCTCCAAACCAGATAAGGTCAGTGACTGTAAATCCTCCCTATTCCCTTTGCTGGATGTGAATTGGCAGAATTCACAGTAAATTAATAAAAGGAGTTTTTGTCGGGACCAGGAGTTTGCTTTAGGCTCTTGGGAAGCCTCGGTCAGAACAGAATTGTGCTGGGAGCAGGGAGAATTCTGGATCTCCAGTGTGTCTGTTCATGGCATGTAGCCTGCTAAGAGTATCATCTTTTCCTCAAGAGGACACCTCCCAGTCAAACTCTCCATGACAGGCGGAATTAGTATTTCTACTGAGTCAGTTTCCATTTGTCAAACAGCTGTTTATTGCTTCCATTTTTATTATCCCTTCCGATACTTTTGCTTTATTGATCAGCTAGGATGGTTTCTAATACTTAAAATTGCCAGCTGATTTGCATTTCTTCCAAAAAGGTGGGGCGCCTGCAGCAGCTCAAAAATAATAAGACCTCCCCAAAAATAAGGCCAAGTGCTTATTTCAGGGGGTCAAAAGAAAATAAGATCCTATCTAATTTTTGGGGAAACACAGTATAGTCCAATATATGGGGTGATTCCAGAGAGTGATAACTGGTTAAGTGGCTTGTGTGAATGAAGTCATCTTTTGGTTTGGCCCAAGGAAACACACACTTGGTAAATGGGTTGGATTTGCCCAACCTACTTTCATGATCCAACTAGGTAACCTCATTAGTACTAGAAGGGAGCAGGGTTTGCTCTCTGTTAATCCTACTCCCTTCTAGCATGAAGACATTACCTAATTGGGTCATGAAATGTCTGCAAGAAAACAATTAAACTCAGATGCTACACTACAATTTATCATCCATCTGAAAAAAATTCTCTCCTTCCTTCTTTCCTTCCTTCCTTCTTTTTTTTCAGTTAATATTAAGAATATTGATGTCAAATATACACCCAGCATTCGGTCCATCAAGTTTGTTATTCAGCCTCCTTACACACCTTTCAAGGATAAAAATAACTCTCCTCTGACCGTAGTGGACATTTTCAAACAACTTGATATTAAGTTCCAGTACGAAATAATAATGTTCTGCGCAAAAACTCGGTCGAAGGTAAGAAAGGGTTATAACGAATGATTACTGACTTACCTTTAAGGCACATGATACAATAAGCATAAATCAAAATCAAGCTTTATTACAGTCAAAAACCTATGTCCAATAAACTTTAAAAGGAATTGGATCATGCAGGGGTATCTTCAGAATGTTAAAAAAAGGTGAAAATGGGGACCCCTCCTATTATTTATGTATTTATCTGTTTGTTTGTTTATTTTTCATGTTTGTAACTGCTTATCTCTCTCAGAGAAGTGGTGGGATTCAAAAAAATTTACTACCTGTTCTGTGGGCATGGCTTGGTGGGCATGGCAGGGGAAGGATAATATAAAATCTCCATTCCCTGCCCATTCCAGGGGAAGGACACTGTAAAATCTCCATTCCCATCCCACTCCAAGAGAATGATACTGTAAAATCTCCATTCCCTCCCCATTCCAGGGAAAGGATACTGTAAAATCTCCATTCCCTCCCAATCAGCTGGGACTCGGGAGGCAGAGAATAAATGGGGGCAGACCCAGTCAGAGGTGGTATTTGCTGGTTCCCCAAACTCAAAATTTCTACTACCGATTCTCCAGAACTGGTCAGAACCTGCTGAATGCCACCTCTGCCTCAGAGGTACATTAGGTACAATATAATAAAGAAAATTAACACTAAAATCAGAATAATTTAAGAGTAAACAGTTTAAAATTATAGAAATAATACAGTTGAAGCCCCATCCTCTTTTTATGATGCATGTACCAGATGTAGGGAGGCTAAGCAAGGGGGAAATTGGGGGCCTGGCCTGGTAAATAAAAACAGGATTAGAGGAAGGGGAGAGGTCAAAGAAGACCTTCTTTGGATTAGAGGGACTTCTCCAGGTGCCGTCCACCAGACAGTGCCATGGGGCGGCGCCTAGGAGCAGAGCCTTCTCTGTGGCGGGCCCAGCCCTGTGGAATGACCTCCCCCCGGATATTAGGACCACTACTGACCTCCGCTCCTTCCGTGTCAAGCTCAAGACCCACCTTTTCCAAATAGCTGGCCTGGCTCAACCATAACTTCGTATCGCTCCTGATGGGTTTTTTAATTTAGTAATTTTATTTAAGGGGATTTTAAATTGTGTTTTTAATTGCCTTTCACTTATAAGTCAACTCTCCTCCATGCACATATGTATATGTCTCTGTTCTTTTTGTATATATGTTTGTCTTATGTGTATTTTTATTTGTTTTGATTGTATGCCGCCCCGAGTCCTTCGGGAGAGGGTTGCGGCTAATCAAATAAAAATTATTATTATTATTATTAAGACGAGGTCATGGGCTGGATCAGGGAGCTGTACTAGCCATAGTAGAATCCAGGGGTGGGTTGCTGGCTACCTCTGTCCGGCCGCGCCCGTGAGCTGCGGAGGCAGAAATGTCGTTGGCACTCCCGGATGACAAAGCCACGAAAGTGACTGGGTCGTTCCCCAGCGACCCAGTCGCTTTCGTGGCTTCGTCATCTGGGAGCGCCGACAACATTTCTGCCTCCGCAGCTCCCGGGTGCGGCCGGACGGATGTATATAATATTACAATATTATATATATATATATATATATAGTATATAATATTATATACTATTATTTCATGAAGAAAGGTGAGGCTCTGCCTCCCCTGCCTCCCGTGACTGCACGTCCATGGTTTGGAGAACCCCCAAATTCCACTCCTGGCTGGCCCTGCCCACCCTGCCCCTCCCAGGTGTCCCCACTCAGCCCATTTTGGATGCAGATAACTGCAGGGCACGTGCAGAGGCTCAAGGGGGGCAAGAAATGTGCCTCCCATAAGTTCCGGATGCCTGGAAATGGGCCGTTTCTGCCTCCAGAGGGCCTCCGGAGCCTGGGGAGGGCAAAAAACCTCCCCCCACCGTAGTATAGGAGGCCGACTAGGCCATGCCCACAATGGCCACGCCCACCCAGCAACCGGGCAGAGAACCCCTTGCTAAAACTTTTGAAGCCCACCCCTGCTAGAATCAGGGATCCAAAATTACCCACTGCCCCATAGAAGCTCCCTCTGTTGTGTGGACTTTCAGTTGATTTTGGAAAATGCATCTTTCTCTTTCTTGCCTTAGTGGAAAAAAATTGAAAATAATACAGAATTTATCATCCCTGACTTGGAACCCAATACGGAATATAATGGAACAATACACATCCGACATCTTGACAAAATCAGCACAGCCTTTGTGTTTCGAGTAAAGACGTTATCAGGTATGGTTCTGATGCCCAATTTGATCTTCGGCAGAGCTATTTTGTTTTCCTGAATTAAAAACACTTCAAAGTTTGCTAACAGTCCAAGCAGTTGGCATCGTATTGCAATGGAATGGGCCCCTCAGAAGGTTCCCTGGATATCTGCATGAAATGCATCATCTCAAGGACACTCCTGCCCAATGGCCATAAATACAAGTAGTCCTCAACTTACAACAGTTCATTTGTAAGCTGTTCAGATGTACAGGTTGTATGTTTGTAAGATGTAACATAGGGATGTGGTGGCTCAGTGGCTAAGACACCGAGCTTGTCAATCCGAAAGGTCAGCAGTTCGGCGGTTCGAATCCCTAGTGCTCCCGTTACTTGTCCCAGCTTCTGGCAACCTAGCAGTTCAACAGCATGCAAAAAAAAAATGCAATAGAAAAATAGGAACCACCTTTGGTGGGAAGGTAACAGCACTCCGTGTGCCTTTGGCATTTAGTCAGGCCAGCCACATGACCACAAAGACGTCTTCGGACAGCACTGGTTCTTCGGCTTTGAAACGGGGATGAGCACCGCCCCCTACAGTCAGGAACCCTCTCTCCCTCCCTCCCAGTGGTTAGAATGCAGTATTTCAGGCTAACTCTGCTCACTGCCAGGAGTTCAATTCTGACCGGTTCAAGGTTGACTCAGCCATCCATCCTTCCGAGGTTGGTAAAATGAGGACCCAAATTGTTGGGGTCAATATGCTGACTCTGTAAACCGCTTAGAGAGGGGTGTAAAGCACTGTAAAACTGTATATAAGTCTAAATGTTATTGCTATTACTATCAAGATGATTCTCAAGGACTGAACTGTGACATCAGACATGCTAACATTCAAATCTGGATTAGCAAACAGAATTGTTCTGTTGTGAACATACAGCCCTAACCTGCTTGGCCTGGTTTCGCTTGCCATGTTAGACCCATTCTTAAAAAGAAACCATGGCTCATTTTTATCAACAAGTGACTATTTACGGCAATAATCCGTGTTATTTTCTAATCACGATCTGTCATTATATCTGAATAAAAATCATGGTTTATTTTTAGCATTTCTTTTTTGCTACTGTTTTTGTTTGTCCCCGTCCATTTTTATGAGGCATTTGCAAGATAGAAAATGAAACAAGTGGGAACAAGGTGAGAATTATTTGACTTACCTGTAAGAATGACTCTCATTGATCTAAATCTAGATTAGAAGGTTATGCCTGAATGTAGCCTTTTCTTGGCCATCTTTGATTGATCTTGATTTTCTTTCTTATTCCCATATAACTGAGGATGTTTTGATCATCCAAATTATGGGTTCCTTTAAATACAGATAGAAAGATGATTATTCTCAATCCTGCCCTAGAAGATGTGGGCAACTCATTTTTGTTTCTTCCCTGTGACTTCATACTGACTAATTAATTTGTGCCTTCTGTCCATAGATAACACCTGGCTGCCATATCTGTTTGGAATGATTATATTTACAATCATATTTACCTGTGGAACTGGATTATACTTCATGTATAAGTATGTTAAACAACACACCATTCAGCAGCCCACATCTTTGGTATGTAATTTTCAATTACTATAAAAGTCTCCATTATTTTTTCATCTGTCTTTTTTCACCTACATAATTTTTTATAAATAACTCAAAGTGGGGAATATACCCAATATTCCTTCCTCCTCCTATTTTTCGCACAACAGGTGAGTTGCATTGAGAGAGAGAGTCATGACCCAGAGTTATCCAATCGGCTTTCATGCCTAAAGTGGGACTAGAATTCACAGTCTCCTGGTGATTAGTCCAAAGTCACCCAGCTGGCTTTCATGCCTAAGGCAAGACTAGTACTCACAGTCTCATAGTGATTGGCCCAAAGTCACCCAGCTGGCTTTCATGCCTAAAGCGGGACTGGTACTCATAGTCTCATAGTGATTGGTCCAAAGTCATCCAGCTGGCTTTCATGCCTAAAGTGGGACTAGAACAGTCTTCTGGTTTCTGGCCTGGTGCTTTAATCACTAGACCAGGGGTGTCCAAACTTGGGAACTTTAAGACTTGTGGACTTCAACTCCCAGAATTCCCCAGCCGGCTGGCCAGCTGGGGAATTCTGGGAGTTGAAGTCCACAAGTCTTAAAGTTCCCAAGTTTGGACACCCCTGCACTAGACCAACCTGGCTCATAAATTATGAATTATGATCTCATATTGAAGTCCACATATTGTTAAGGTGCCAAGGTTTTAAAATACTGCTCTAGTGTTATAAGTATTCCTGGAGAAAAGACATATAATTGGAACTTAGTTTTGAATTTATAAATATATAATAATCAAATTGGAAAGATAAGTTAACTTTTAATTCAATAATCTAAATTTTAAATTGCATACCTTTTTAAATAAGTTTCTGAACTAGCATCTAATGCTGAACCTTCCTCCTTGATAGGATTTCAAAAGTATTTCCCGTTTCCAACCTCTCTTATTAAATGTAGAGCATGCCCTGAGTCCTTATGATTTATCCAAGATAATCCAACCAGGGGTGTGTTCAACCGAGTTTAGCCATCACATCCAGGGCATGCGAGAAGACCAAAAATTATTCAATCCAACAGTGACATCTTACCAGCAACAATCCAAAATGCCACCATTCCAGCCTCTTGACCAACCCTTGAATGGTCTTTCAGTTGGTTATGCCCCACAAGTGATCAAGAACAGCCGGTCGCGTATCCTAGGAGACAATCCTTCCACATTAACGTATGGATTATGCATTGAAGGGGACAGCCACAAGGCAAACCAAGGGATTAAGTTTGATTCTTTTATAAGCAATGGACACTACAAAG
Source organism: Natrix helvetica (assembly GCF_964273705.1). Lineage (NCBI taxonomy): Eukaryota > Metazoa > Chordata > Lepidosauria > Squamata > Natricidae > Natrix > Natrix helvetica. Next base: position 17,460,242 of record NC_138560.1, read on the forward strand.
CTCAGAGACCAGAAAGGACTAACAAAGAGTTGACCACAATTCATCAGAAGGAAGGGTTGGTGGTAGAAACCATGCATCTCCCACTTCAGGAAAACTCAAATGGTCCACCACAAGAATCTCCAAGACTGGGAGAATGGAGACCTACCACAGTTTATAGAAGTGGAGGAAGCTACAGAAAACGGGCAGAAGTTCTACCTTCCAGCTTAGAAGTTGGCCAAAACACTATCTTGGAGGGAGATGGTTCTCTGCTGTTAGCTGTCCCACCACCTCCCTTGTTTCCACGTTCTTCTTGCAACAGCCTCCCTCAAGATCTCAGCACAGGAGAACCTCCTGCCTTCTGTCTCTCAGCCTGGACTGATAATTTTCTACATTCCAATCCATTTCGATTCCAAAGCACAGACTGTCAAGCTCAAGAAAGCCGGGGATTAAAAAGTGAGCCTCAGCCTTTTGATATTTCCCCAAATATCCTGGACCCTCATCAACTCAATGGACCTTTCCCCAGTTTGTTCAATGACTTGGAGCTGAAGCTCCAGTGGGATGATGGCCCAGGGAAAGCCACTTCTTAAGCAATACAAAGATTTTGGGGATTTCTTTCTACAAAATGACATGGAAAGCTGATACTTCTTTTCTTCTTTTTTTGCAAGTTTTTTTTAATTTTCATTAAACAAACAACACAAAAAAAGAATCATCTTACGTTACATCTTGTAGAAAGTGTGTCGATTGGTTACCAATAACTTTCAAGCATCTCTTCCACAGTCATTGGTTATATTCCTATCAGATATCAAAAATTCTTTATGAATCTTACTGTCAACATAGCATAATTCTCATTTAACTAAAGTTGTTTTAACGTCCTTTTGCCTAAAATAATCCATAGTTAAAAACACAACCACCTGATGGCATTTCATTAGTTATTACAAAAGTCATCCAATAACCAACCTTAAGCCTTTGTGGAAAGTTATCACCCAGCCCTCTCTCAGAAAAATGAAATATCCTAGGAAATATTGAGAAGGCAGAATATTATATTTCCCTGGATGTGAAAAGGAAGAAACATGTTTTAAATTGAGAATAGCTCCCTGCAGCTTCCTGCCTCCACCCACTTTGTCAATGGGTCATTAAGAAGGCCAAGCCAGTCCCTTTACATAATAAAGAGTTGGGCTCCAGGGGGATGGGATTAAGGCATGATAATATTGGCCCTTTACCCAACTCACCACATGGCATCTGAGAACTCAACCAAACCTGGATTCAAAACGCAGCCTAGAAGTTGCCCCTGCATGGCCCCATGGGAGTCTGACAACCAATCAGAATACAAGCTCAAGATCAAAGGCCAGAGAGGGCATAAAACCAGGGACTCAGCTTCTCTTCCTCTTTCTCTTCTTCTCCCCAACATTGAAGCATGTGATCGCCTTTTCTGTTCAGGACTCAAGCCATGTGGTCCTGTCCACCATTAAACCATTTTTCCAAGCAGCCTCCATGTCTCCAGTGTCTTTTTCCCCACTTGGAGCCGAACCCAGAAGGACATTTCTTTCAACACCTTTATAACATATTCTAAATAAAGATCAGTTAAAAGTTTCTAAGCCTTTTTTTCCCCAAATCACTGTTTACAATTTGTGTCCAAGTTCCTTTTGTGATGGTAGTACATATGTATATCATTAACTATATCCCTTATCATTATCATTCCATTATTTATTGTTATAGTTAACGTTGGTTAACAGAAAATCCTTTACTGTTTATATCCAATTTCTTGTTATCAAGCCAACACATGTGTGTGTACCTTATTGCCATTATCAATTATTTATTTAACATAGCAATCTAAAAGTTACTAAATTATTACTTACTAATTATAAAACTTAGTTAATTTTTTTGTTATCAACTTTCATATGTCCAGTAACATTACATCTTTATAACACATTCAAAATAAGGATTAATTAACAAAATTTCTAAGCCTTTTTTTTCCAAGTCACTGTTTGCAATTTATATCCAAATTCCTTATGTTAAACCAGTACATATGAATATCATTAACTATATCTCTTATCATTTCATTATTATTGTTATCATTAATATTTGTTAAATCATTTACTATTTATATCCAACTTCCTCACATCCAGCCAACACAAATATGTACCTTGTTGCCATGGTGGGCACCGAGATTACCCGAGAGATGCAACAAGTAACTAGGTGCGGAGAGATGTCCATAAAAACTTTACTAAGGAAATAAACAGAAGATTAATTCCACAAATGGCAAAAGAAATAAGACTATATGCCTAATGGAAGGACACAGGTTGATATATGAAAGTTGATAATAAAAAAGTAGCTAAGTCTAGTGATTAGTAAGTAGTAATTTAGTAATTTTTAGATTGCTATGTTAAATAAATAATTGATAATGGCAACAGGATACTTTTTTCTTCTAATGCACCCTTATTGCTCTCTGTGAGCTGCATGTCTCTGTCTTAAAAGAGGAGGGAATTTCAGAAAACCGAATTCCACATTTATATTTATACTGACTAGATGGAAAAGTGAAAATAGAATGAAATAAATATTCTATGTTTGACATGTAATCTGATAGCATCTTTTTACTGCTGTGAAATATACTTTTTGGGAATGAATGTGTGTGTGTGTGTGTGTGTGTGTGTATGTGTGTTGTATTTGTGCTGATAAATAAATAAAGGGAGACTAGTATAGATCTATTTCAAGCTATTAAGCTCTCATCAGCTAGCCATACCCTTACTGGGATTCGAACCTGGGCTGTATTACATTTGGGCATACCAGGGGTTGTGACACACATACATAAATAAATACATACATACATACATACATACATACATACATACATGTATGTATGTATGTATGTATGTATATATGTATTGTGTCACAACCCCTGGTATGCCCTAATATGGGAGGGAACACAGCTATTGGGGAGGAGTTATCGTAAGTTTCTTTCTTCCATGCAAGGACTAGCTCTTTAGAATAGAATAGAATAGAATAATAGAATAGAATAGAATAGAATAGAATAGAATAGAATAGAATAACAAAGTTAGAAGGGACCTTGGAGGTCTTCTAGTCCAACCCTCTGCTTAGGCAGGAAACCCACCACCACTTCAGACAAATGGTTATCCAGCATCTTAAAATCTTCCAGTGTTGGAGCATTTACAACTTCTGGAGGCAGGTTGTTCCACTGATTAATTGTTCTATCTGTCAAGAAATTTCTCCTCAGTTCTAGGTTGCTTCTCTCCTTGATTAGTCTCCATCCATTGTTACTTGTCCTGCCTTCAGGTGCTTTGGAGAATAGCTTGATTCCCTCTTCTTTGTGGCAGCCTTTGAGATATTGAAACACTGCTATCATGTCTCCCTTAGTCCTTTTATCATTAAACTAGACATACCCAATTCCTGCAACCGTTCTTTGTGTCTTAGCCTTCAGTCCCCTAATCATCTTTGTTGCTCTTCTATGCACTCTTTCTAGCATCTCAACATATTTTTTTACATCGTGGCAACCAAAACTGGATGTTGAATTCCAAGTGTGGCCTTACCAAGGCATTATAAATCTTACTTTATTGTAGGTTACATTAACAGAATCCTGTAGGACTGAAAGTACACCTCTGTCTCTGTCGGGTTGTAAAAGCTAAGATAGATACACGGAGGTTCTTCCAAACAGTCTCCATTATTGTTCCTCAGCCACAGACAGAAACGTTGCCAAGTTGAAGCAGATGACTTGCACCATGAAACGTAATTCGCTGGAAGCTATTAGGGAGGAGTTATCTTAAGTCTCTTTCTTCCATGCAAGGTGTCTAAACTTTGCTGTGTTTCGTTCCTCTGGAATGCAGCCCCTGCCTTCTGGGAATCCAGACTATTTTCCACCACACTCTCCCCCTCCCCTCGCCTTTATCGCCCAGGAAGCTAGGGAGGGTCCCCTATGACATGTTTGCCATGCCCTCATTCCTTCTAAGGGCTCGGCTATATCTGATCTGATCATTGCCTAATCTGCAGCTCTTCCTCTTATCTCCCAAGATCATTCCCACATACTATGAAAGATTTGTGGGCATAATGAACTGGTTGCATTGGCAAATTCATGGCAACTAACTCATGTAATCTATGGAGGGGGGTGGGCTCATTTCAAGTGATTCCCAGGATCGTACAAGAAGTCCTTCTTAACTTAGGATATCTGAAGGCGCTTTCAAGATAAAGTTTGAAGTGCCCCATAACTGGCAAAATGGATTTCCTTGGATCCTGTGAGAAAGACGATAAGAACATGCTTATCTTCTGCAATGACCGGTCAACAGAAATTGTCTGCAGGCCACTGAAGGAAAGATATGCTCCAGGGATGGCCAAGTAGGGCAGACCTCAATAGAGATCAGCAGCTAGTATTAAAAACCCAACTCCCGAGGTGGCTTATATAATCTGATAATTCTCCTCCCCATTACCACACCCAAAAGCCAAAGATACATTTGGCTTTGCAAAACAGGTAGCTTTCTTCTTATGCAGCTTCTCTTCCTCTTATCTTCTTCTTCTTCTTCTCTTCTTCTTCTCTTCTTCATCTCCTCCTCTTCTTCTTTTCTTCTTGTCTTTGTTTTCTTTTTCTTCTCTTCCTCCTCCTCCTCTTCCTCTTTTGCTGCTGCTCCTTCTCCTTCCTCCCCCTCTCTCTCCTCCTCCTCCTTCTCCTCCTCATCTTCCTTCTCCTCCTCCCCATCCCCTCCCCCACTTCCTCCCCCTTCCCCTCCTCCTCCCCCTTCTCTTCCTCCTTCTTTTCCTCTTTTACCACTCAAAGTGTCCTAGGAGATACACATTTCTGATTCTTGCACTTCTGGCTGCCTCAACCTGGCTAGGTGACATAGTGGTTAAGACACTGAGCTTGTTGATCAGAAAAGTCGGCAGTTTGGCGGTTTGAATCCCTAGTACAGGTCTCCTGCGTGAGCAGGGGTTTGGACTAGATGGCCTCCAAGGTTCCTTCCAACTCTGTTACTGTTACTATTCTACAACCCTTGTTATTTGATGCTGTTGTATTGTGTCTTTGGGGTTGTCTCTCCATCTTTTGGGTCTGCCTGGCGTTCCTTTGCCTTCTCCTCTTTTTCTATGTGCCTTGTATTTATAGAATCCCAAGACATTCTCTCCAGATGAGCAAACCGCTTCACTTGCTGCTTTTGTATGAAGTTTAAAATTAGTAACTTTCTCCATCGTATCAAATTTAACCTTAAGCCTTCTTTCGTGAAAAATTGACAGCGGTCCTACATTTACTCAAAACAACTGGCATGTCCTACTACATTGCAAAAGCCCTACAGACATAGGGAGTAACCTTATCACACCCTCTCTATCCACATTTCCAGATCCTCCGCCCATCTTTTATTTTATTTTTTTGGCTCCCTTCTACTATCAGATAGGCATTCCGGGGTTACACGTAATGTAGACAAACATCTGCGCCATAGCACATACGACCTGGTACCGTACAGGCAGTCTGTAACTTAAGACCATATTAGAATCTGGCAAGTTGAGATATTCGGGAAGTAGGTCACCCACATGACTGACTCCATTTCATGAGCTTTTTTTCTGGTGATCATTAAGCGAAGACTGTGCTTAATGTGACTGGTGCTGTCCCATCCTAGGCGTCACCAAATCACGAAGCAGACTCCTTGTCCCGACAAAATCCCTTTTTATTAAGCTAATGTGAATTCCTCTCATTCCCATTCAGCAAAGTCCCTGCAAACTGTCTTTCAAGGGTGAATTTACAACCACAGACCTTATCAGGATTGGAGAGCTGCCAGGCCGATATCTTCCAAACGCCATGCTGTACAAGAAAATACTTGGCAAGGAGTCTCGGGGAGTCACACACTAATTAAGCGAACTAATTGCCTCCTGCAAAATCCCCTCCCCTTTCGCTCCTCTTTATTCGCTATAGCAGGGGCCATTCAGTGCAGGGGTGGGTTCCGGCAGAGACTACTGCCAGTTCGCTCAGGGATGTGCTACACGCACGCTTGATGTGCACTGTGCATGCCTATGGCACCACAGGGAGAACTGGTTCGGGGGCACGGCAGGCCTGGGTCACTTCCGGTTCCAGCAACCCAGGCTGCCAAGCAACCACCGGTTTGGCTGAACCAGTCTGAACCCGTAGGAACCCACCACTGATTCACTGTCCATTTGTGCCTTTACTCCCAAGTCGACCCCTGTTCTTTAGCTGTTCCCTTCATCTGGCAACTCTGCGCATGCACACACTGGGAACAGGCTCCAGCTGCTCTTCTGATCCACTGATAACTGGCATGCAGCTCTGGCCCCCTCTCTGCCTCCGATGCAGAGCCCTCGTCAGAACCTTCCCCAGACTCCAGGACTGGGCCATGTTCCTCCCCAACCTCCTCACTGTCTGACCCTGCTACCAGCTCCACTGGCCATTGGCGGGCCACAACAGCTGCAGTTGTTAAGCAGGGGCAATGACTGCTATGAGTCCGTTTTGGTCAGAAACTGAAATAGGTCACTGCAAACAGCCGTCAATGCAAACTGGTTGCTGAGCATCCACAATGCGGTCATGTGGCTGCAGGGGCAGCTTTCACAATTTCAGAACTGGGTCATAAGTAATTTTCAGGAGATCTGTAGTACCTCTCAAGAGTCGCTGAGCGACCGGTCATAAGTCAAGGACTACTTGAAGCAGATGTTTCACAATATGTATAAAATTACTGGTAGCCCTCAACTTACCGCCACAGTTGAGCCCAAATTTTATATTGCGAAGTGAGAAACTTGTTGAGTTTTGCCCCATTTTACGACTTTTCTTGTCAAATTTGTTAAGTGAATCACTGCAGTTATCAAATTAGTCAAGTGGTTGTTAAGTGAATCTGGTCTCCCCCTTTGACTTTGCTTGTCAGAAGGTCACAAAAGGGGATCACATCATCCCAGGACACTGCAACCATCACAACTGTGAGCCAGTTGTGAAGCATCCAAATGCCAATCATGGGAATGCTGCAACGGTCGTAAGTGTGAAAAATGGTCATTAGTCACTTTTTTCAGTGCTGTTGTAACTTCGAATAGTCAGTAAGTAAACTGCTGTAAGTGAAAGAATATCTGTAGTGAACAAAATATGTCCATTTTTTCAGTGCCATGGTAACTTTAAACAGTGTTTGAAAGTCGAGTATTGTACCAATAAACCTGCCATTAGCAAATATAGAAACCAGGTCTACAAACTATTCATAAAGCTAACTTCCTGGGCAAAAAAGCTAGAACCAATACAACAGGCAGGAACAAACTAAAATAATGCTCTGATAAAATAATCTATATATATATAAAAGCCAAGTACCACTAGCTCATGATGAAATCTCCAGAACCGTAAAGCTTACAAACTTGAAATTTGGCACGTACATTCCTCTTGGCTTCTAGGTGCTTGCTAAGAAATGTTTTTTCAAAATGACATCAGATCATGTATTTCTTATACAGTAATTAATATGTTCTGATGCTAAAGAGTTCTACTCTCCCTCCCCACCTGAAAAGAACTCTGTTCCAACTGCCAGTTGCCTCACATTCCGTTACCTCAGTTCAAACTGGCAGACATTCCACTCCTTCACTCAGAAGCAGTCTGAGGTTCCTTACAGTACTAAACATCGGTACCTCACCAAAACGTCTATGCCTTCCATCTATGAACTGCTTCCAGGCTCAAAGCAGCATGAGCGATATTCTCTTATGTGTTTCAACCACCGAGCACCACTGAGCCAATGGCTTGTGAACTAAATTTCTCCTGCATAGCCCGATCACATAGTTTTGTTGCGAAGCACGGGTATCCAGCTAGTAAATAATAAAGCCAAAGAGGTCCACCAGAAACAGCCACTTCAATCCTGACCAGGACAGGTAAGGACAAGCCATCATACATTAAAAAACCAGCATACACTCCACTCCCTGGTATGAAAATGTTGACAGTGTTACCTGGTTTGGTCATTAAATGTTTGCAAGAAAAAAGCAAAGTTCATCAAAAATCAAGATCTCAACTATCAGCCTTGAGCTGCCCATATTCTCAACTTTTGCTTTTTTTGAGCCAAAGATCCTCTTTAATTATTGGATTGATTTGGTTTTATTTCCCGCCTTGTTTTTATATTATTTCATATCATATTATTGTTAGCTAACTCGGGTACTGTTTAATGGGGAAACAGGCTATCGGTTAGACAAAAATTAAATTCGTGTTAAAAGATGTCTTAACTTTTTGCTTTTGCTTTTTTCCCAAGAAAAAGCAAATGTGAAAAAAAGTAGTTGCAGAAAACTCAAACAGTGGGGCAAGCCTTCCTGGAACGTATATTTTAAAGATAAGATAAATTTGGAGGCTAGGAAATTAAACGATATCACAAAACTGCTCATTCGAACGTCATGAAGTGCTGAATTTGACACTTCTGTGCTTTAACCACACAAGGAAATTCTTCCATTTGCCTTGAGGTATCATTTCTGTAAATCATGGAACCTCACCCAGCCGGGGGGGGGGGGGGATGTTTATCACTGAACATACTTACAATAGTTTGTGAAATCAATGCACTTTGCTCCAATTTCAGGGCTAAGGACAGCAAACATGCAATTAGGTTTACTCACTGCTGCTACTTTCTATTAAAAATAATAGCTCCCCCTAGCCTCTTACTAGCTGTACAGAGAATCTTTGACTTATTGAATCTCAATTGAACATTTCATGACCATTCAAAGTTACAACGGGACTGAAAAGCGTGACTTAAGACCATTTTTCACACTTAACGACAGCTGCAGCATCCCCACGGTCACATGATCAAAATTCAGATGCTTGGCAATTGATTCATACTTATGACGGTTGAGACTGTCCTGTCCCGGGATCATGTGATCACATTTTCTGACAAGCAAAGTCAATGGGGAAGCCAAATTCACTTAACAACGGTGTTACTAACTTAACAGCTGCAGCGATTCACTTAACAACTTAAATCTTAAAAAGTTGGCAAGGTTGAAAGAAAAAAGGCTTAAACTATAAAGCCAACTATAACAAAACAAGTAGGATACAATGCAGACACGCACGCATGTGCACACAATCTAGCCAGGGTAAGTGACAACCAAATCTAACAGGTAAAAAGCATGTTTAAAAGTTGTTGTTGTTTGTTGAGAAGTTGTGTCCGACCCACCACTCCTCTGCTCGCAACAAAATCCCTTATGCCACTAGGCTTGAAATTTTGGGTTTAGACAACTTAGAACTACGCCACCTTTGATCTGACTTGAGCATAGTACACAAAATTATCTGCTACAAGGTCCTACCTGTCAATGACTACTTCAGCTTCAACCGTAACAATACACAGGCAAAAATAGATACAAACTTAACGTAAACCACTCCAAACTCGATTGCAGAAAATACGACTTCAGCAACAGAGTGGTCAACGCCTGGAATGCCCTACCTGACTCCGTGGTTTCTTCCCCAAACCCCCAAAACTTTAACTGTCTACTGCCGACCTCACCCCATTCCTAAGGGGCGTGCAGAAGCCCACCAACGTCCCTACCGTCCCTGTCCTACTGTCCCCACGTATTCATATCCATTTCATGCATTCAAAATCATGTTTATACTTATATCTATCTTATACATGCTTGACAAAATAAATTACATTAAAAATAAAATTAAACATTTCTCCTTTTCTCATTCCAGGGAGGTATAATATTCTGCCTTCTTAATATTTCCTGGAATATTTCATTCTTCTAGGACAGTGTTTCTCAAACTTGGCGACTTTAAGTCCTGTGGACTTCAACTCCCAGAATTCCCCAGCCAGCTATGCTGGCTGGGGGATTCTGGGAGTTGAAGTCCACAGGACTTAAAGTCGCCAAGTTTGAGAAACATTGTTCTAGGAGAAGTGTGGGTGCTAACTTCCTACAAGTATATCGGGGGTCCCTCTTGCAATAACTGGTTGTGGGCCCGTTGTTTATTCCAGTTTGTGTTTGGAAAGGAAATTTCAAGCAGAGACCACTCAGGGATCACGACAGATCAAACGGAGTGAAATCCCCCACCAATACCTCCCATTTGTCACCTGCTGAAAAGTATGTGCTGAGTCAGAGCTTGCTTGTTTCTAATACACACGAGGGCTGCTTAGGTTTTATCCTACTTGAATGTCACTAATCGGCGTAGCAAATTGAGGTAATTGCATAATTGCATTTAATGAGTACACTAAACACAGCAACGCAGAGCGGCTAGGTTTGTATAACATACTAGGCTCAAACAGGACTGTCACTCATTCTGTTGCCGGATCTTTGGTTTAGCTGAAGTTAAGTGTGCCTTGTGCCCTTCAGTTATAATGTTCTTGTATGCTTTGGGTTAGGGGGATGCGGTGGCTCAGTGGCCAAGACACTGAGCTTGTCAGAAAGGTCAGCAGTTTGGCGGTTCGAATCCCTAGCGCCGCGTAACGGAGTGAGCTCCCGTTACTTGTCCCAGCTTCTGCCAACCTAGCAGTTTGAAAGCATGTAAACATGCAAGTAGAAAAATAGGAACCACTTTTGGTGGGAAGGTAACAGCGTTCCGTGCTCCTTCGGCGTTTAGTCATGCCGGCCACATGAGACGTCTTCAGACAGCGCTGGCTCTTCGGCTTTTAAACGGAGTGAGCACCGCCCCCTAGAGTCAGGAACGACTAGCACATATGTGCAAGGGGAACTTTATGCTTTGGAGTGATTGTCTATGTGTATTTTACACACTCTTAGGCTAATGAACCCGGTCCATGAACATGTTCTTTGTTTTTAATCATGCTTTCATTGTTTTGGTCAAAAAACCAGAAGCAGCCAGGTAATCTTTTTCCAACAATCAAATTTTTATTAAAAAGCTATTTTGGGAAGTGCAGCTCACTTTATAAGAGTAGTTTGATTATGTTGGAGTTAAATAGGGACAGGAGGAGGAAAGGTGGATATAATACACATTGACAAAGTGACTCTTTTGGGGAGAAAGCAGGTATTTAAACACACTATTTTTCAACAAGAAATTCCTGAACTACATTCATTAAATTTCAAGGCTGTCTCAGAAGATGGAATAATTTTCAAGAAACTGGGATTTTTTAAATTGACCAGTTATTTGTAATCTTGTAAACTGTCCATACAAACTTTCAGTTGAATTCAGGTAATCCTTAACTTACAACCACAATGAAGAAATGGGATTTCTGGTGCTAAGCAAGGGTGAAGTTGCGGCCAATTTTACAAGCTTTCTCGCTGTGGTTATGAAGCACATCACTGCAGTTACTAAGTGAATCACACAGTCATTAAGCAAATCCGGGTTCCCACGTTGCCTTTGCATGTCGGAAGCTGAGTGAGAAGGTTGAAATCACTTGAGCTCAAGACACTGCGACCTCCATAAATAAATTCGTTATTAGCATCACTGGGAAAAAAGGGACTTATAACTGATCCTTGCCCTTACGACCGTTGCAGCATCGTTATGGTTATATGTTCAAAATCCGGGTGCTTGCGCCCCCTTCTGGACCGGGATGCCCTACGCACGGTCACTCATGCACTGGTGACATCTCGCCTGGACTACTGTAATGCTCTCTACATGGGGCTTCCCTTGGGACGCGCACGAAGACTGCAGCTAGTCCAGAACGCAGCCGCGCGGGCAGTCATGGGGAGTACTAGGTACTCCCACGTAACACCGCTCCTGCGCGAGCTGCACTGGCTACCTGTGGTCTTTCGGGTGCGTTTCAAGGTTTTGACCACCATCTTTAAAACGCTCCATGGCATAGGGCCTAGTTACCTGCGGGATCGCATCCTCCCACACACATCCCTGCGGCCAATTCGCTCTCACAGGGAGGGGCTTCTCCTGGTGCCGTCCACTAGGCAATGCCAACGGGCGACACCAAGGAGTAGGGCCTTCTCTGTGATGGGCCCAACCCTCTGGAATGACCTCCCCCCCGACATTAGAACCACCACTGACTTCCGCTCCTTCCGGCAGAAACTGAAGACTCACCTGTTCCGACTGGCTGGTCTGGCATAATTCTTAACGTCTACCTCCTGGCATATATATATTTCCTACTGGTTTTTTAGGGGACTTAATTTTATAAGACACTGGGGTTTTAAACTTTGTATATTTTAAATTATTTATTTAGCAATTACAGTTCTGTCTATTTTATCCTCCTCTTATTTATGTATTTATCCATTTAATAATTCTTAATTGTTATTATGTATGATGTTTTGATATGGACTGTACACCGCCCCGAGTCCCTTTTGGGAGAGGGGGCGGTCTAGAAGTGCTAATTAAATTAAATTAAATTAAAACTGTCCTCTATTTATGACAGTTGCAGCACCCTGGAGTCACATGATCTCCATTTGTGACCTTCCCAGATGGCTTCCAGCAAACAATGTCAAGGGGGGAAGCTGGGTTCACTTAGCAAAAAAGGTTGTAAAATTGGGTGCAACCCAATTAACTCTCTTAGCAATAGAAATTTTGGTCCATTGCCACTGTTTGGAAGTGTGGCTTTTTTAATAGGAGGAAGAAAGGAAGGAAGGAAGGAAGGAAGGAAGGAAGGAAGGAAGGAAGGAAGGAAGGAAGGAAGGAAGGAGGGAGGGAGGAAGGAAGGAAGGAAGGAAGGAAAGAAAGAAGGAGGGAGGGAAGGAAGAGAAGGAGGGAGGGAGGGAAGGAAAGAGGGAGGGAGGAAAGAGGGAGGGAGGAAAGAATGAGGGAGGGAAGGAAGGGAGGGAAGGAGCAGAAGAGGCAAAACAAGTTCCTTGATTGTTCATTGTAAATCCTTCTCCTTAACCCCATCGCAAAAAATAAAACAAGACTGACAAATGAATAGAGCTTGTTTCCAGGAGAAAGACCTTGCCAATTCTTCAGAGAGAGAATTGCAGAGGGGGCAGTTTCTCAGACCAGCTCCGTGTGAATGGTCCTCAAAGGAAATCAAGAATTCCATCATGCACCAAGCCGACATCTGTTGAAAGCAGCCTTACGAGCGAGTCTACACTCCAGCTATTCTTGCTGGCTCTGGTCTGACAATGGATATGAATCCTCTCGCGATCCAGAAAAATAATCCGGATTTCTCAATGCCGAGAGATCATAAATCCTGCATGGTTTACTCCATTGTCATTGAAGTGACATGAGATAATTCTATATTTAAGGCGGCAGGGGTGGGCAGTTTATCCTTAGACACATTCTTGTGGAGACAGTCATGCTTAATGCCATCAAGCAAAGGACGGACATCACTTCCGTGGGTTCTATTCTTCTCCAAAATTGAGACCTTCACCAACCCTGCTCAGGTTTTCCTCTACTCCACTGGGATCCTAAACATTGGGAAAATATTTGTCATCCTCAAGGTATGTGATCTTCCCACCCCCCTCTCAAATATGTAATTTGCTTCGAAAGGGTCTTTGAGATTCTTCAATTTTATTTTGCATGAAATGATGGCTTGATTCCTATCCCACCAGCCTTTTATTTTACAATAACATTTTGTTCTGTTCTTTTCCTCTACTTTATGTTACAATGAAGAGGAATACAATTAAAAACAAATGACCCATTCTTTTATATTAGGCCCCAAAATAGCTTATCCTTTTAAAATTACTTCTGTTTATTATTTTTAAAGTAGGTGGCATTCCTTTATCAATAAAAGCAGCCTGGGTGATAGTGAGATAGTTCCATCACACCATATCAAATCATGGCAACATCTGACCTTCATTCATGATGAATTCTATTTGTTTTAGGTAAATGCAAACTATAGCTTACAGGTTCTGATGAAACAGAAAACTGTGGTTTTCTGGGACAGGGCATTCCTAATTCTTAAATGCAAGTGTGGTGAATATTAATGGGGCAAGTTCTTGGTACTCATTTTTCTAACACTGCAGGTTGCCTACATACCGTTTTAATATCCTCCCAAGGATTTGTGGAGTTTCAACAACTTTGCACTTCAACCTGGAAAATGTTTATTTGTACAGACAGTCCTCGACTAAAAACCACAACTGGGACAAGAATTCTGTTGCTATTAAGCAAGGCAGTTGTTAAATGAGTCACACCTGATTTTATGACCTTTTTGCCAGAGTTGTTAAGTGAATCACAGCAGTTGTTAAGTGAATCACAGCAGCTGTTAAAGGTGAAGAGGTAGAAGATCTGACTCATATATTATTTGATGGCTGGTCATAAAAGGGGGTGAGAGATAAGTACCTTGATCCACATATTAAATATATGGCCCAGTGGGAGGCCCATATTAAAACAACATACTTCATGCATGGCCAGAATCTGAAAATGACATTTCATACAGCACAATTCCTGACCAAAATGGTCCAACTGAGATTGGCATACGTGAGCCTGATTGGGGTCGATTGCAGGGTTGATAAAGAAATATAATTTTATGTCATTTTATTCTATTTTATATATTGATGTATCAAATTATTGCATTTTATCCTATAACTATTGTATTTTACTCTACTCTCATTTTAAATTGTTTGTTTAGAGTTTTATTATATAAAATTAATCATTCCCCTGGCTCAGCCGGTAAGGGAGGAGATCTTGTGGCTTAGAGGTTAATATAACTGCCTAATATGTAAAAACAGCCCAAGTTCGAATCCCAGTAAGGGTATGGTGTATGTGTGTTTGTGTGTGTGTACACTTTGCTTGTCATAACCTGTCTGGGAAGGTTGCAATTTTGATTATGGGACCATGGTGATATTTTGTGGGTTGTAAATGCGCACACCAAGAATAGGTCTCCACTTTCAGTGTCATTGTAACGTCAAAGCGGTTGTTAAATGAATGACTGTGAGTGGAGGACTGTCTGTTTCACTATTTTATGGTGAGAAGCAAATCCTAGTTAAAGTGGGCCTCTTGCTTCAGTCATTTGCCTGATTCTGTCTGCCACATATTTAACATGAGTCCAGCATGGAGCTGTTGGGGGAAAACATTGGCCATAAGGAAGCTCTCCAGGCACATACAGGTAGTCCTTGACTTACGATCATGCGCTTAGTGACCATTCAAAGTCACAATGGCACTGAGAAAAGTGGCTTATATCGTTTTTCCTACTTACAACCGTTGTAGCATCCCCATGGTCATGTGATCAAAATTCGCCCGCTTGGCAACTGGCATCTATTTACGATGGTTGCGCTGTTATCACCTTGTGCAACCTTCTGATAAGCAAAGTCAATGGAGAAACCAGATTCACTTAACAAGCGTGTTACTAACTTAATGATTCACTTAACAACTGTGGCAAGAAAGGTCGTAAAATGGGGCAGAGCTCGCTTAGCAGCTGTCTCACTTAGCAACAGAAATGTGAGGCTCAATTGTGGTCGTAAGCCGAGGACTACCTGTGATAGCACCTACGAGATCAAGAGCCACATTGCTAAGGTGCCACTGCTAATGCCAGAAATGGGTACAAGTACTTGGGTTTCTTTCTAAGACGGAAGTCTTAGTTGGTTAGCATTGCTCATTTCAAGTTTGTTTATGCATCTGATTGCGAGCTTCATATTCTTTCCCTCTCAGTGCCTTTACATTACGAAGGATAGATGACGTATGTTGAAAAATAATCACATGCAATGAACATGAGATAAATGTGTGCAATAAATTGCAAAGACTGAAACTGACACCTAGAATCAGGAATCATTTGTTGAGGGGCAGAAAGAGATCAGAAACATCTGCTGAGATTGAACTGTGGCAAAAAAAAAAATTGACTGCAATCTCTTGTTTTAGATGTGTGATACTCTCTTATAAGGCCCAAGTCGTCTTTTAATTGTTTAGGTGAAAATTTAATTCTATTCTTTCCCAACCATTCCTCTCCATTCATTACCAACTAACTCTTCCTATGATCTGTAAGGAATTTGGTAATGGGATAGGAAGAAATGGGATTTTTTTTTCCGCAATAGGGAACTTTCTAGACGTAAAATTATCCACCTGTCTATCAAACAGTGTTTGAATCTGATTAAGAGAAACATGAGTTAGGAGTTGTCACTAAAGTTCTGTTTTAATTTCAAAGAAACTTTTCTTTAGCTCTCAAGAGTCTTTTTGCTCTGAGATGAAGAATAGCAGTTCAGGATTTGTAGATGGCCAAGAGTTTCTCCATGAGCAAATTCTTCCATGACCAAATTCCGGAGGAACAGACAGAATGTCCTCAGCCTTTGGACTCCGTTTTCACGGCTAAATCATCTTGCAATGTGAAGCAGAGTACAGCAGATCCTTTGAGCCTGTGAGCTTCTGAGGATGTCAGCAGAACATTCAAACAGATATTGATGGAATCTAAGCCTAAAACTCAAAACAAAATCTCATGTATTACCTCAGAGGAAAGCAAATGTCTGGCAGAGGTCTTTATGGGCCAGAGTTCATGCGAAAATCAACCTGTTTTATTTTATTGTGTCAGAAGACTGTTGGTTATTTTCACTTCTCAGAGTTAACAGGAAACAGGAGACCTGAGGTAGGTGTGTGTCATGTATTGTCACCACAGCTTGGATTACAGAAGTACATTTGTACAATTGCTGCAGTATCCATAATGGTATCTTATGATCTTGGAATAGAATTTAAGACAGGATTCTCCAACCATGGCAACTTTAAGCCTGGCGGACTTCAACTCCCAGAATTCCCCAGCCAGCAAAGCAAAATTAGGGCGAGACACAGCTGCCATCTTAACTTTTTTGACTCCCCTCTCTTGAAACCCCAGTGCTAGTTTGGGAGCAATGAAAACAATTATTTTCATCCTTTCTGTTTCAACCGGTGTTTTCAAAATCCTGGAGAATCGGTCTTCCACCCATTCAAAGTCAGCCAGCTGTTCAAAACATGTGTTTGTACCTGCCAAGCATCCTGTGCTGAACCTTTTCTCAGCGTTGGCAAGCACCAGTCCAGGCAGGTGGCTTCATTCAAGGCCAAACCCCTTGCTTTTCCTTTTTCTGTTTTGCCTCCATGAAATGGATTCCATCACTTTTGCAGCAAAAAGATCTTAAGTGAGCTACATCCAGGCTACCTTACACAGATAAGATTGCTGTGGAGCAGGGGTGCCAAACTTGATTTCATGGAGGGTCCATGAATCAGGGTTGTGTTTGACCTCGGAGGGATGGAGGGGCATGCTCCAGGATGGGCGTGACCAGCTCGACATCTCTCATCGAGCCTCCGTTTCTGGTCACGACAGCCTCCTGCAGCCCTCTGCTGGTGAAAATGGAGCCTGCCCCCCCCGCAGCTCCGTTTTCACTGGCAGAAGGCTGCAGGAGGCCATCGGGGCTGGAAACAGAGCCTAGGGGGAGTGTGTGTGGCTCCCCCAAGCTCCATTTTCGCTGGCAGAGGCATTGTGGCAGAGGTGTTATTCAGCCGGTTTGGACCAGTTCAGATGAACCGGTAGCGGAAATTTTGAGTATCTGGTCCTTTGCTGTGGAAGAAGCATAAAGGATTTTAGAACAGGAAGTTCAAGGACAACTCATTCATGGCAGTTTGCAAAGGGAAAACTCTTCTCACATGCCCTTGGATCCATTACAGCCTTCCTCTTACAGATCATGAGGACATCAATAATAATATTTATTTGCATACTACTCTTCATCTAATTGTCATAAAACACTTTGCCGCAATGCAATCATGCAATCGTCATGCAGCCAACAAAGCATTAAAATAATAGGATCAAATTTTCTACTTCTGTCAGAAGCAAACATTAAGCTCAGGGGGAAAATATATTCTGATATAGTTCTAATGGCACTAAAGTTATCAAATGAGGATAATCACATCAAGAACGTCCTACTTGGGTAGTTGAAACTCAGCCATTAGTCATTAGTTGCACCACAAGTAAAATCATGTTTGCAGGTTCGGTGGATATGCTACCAACAAAATCTGATCATCCAAAGTCATTTTGTTCCTGAGATCAACACATTTATACCAGAGGTGGTATCCAGCAGGTTCTGACCTGTTCTGGAGAACCGGTAGTGGAAATTTTGAGTAGTTTGGAGAACTGGCAAATGCCACCTCTGACTGGCCCCGCCGCCACCTATTCTCTGCCTCCCAGGTCCCAGCGATTGGATGGGTCTTCTTTTGTTGCCCTGCGTAGAACAGAGCTGGAAAACAGGTTAATGGGGTGGGGAGGGAATGGAGTTTTTAGAGTATCCTTCCCCTGAAGTGGGGAGGGAATGGAGATTTTGCAGTATCCTTGCCCTGCCATGCCCACCAAGCCATGCCCATAGAACCAGTAGTAAAAAAAATTGGATCCCATCACTGATCTATACCTTGAGATAATCTTAAAGTTATTGGGCAGCCTGCCCGAGAATAAGTGTGATGTGTCTCCAGTTGTGCAAACAACATGATGATTGCTCCATTCCATGTTAACTGAAATTGGCAAACCATCTTTACCAAGCAGAAGGCAGTGCAATCACCTAAACCAAAAGTTCCTGAAATGTCCATGTGTCCACCTGTATCTGAAGCTCCTGGTCCGGATATGCTTCCTTGATAGATGTTTATTGCTTCACCCAGCCGGACTTCCTCGGTCCACTTAGCCATAGTTCTCTTTTCTTAGTTCCTCCTCAACCTGTCAAAAAGACTTTGAATTTTGAATTTAAGAAAACAGTTGTTCATCCGTCTTCTGGAGTCCTGAAGCTGGTCTTCTTGTCCTGAGCTTCACCAATGTAAGAGTGATAGAGACATCTGTGCTGAGGTGGTTTTTTTTTTTTTTTGTTTCTTCACTGTAACACATGGGCTATTTTAAAACCTGTCAGTTGTGTTCCGGCGTAAACAGTTTATTAAAAGTCTTAGCCTGAAGTGTTCTGATTAAAATTTAAAAAATGTTTTCAAGTTCAGTATGAGGCATGCCATAAAACCAATTTGAAACAAGGATCTCTTTAAATATAAGGAATATATAAATATAAGATAAAGGTTCCCCTCGCACATATGTGTTAGTCGTTCCCGACTCTAGGGGGTGGTGCTCATCTCCATTTCAAAGCCAAAGAGCCAGCGTTGTACGAAGACGTCTCTGTGGTCATGTGGCCGGCATGACTAAGTGCTGAAGGCGCACAGAACAGCGTTACTTTCCCACCAAAGTGGTTCCTATTTTTCTACTTGCATTTTTTACGTGCTTTGGAACTGCTAGGTTGGCAGATGTTGGGACAAGTAATGGGAGCTCACTCCATTACATGGCGTTAGGGATTCGAACCGCTGAACTGCCGACCTTTCTGATCGACAAGCGCAGCGTATTATATATAAATACGAGCTTTGCCATTTCCACCAAGGGGAGCTGAAGCCTTTCGGCCTCCCCATCTCCTCTCTCTCCTCCCCTCCCGTTGTCTGCGGCGGGGCGGCGCTTGCCCCATCCCTCGGCTGCCTCCTCTCACCCTTAAGCCGGCTTCCCCCCACCCAGCCCAGTGAAGCTCCAGAGGAGGTGGAGGCGGAGCGTCTCCTCAGCCCAGCTGGCTGCCCGCTCTCTCCACCCCCCTCACAGGGAGCTAGCTACGGCCTCGCCAAGGCGGCTCCGACGGGGCGACAACGGTGTCAGCCTGAGGCGCAGCGGGGCTAGGGCAGCCGCTGGGTGCCCCATGAGGCGGTGACTGCAGCGGTGACGGCGTCTCTGGATGGGGCCGCGGCCAGCGGGGCTTGCCTCGCGTTCGCGTCGCCAGGGACGGCTCCTTCCTCCTCCTCCTCCTGTTGCTCCTCAGGGGATGCCGGCCGCCTCCTCTCACCACCACCGCTGAGGGAAGCCTCCTCCTCCCCTCAGCTCGGCCAGGCCGGGGTCTGTGGGAGCGTCCTTTGTGGCAGCTCTTGCAGGGGCCACCGTGGCTTACTTCCATGCGGGGGCCGCCTCTGCCGGGGGACTTGCGCTTTCTCTTTTCTTTCTTTTCCATTTAACCAGACTGGGCCACAGCAACGCGTGGACGGGTATAGCTAGTACGTATATAAAAACATGCGCGTAGTCGAATGCAACGTTGTGTCAAAGATTTGAAATTTCGAACAAAGAAACATTAGATTTTTATTTATATAGATAGGAAAGAGTTTTTATTGTATTTTACTGTATTGTTTGACGTAATTATCCTATGTTTTTATACCACCTCTTTCATTATTGTTCTTGCTTGTAGCAAATCAATTAAAGAGAAAAAGAGAGAATAATTCCACCATGATCCAATTCATGCATTGCATCAAGCCATCATTTTCTCAAGGAAGTCATTTTTGATTGTTTCCATATTTTGGCTAAACCAGAAATGCTGATTTATTTGCTGCATTAGCTAGATTAACACACAACATGCCAAGGTGACGCTAAAGGAAGTGCTTGCTGGCTTTGCATAATGTGTGAATCCCACCAAGGTTTCTTGACAGGCCGTGAACCAAAACTCCTCATCCCCTCTTAAGCCAAAGGTTTTTTACATATGAAACTGAATCAGATTGGTAGGATTTAGAGCAGGGGTCTCCAAACTTATTTTCATCCTTTCTGATTCAATCGGTGTTTGCAAAATCCTGGAAAATCGGTACCTCACCAAAATTACTCCACCGTTCTAGAGAGAGTCCATGGGAGGAGGTGTGAACGGTCTCCTTGTCTAGTTCTCAAGCCCCAGGCTGAATTAAGAGACCAGGGAAAGTGATGTGACCTCTCCAGCTGTCTCCCAACAACCGGGATGTTCTTGAAGAACAGTCAGAGGCCTTCCCTTCTCTTCCCCCACCCTGGCATTTGCCACCTGAGATGGTCACCTAACTTTGCACTATGTTTGAACACTGCATTTGTCCCCAGCCATCGGGAGCTACTGGTTCCTAGAATTCTTTGGCAGGGTGGATGAATGTGCTTTAGAAGGCCACATGCATTGAATCCCCCAAGCATTTCAGCTGTGTCTAAATGGAGCCTGATCCCGGGGGTGGGGTGAGGAGGTGGGGGGTGAGGGTTGGTGGAATGGATGGCATTGTAGGTTGTCTTTGGCAGCCAAGCGCACGAAATGGACATCGGCCAAGAGGAGCTGCATTGTTTCTCTCCCTCTTTCTATCTTTAAGAAAGCAACTGACCTAATCCCATTTTTGTACCTCTCCCAGTCGTCAGGCTTCTGAAAGTTTTCAAACACTGACATGACCACAAATAATCACTCGTTAACCTTTTCTTTCCCAGATCTAGATGTTTTATTACTATTAATATTGTCCTGATTTGGATCTTTTGTTTAGAGATGAAGAAAATGTGTGTGTGTGTGTGTTTATTCTTGTGAATGAAAACAGACTTTCCCCCCCTGCCCAAAGGTGTGAAAATACCAAGGAAATGACCTTGGTATCGAAAATGAAAATTATTTTCTTAAGCTTCAAAAGAATGCAGAGGTTGAGCCTTGATGCTTAGGGGAATTTTGAGCTGGTTTCCTGTTTTTTGTTTTTTGTTTGAAGGCTGGAATTAAATGTATTGTACATGTTAAACCTATGAAGAGTTTAATGCACTTTATTTGGTTCCTTCTATTCTCAGGATGAATGATGGAGGTGAGCATTTACTGGCCAGATGCTCTTCCTGATGCCTATGTGGAGTTCGCAGCAGATATTTTCTCTTTGCACCCTGATCTGCCGTTCAATCCTAGGCAATGAGAGATGTTTCTCTATCAGGGTGCAAAGAGAAAATATCTGCTGCAGACTCCAAATAGGCATCAGGAAGGGCATCCAGGCAGTAAATGCTCAGCTCCAATCTTACCCCAACCCCAATAAAAGGAATTACAGGGTTGTAAAAAGAAACAAAAAGAATTTGATTCCTTCCTTCCCTTCCCTTCTTTTTCAGTTTTATTGAGCAATTTAGTTTTTTATGTAATTCATTAATATCTATCCTCCACATCTCCCCTACAAGGTGACTCTGGACTCTTGATGCTTTCTGGCAGACAGGAATCCTCTAATCTCCATCATGGCTACCCACACCTTTCACCACCACAGAGAAGAGGAACAGAAAGCAGAGAGACACCATGATTTGCAAATGACTTCACAGACAAGGAAGTCCAAATTCAGGACAAGGTGAGTTTAGGAATTAAGAAAGTAACAGAATCCAGATTGAGAGAAGCGGGTCTCAGACATACCTTGCATGACCAGAGATGGTATTCAGCTGGTTCTCTCTGGTTTGGGAGAACCGGTAGCAGCGGCTGCAGGAGGTGCCGCAGTGCACATGTGCAGATGGGGCGCACTTGCAACCACATTTGCAAACTGGTAGGAAAGGTAAGTGAATCCCACCTCTTCGTATGACCTATTTAAAATCTAGTGGCCATGTTCTCACAACCAGCTCAACTTGATTAGTTTCTGTGAAAGCTTGCCTATTCTGTAAACTCAGCTAATTTGGACAGATTAGGCTTTAATATACTATACGCTGAAAATGGATATATTCAGTGGGTTGAGTTCCCACAGCACAGGACGCTATCAAAACGTAATCATAATCAAACTCAACATATTATGCAAATTCATACATCTTAATAACAGTCTCCGTTATTTATGCACAAGCTCTCCAGACAGAATATTTTATTTATGAAACATTTTTATCATTGCATGTTCTTTCATAACAAATGTTTATGTTTCCAAATATTCACTTTTTTTTTTGTTCTGCCATCTCAACTTTCTTGGACAGTGAAGAAGAAGAAAGCTTTACCTCTCTGGATAGGACCATCGCGTCTGCTCTCGCGCTGACAACTGAAGTATCTTGGTATGTCCAATGATTTACTGGAAGGAATTTTTTTCTGTGCCAAGCCTACTCGATAAATATAGTTAACATTGTGTTCTGCATTGCTGTATATATTATTATATTTATTATATTATTATATTATATTAATTATATTATATTATATTAATTATATTATATTATATTAATTATATTATATTATATTAATTATATTATAATATTTATTATATTTATTATATGATATGATATGATATTATATTATATTATATTTATTATATTTATTATATTTATTATATTTATTATATTATATTATTATTATATTTATTATTATTATTATATTTATTATGATATGACATGACATGACATTACATTATATGATATTATATTATATTATATTGATGACAACCTCTGGATTTCTCTAAAGGCCACATCCGCAGCCAGAGAAAAACTTTATGCAGATAGTCCTCAATTTACAACCATTCATTTAGTGAATATTCAAAGTTACAATAGCATTGGGAAAAGTGATTTATGATTGTGGTGTGGCCTGCCAACAGGCTGCAAATCTGACACCATATTCTGACAGTGAGGAGGTTGGGGAGGAACAGGGGCCAGTCCTGGAGGCTGAGGGAAGCTCAGATGAGGGCTCTGCGTCGGAGGCAGAGAGGGAGCTAGACAGCAGTGAGGCAGAGAAACAGCTGGAGGGAGCGCATGAGCAGAGCTGCCAGAAGACAAGAACAACTAAGAAAGCAGGGTCGACTTGGGAGTAAAGCCAACCTTGGAGGGGATTGGCCCCTGCCTTAGGAAATAAAAGAGGAGAGAATGGGGAATGGGCTTTTGCAGGAAACAATCCGTTCGTTCGGTCATTTCAAGAGTGGAAAGTTCTGTTTTTTACTATAATTTGTTACTGTAATAGATAAATGTTGCCTTGCCCTGTGTTTGGAAACTAGTTATCTGGCAGCTCTCCAAATAGATCAGGGGTGGGTTCCTGCCAGTTCTAACCTCTTGTATAGAAGAGGTTCCACAAATCTACAGTGACGTTTAGAACCGGTTCCAGCTCCCTCCCCCCGTCCGTCTGCACATCATCAAGATGAAGAGCGAGAGGAGGAATTCTGGGAGTTGAAGTCCACAAGTCTTAAAGCTGTTAAGTTTGAACACCCCTGGGGTATTTTTTTCTAAAGGGTTAGGGGTGCAAGGGCCTTGTAACTTGACAGCTTTAAGACTTGCATGCTTCAAATGCCAGAGTTTCTGAGCCAACATTTTGGTTGCTAAGCAAGAGCATAGTTAAGTGACTTTCACCACATTTTACAAGTTGGCCACGCCCACCCAGTCACATGGCTGGCAAGCCACTCCCACCCAGTCACATGGCCGGCAAGCCACTCCCACAAAGCAGGCCACACCTACAGAAGAGGTTCTAAAAAAATTTGAAACCCACCACTGGTGTAGATAAACATTCCTCTGAAAGACTGTTTGCTAAAGCCTTGCTGACTGTGAATGAAAGGAATTCACTGTTGTGTAAATAAAAGAGGTTTTATTTATTTATTTATTTATTTATTTGGATTTATAAACCGCCCCCTCTCCCAAAAAGGGACTCGGACCCTTTTGCCAGGACCAAGACTCTGCTTCATGCATGTTAAGGAATCATAGGTCAGAACAGACTGCTTTTCCATACTTATGACCATTGCAGCAGACCCATGGTCACATGATCAAAATTCGTCTACTTGGCAACTGGAATGTATTTATGACAGAGTCTCATGATCAACATTTGCAACCTTTTGACAAGCAAAGTCAATGGGGGAAGCCAGATTCACTTA
Source organism: Natrix helvetica (assembly GCF_964273705.1). Taxonomy (NCBI): domain Eukaryota; kingdom Metazoa; phylum Chordata; class Lepidosauria; order Squamata; family Natricidae; genus Natrix; species Natrix helvetica. The sequence continues at coordinate 17,484,510 of NC_138560.1, forward strand.
ACAACCGTGTTACTAACTTAACAACTGCAGCGTTTCACTTAACAACTGTTGCAGGAAAGATCATACAATGCCGCAAAATTCACTTAGCAACAGAAATCTTGGGCTCAAGTTCTGATTGTAGGTTAAGGACTCCCTATATCCACAACATCAACACTGTTATTTTCTAAAACAATAATAAATAGACATCTAACAAGGTAATTGCCTTAGTATTTGTGTACAAATACTGACATGTAGCTGTAATTCTAGCATGTATATTTCCATATTAGCCATTTCCATTTATCTTCATATGTCATACTGTGCAATTATTCAGTGAATAACCATAAATTGCTAGTAGAGAAATGCCTCATAAAAATACAGATATACATGGGTGAGATTTGATTATTCACCTTTTTCTGGAGCCAGAATAAGAAAAAGGATCAAAAGAGAAGATTCAGGGTTAACATGAGGTCTATTTCTGAACCTGAAAAACTGGACGTGATTCTCTTCCTCAGGGAAACCAGGATGAGATGGGGGGCCACTGAACTGAATCTGGAGGAGAGGGGAAAGAAGAGAATTCGTTTTGGGAATGACATGGAAAAGCTAGAGAAGGACGTCATCAGACACTGCCGGTTCTTGCGGGTGAAGGCTGACAGGATGGCCCTTCGGAGGAAGGTAAGAAATGGGGTTTTTTTTAAATATTTTTTTTTGTTTTTGCATTTAAAATAGTGCAGCACAGCGAAGCCGTTATGGCCATACAATCACAGTATATACACATAATCTCATCCATTCACTGTCAGCCTACTTAATACATTATCTATCCTTCTATCCAATCACATTATTTACAGTTGGTTCCAGTCTTGTCACCTTGTCTTATACCAATCATAAAATCTGTTCCAAACTTCATAATATTGGGGGTTTTGAAGGGCGCCTGGAAGGAGTTGGGTTGAAATACGATCTGCGGAGTATAATTTAGCTTTCGGGCCCAAGGAACTACGTAAGAAATAGAAGAAAATATTTCTAGCTTAGGTTTGAACTGTGGGGTAGGTCCTTGATGGACTCCGAACTTGGTGGCTTTCCCTGCAGATGTTTCATTACCCAACTAGGTATTCTTGTCAGTGCATTGATGTTGTTATCTAGGGACATAATTAAATGTCTGCAAGAAAACAACCAAGCTCACAGCTTACCCAATCATGAAACTGTTTGAGTACAGGTAGTCCTCTATTTATGACTGTTCATTTAATGACAGAAGCTTGTTCAGTTCTGGACATTCTTGGATGAGAAGCAAAATGTTTTCAATGGAAAAAAACCAAGAAAGTTCAGTTGCCTTTTGGGAGGGAAAAAGAACACCTTTGGGGTATTTACCATTATGTTCTTCCTTGATACATATATTTCTCCAGAGGAAACTTTCCAAGTGTAAACACCCAGCATATGTTCCTTTTTAATGTTGCCAGCACTGTTGACATATCATTTGAAAAATACCTTGGAGGTTATCTAGCCCAACCCCCTGCTCTCACAGGAGACCTGTTCTATTTATGATAAATGGCTTTCCAGTCTCTTCTTAAAAGCCTCCAGTGATGGGCACTCACAACTTCCAAAGACAGTTTGTTCCACCGATTAGTTATTCTCACTGTTAGGAATTTTCTCCTTCGTTCTAGATTACTTCTCTCCTTGATTAGTCTCCATCCATGGTTTCTTATGCTGCCTACAGTTGCTTTGGTAAATAAGTTGCCCCCCTTTTCCTCGTGGCCCTTCTAATACCCTTCAGGTATTAGAAGGCTGCTAATCATGACATGTGGGACGTGGTGGCTCAGTGGGTAAGATGCTGAGCCTGTCGATCAGAAGCTCTGCAGTTCAGCAGTTTGAATCCCTAGCGCCGCATAACGGGGGTGAGCTCCAGTTACTTGTCCCAGCTTCTGCCAATCTAGAAGTTCGAAAGCACGTAAAAAATGCAAGTGGAAAAATAGGAACCACCTTTGGTGGGAAGGTAACAGCGTTGCGTTGAGTCATGCCGGCGACATGACCACGGAGACGTCTTCAGATAGCACTAGCTCTTCGGCTTTGAAACAGAGATGAACAATGCCCCCTAGAGTCAGGAATGACTAGCATGCATATGCAGGGGAATCTTTACCTTATCATGACATGTGACATTGAATAACGTGTGACATTCAATAGCATCCTTTTCTTCATTTTTCTTTCTTTGGAAAAGTTGCATCAGGGAAAGAAAGCACCAGTTTATTTGTTTTGATGGCAGTCTCTGTACCATTGTAACAGTCCAAATGCCAAAGATAGACTTTTAGGTAGTAATTGTTAGTGTAGTAACTAGACTAACCTGGCTGATCTGTGAAAAACTAAGCAGTGGGACACTGTTGTTATTTAGATGAAAGACACCCAAGAAATATCCGATTATGTCCTGCAATGAAGAAGTAAAAATTCAAAAATTCCCAAAGATGGCAGTGGTAGAACTGTTCCATATTATTACATGAAAAATTAATGGAACTATCCAGGTGACATCCTGGGCAATTTAACTCATCTAAACGGAAGTGTTATTTTAATATTAACAGCCAGAGATTACCAATCGTTCCCTGTCCCATGTCTGTGAAGGTATTTATAGAACAGTAAGATAAAAAGTTATAAAACCATCTGCATTCTCTCATCCGAGGCTGAAGCGAAGGCGCTACTGGAAAAGGAGGTGATGGAGCTGTTGTCCTGCCGGGCACCCATGTTTTGGATCCCCCTGCGAGCTCACACGGTCTGGGAGAGGATGAGTGTCACGTTGGAATGCACTGTTCTGGCTAACCCTCAGCCCAAGGTCACCTGGTAAGTGGGTCAGGAAGAAAATGTTGGCATCCTCTCTCTGAAACTATGAAAGAAGAACTCATGGTCCCTCTGAAAGATGGCTCTTCCGTTGCTGGACATTTTTAAGAAGAGGTTGAATGGCTATTTGAAGTGGGGGCCTTGGGGCTCTCTGAGCTTGCTTGTTTTCTTGCAGAAGTTTCATTACCCAAACTAGGTAATATCACCAGTGCTACTAAGGAGTGCAGTTTACTGTCAGTTTATATTCTAGTGCAGGGGTGTCAAACTCGGTTTCATTGAGGGTTGTGTTTGACCTCGGGGTGGGGGGAGCATGGCCAGCTCGACATCACTCATGTTGTGGGTGCCTGTGGTGGCCTGTAGTGCTTCTGCCAGCAAAAACATGCTCCTGAGCTCTGTTTTCAGCTGCCACGGCCTCCTGCAACCCTCTGCCAATGAAAATGGAGCTTCGTTTTCACTGGCAGAGGGTTGCAGGAAGCTGTGGCAACAGAAAATGGAGCTCAGGAGCCTGTTTTCCCTGGCAGAAGCATTGCGGGCCAATCCTTCACTGTTTTCAGGGTGGCCCCGCGGGGTAGATCTAAATATCTCATGAGCTGGATCCGGGCTCTGGGCCTTGAGTTTGACACCCCTGTTCTAGTGGCTTTGCCTGTGAGTGTTTGGTATGTGGAGGGGAGGGGTGTCTTATAGATTTTTTGGTGAGGGCTGTTTACTGTTGGCTTCTTTGGAGGTTTCTTGATTGGGGTATTGTTTACTTGATTGTTGGTCTGATGGTTAACCTTGGAGTTAATCTACGCTGATCTGAGTGCTGATTACTGGTGGAGAAGTGCTGGAGTCTTTTTTTGTTCTCTTTTGCTCTGCTTGATTGTCTCTTTTGCAAAGCCTATAGATGTTATTCATGTCTATGTGTCTATTGATGGCTGATTTGTCAGATTGCCAGGCTTCTAAAAGTTCCCTGGCATGTTGGACTTGGTTTGGACTAGGATGCTCACATTTTCCCAACCGAAATTCTGGTTAAATCTGTCGATATGTTGTGAAAAGATATAGACAGCTTTAACCAGAGTTTCAATTGAACTACACATACTCTCATTTATTGAATAGCCATTTGCCTGAAAGGGTATGGTACAGAGGTGGTATTCAGCAGGTTCTGACCAGTTCTGGAGAACCGGTAATGGAAATTTCGCGTAGTTCGGAGAACCAGTAAATACCACCTTTGACTGCCCCTGCCCCCATCTATTCTCTGCCTCCCGAGTCCCAGCGGAAATGGGGATTTTGCAGTATCCTTCCCCTGCTACGTACACCAAGCCACACCCATCATGCCACACCATGCCCATCAAGCCATGCCCAAAGAACCAGTAGTAAAAAAGTTTGAATCCCACCACTGGTATCTCCTGCTTGAGCAGAGAGTTGGACTAGAAGACCTCTAAGTCCCTTCCAACTCAGTTATTCTCATGTTCTGAAAAAGTCGCTTGACCTCATCTGCAGATTGCAGACTTTTCAAGATTGTACCCTTTGGGCTTAGAAAGGTGGACATGGTTAAATATTTGATCTTGTTCACAGAAAGATAGCAAGAAGGAGAACATTTATGCAGATGTGGATTTATTTTTCCCAATGGAGCATTTAAATGTAAAAGGACTATTGCTTATTCCCTAGAATTAGTAATACATGTTATGCCTTGTTGAGGATGCAGGAAGAACTGATTTCATTCTAACTGATCCTCTGTTTTTGTTTGCTGGCTTGCTTGGATTTTTTTTCAGCTCTGTTGCAAATGAAATTAATATAGCTTCCTCCCACGCAGGTGAAAGGGTTTACAGTTGGAAAACATTAAATGCATTGCCCAAATTCCAGAGGGATATTTTAAAGAATACACCTGCTCAGAAACTGTCCGATCTGGGGTTGATTTAGCTCAAAACGTATTCTCTCTGAAAATCTGCGTTTGCTCTTACAAGCGCTTCCGTTTTTGTAAAACAACCAAACTTTTTTCACTTGCTTTCTATGGGGCTTCTTTAAAACATCACATTCTCCTTTTTTTTAATGGTAGTAGAAGATTTTCACAAATGCCAAAACTATAAATAAATTGGTGGTGGTGGTGGTGGTGGTGGTGGTGGTGGTGATGATGATGAAGGAGGAGGAGGAGGAGGAGGAGAAGAAGAAGAAGAAGAGGAAGAGGAAGAGGAAGAAGAAGAAGAAGAAGAAGAAGAAGAAGAAGAAGAAGAAGAAGAAGAAGAAGAAGAAGAAGAAGAAGAAGAAGAAGAAGACTGATGATGTTACCTAGTTTGGTAATGAAATGTCTGGGGAAAAAAACTAGAGAGCACCAAGGACCCCATAAATAGACGGATAGGAGTTCTGTACTGATTTTTGATAACCTTTTCAGCTCACTATGACTAATATACATCTTTCTTCCAGCTGATGCCTTCCAAATGTGCTGGATTATAAGCCCCATCATGCTTGGAAACTCTTCACATATGAAAGACACTGGATTATTTGAAAGAAATACTGTGGGAACAGCACCACGCTTCAGAGCCTGAGAAAAATTTTAACTGCTTTAATGAAATTGAAAACTCTTATTTCAAATAGTTTTCAGCGTGCTCATTCATTTGTTTGTTCATTCATTGATTCAGTTTCTGTATTCGTCACTCTGAGTCAATGACTCTGCCTGTCTTACAATTCAAAATGAATAACCCTATGTGATAAATCTTGGTGGGTGGACTTTCAACATTTCCAGAAACATCCCTTAACCATCTTCATTTTCCTTCCCTTTGCACCTGACCAGGTTTAAAAATGGTGTTCGAATTGACCCTCGTGTTGCTCCAGCAGGGAAATATAAAATGAAGAACGAATTTGGAATGCTTACCTTGGATATCAGGAGGTAACGGATTAATCTAAACAGAATTAATTTTGAGGGTGATTGTAAGAACTTACGAAGAAAAGAGACAGCACAAAGTTAAGAAAGCAACAGGAAATAAAGGTTGTGATTACATCCCACATTAACACAGCTCACTAACCAACAGTCAACTGCACTTTTACAAGTTGCTAAGTTTGACTACTTTTGACCTTGGTTAGTTCTAAACTTTTGTGCACAAACCATCTGGATCAATTGATGTTTTCACGTATGAAAAAATATTATCTAGTTCTAGTGCAGTGATGGTGAACCTTTTGGGCACTGAGTGCCAAAAAGGTTGCATGGAAACATTGCACGCATGTGCGCAGACTCATTGGGGCCGCCCTCTGGAAAAGCTGAACTTCCAGGTTCTCGCGCGTATGCGCCCCTGACAATCAGCTGGCTGGTGCTCATGCGCAGGCCGGTTTTGCAGCATCGCCATGTGTGCGAAGGGATCGCGCTCTGGAAAAGCCAAGCTTCCAGGTTCTGGGCCCATGCACCCCTGACAATCAGCTGGCCAGTGTGCATGTGCATACCAGTTTTCAGCACTGTTGCGCACGCGAAGGACAGCTGATTGTCGCACACGTATGTGTGCCAGAAACCCAGAAGACAAACAGGAAAGTCCGTGCATGCCAAGCTACATGGCTTCGTGTGCCACTTTGAGCATGCGTGCCATAGGTTTGCCATCACAGTTCTAGTATATGGGACATCATACATGCACTGGCAATATATATATTAACATTAGTAAAACACAATAAAATGTAAATGGTAAAAAGATCTATGCTCAAATATCAATGACAAGGCCATCTAACCACTGGAGTGCAGCATCATTTATATTGGAAAAAAATCAGATACTGGACCAGTATATGTCTTCAACTTACAGCCAATCACCATGTGACCTGAAAAAAATGAATTCTATGAGCAGAAGTGAAGAGAGAGATAGGTGAAAACCGGTGAAGAGAAATCAAAATCCACAAATCATGTAAATGAAGTTGAGATAGATAGAAAAGAGAGAACATCACCACATCATTTGCTTTTAACATATAGATCAGTGTTTCCCAACTTTAGCACGTTTAAGATGAATGGACTTCAACTCCCAGAATTCCCCAGCCAACACTGCTCTTGGTCAAATATGAAACAAGGGGAGCATCTCACAGTATCGTTTGCTTTTGTTTTCAGATGCTCTTTGGACGATTCTGCTGAATACAGTGTGGAAGTGAAGAACTCTTATGGAGAAGCCAACTCATTTGCAACTGTATTTGTTAGGAGTAAGTCTCGACTTTGACAAATGCAAAAACATTCTTGCAAAGTCAGATGTTCTCTGCATGAAACCTATTTCTCCCTCAGATGCACTGTTGCAATACATAGGATGCGTGCTTCAACTCCCGAGAAGTCTTCCAAATTGTTTTCTGTCCAATTCCCATTACTCATCCATTATCCAAACATTGCCAATTTTCCCCCTACTTCAGGCATGTTGGAACAGGATTCCCAGCACTCCTCTAGCTAGACGTGATGGGAGGGAGAGTAACCCAACAACATCTGGTTGCGGGTGATTGCCAATTCACTCCTCTTTGCAGTTTTCCATCAGTTTTATGCCAAGGGTGTTTCTTCAGGCTAGGAGTTCTCGATCTGGTTTTGATCTAAAGTAAAGCAAACAAAAGAAGCTTGATGGAGGCTAGAACCGGATTTCCATCAAGTTTTGCATTCTTAGCTATTTGGAGACTCAACCTCCTGATTTCAATATGGGCTTTTCTACCTTGCAACCTGAAGCTACTTGGCTCTTGTGAGTAATCTGCCTGGGAATAAAACCCAGTTGAAGAAATCCCTTTTGACCCAGTAGCAGTCCTATCTAACAAAATGAAATTCAGTGGTGAAAAAATAAGGCTCTACATTTAGGCAAGAAAAACCAAATGCACAGGTACAGTATAGGTGGTATCTTGCTCAACAGTAGTAACTGTGAGAGGAATCTTGGAGTCCTAGTGGACAACCATTTAAATATGAGCCAGCCATGTGCAGCAGCTGCCCAAAATGCCAACACAGTTCTAGGCTGCATCAACAGAAGGGTAGAATCAAGATCCTGTCAAGTGTTAATACCACTTTATAATGCCTTGGTAAGGCCACACTTGGAATACTGCATTCAGTTTTGGTCGCCATGGTATAGAAAAGATGTGGAGACTCTGGAAAGAATGCAGAGAAGAGCAACAAAGAGGATTAGGGGACTGGGGGCTAAAACATAGGAAGAACGGTTGCAGGAACTGGGTATGTCTAGTTTAATGAAAAGAAGGACTAGGGGAGACATAATAGCAGTGTTCCAATATCTCAGGAGTTGCCACAAAGAAAAGGGAGTCAAGCTATTCTCCAAAGCACCTTGAGGGTAGGACAAGTAGCAATGGGTGGAAACTAATCAAGGAGAGAAGCAACTTAGAACTAAGGAGAAATAGCCTGACAGCGAGAACAATTAATCAGTGGAACAGCTTGCCTCCAGAAGTTGTGAATGCTCCAACACTGGACGTTTTCAAGGGGATGTTGGATCAACATTTGTCTGAAATGGTGTAGGTTTCCTGCCTGAACAGTGGGTTGGACTAGAAGACCTCCAAGGTCCCATCCAACACTTGTTATTCTATTTCTAGTCTATTCCTTGCTATGAGGGAGGCCTGGTGTTCTGTCTGGAGGACACTTGAAACGGTCAACATTTGGCGGATCTCTCTGCTTTTTTACCTTCCCAATCTCTGTTAGGAAAGAAAGCAGCAACACTTTTTTTCTTCTTTGAGGTGCATCGCCTTGGACTATAAAAAAGGAAGGGAAAAGAGGAAAGGAGAGTGGAGGGAAGGGAAGGGTGGGGCAGGGAAAGACAGGGAAGGGAAGAGCGAAAATGAAAGGAAGTAAAGAATTAGGAGGAGGAGGAGGAAAGAGGAAGGGGAAAGGAAAAAGGAAAGGAAGAGAAGAGAAGAGAAGAGAAGAGAAGAGAAGAGAAGAGAAGAGAAGAAGGAAATAAAGAGAAGGGAAAAAAGCTACACTTTCCCCACTTTCATACCACCTGAACTAAAATAGGGAAGTTTGAAAACTTTGCCAATTTCCCCTACTCAGAAAAGGAAAGTCCATGTTTTAATGTTCCATCCGTATATTTCTTAAAACTGGATTGTCACCATTTCTACCTGTAATCATCATAATTTTTTTAAAGCCTATCTTTACACTGGTGATCTTGTGTATCTGTGGATGCATTTTTTAAAAAATGATCCAACATTTCAGCAGTTCAGCAATCCTGGATGACTGGCATAAAGAGTAGGACCCATGACGAGAAGGAAGAGGCATCCCCCCACCACAACACCCACTATCCAATCAGAGCAGAGGCTTTTGCCCAGTGGTGGGATTCAGCCGGTTCGCACCTATTCGGGAGAATCAGTTGTTAACTTTCTAAGCAGCCACATCTGTGCCAGCAGAAGTCGGAAAATGCTAATTTGGATGCAGAGCAAGAAGAAGTGGGCAGAGACTATGGTGGGCCGGGGTAGATTGAGGGCAGTATGTGTTCTTTTCCTTAAGACATGGACACCGATCTGGCTTCTTGCTGGGGCAAATCAGACGTGTGAGTCCAACCTTAAAAAGTTGGGTTTCATTTGATTTCATCCATACAAATCCTTTAGGTCAAAGTTTTCAACAACCAATTCTAAATTACTATTTGCAAATGTAACAGTGAAATCAATGCCTTTATCAATGCCTGTATTTCTCCCTCTCTTCCTTTCCCACTCCTCCCTCAACTCCCCTCTAATCTCTTGTAGAATATTATGGGATGGAATCTGGATTTGACTCGGAAATCTATAAACGTGAGTAGAAGTTTATGATCCTTTTTAATGGTTGTCTTTTCTTGGATTTAACAGAGCATGTACGTAGGGCAACTGTTAGGTTGCTGCATTTTAAAGATGGTTTAAAATGAACCATAGGTGAAAGGAAAGCAAGACTTGGATTGCAACAATAGCAGAAATAAAATATGTTCCTGCAACACATTTTAATGCAGTTACGGAATTAACCCCTTAATAAGGATTTTGTACATTATGTGAAAACATGAGCTAACTAAGCAGGCTGAGCTTACATAGTGATTTAATTTCAAAACAACTAAGATTATAAATAACCAGTCTGACTGAGCTGTGTGATTGCAGCTGTTAGATATTAACTTGACCTGATTAAGGATGTTGATTAAGGCTCCAAGATCACTGCAGATGGCACTGCAGCCAAGAAATTAAAAGACGCTTGCTCCTGAGGAGGAAAGCTGTGGAAAATCTAGACAGCATATTAAAAAGCAGAGATATCACCCTGCCAACACAAGTACGTATAGTCAAGGCTTTGATTTTCCCAGTTGTAATTTATGGCTGTGAAAGTTGGACCATAAGGAAGGCTGATCACCAAAGAATTGAGGCCTTTGAACTATGGTGCTGGAGAAGACTCCTGTGAGTTCTGTGGCTCGCCAGTGGCCAGCAGAGCTAGCAGCAGATTCACACAGTGAGGAGGTTGGGGAAGAACATGAGCCAGTCCTGGAATCTAGGGAAGGCTCTGATGAGGGCTCTGTGTCGAAGGCAGAGAGGGGGCCAAGGCCCTCTGACAATTATCAGCTGCCTTCGGAGTCAGACATCAGTGGGGCAGAAGAACAGCTGGAGCCTGTTCCTGATGTATGCATACGCAGAGTTGCCAGACGAAGGGAACAGCTAAAGAACAGGGGTCAACTTGGGAGTAAGGCCACAGGTGGATGATAAATGGCCCCTTCCAGAGGAAATAAAAGAGGAGCAAAAGGGGAGTGGAGCTTGCAGGAGACAATTAGTTCATTCCTGCATTCTTGCCAAGTATTGTGGAGTCTAAAAGATATCGTCTTGGTCACTCTCCAAGCCTGATAAAGGTTGGTAATTGTGAACTATCTTGAAAGACTGTGGGCCAGGACTTTGCTAGAGAGGAATTCACTGTAAATTAAATAAAAGGGGTTTATGGGGACGAGGTCTCGGCTTTATGCTACTGGGGAAGCCTAGGTCAGAACACATGCACACATGGTGATCTCGGCATTAAGATTGGCATAGCTGAAGAGCAGATTCAAAGTGCTCCATGCACATTGTGAAAAAGAAGAGTTTCATTCTTTTTTGGCCATCGATGTTCAACCTTCTTTCTAACCCAACATCTGTTTGCTTCTTAGAGAGACTCAGAGACATAGAAGCTGACTTTGCCAGCATATTGAAGCCCATCTTTGCTAGAGAGAAGGAACCCTTCACCCTCTTCTGCACTTTCACTTCAGACCTTCAGGAATACCAACGAAACATTTCCTGGTTCCGTGATGGTTTGTATATGTAGCCACAATGCTGCATGAGAAAGCTTCAAAATATGTAGCATCAGGTTTAGCAGCCTTTTGTTCCCCATCTTTGGATGCCAATTATATGATGGTGCTTTTACAAAGCAAAACACCCTTTACTTAGTTATTGAATTAACTCATTTCAGTAGTTTGAATAATACAATGAGCCTCACCTAAGCCAACAGTTTTCACGTCTTCATAGAGTTGTCAGAGAGATCTATCACCTACCCAAATAATCAAAATCTCATGCAAAGTCTACCAAAATTTTGTGAGGTTTCCAGATGATTTCCAGAATTCTTGCATGAGATTTTTTGGGGGACATCTCATGTGAACCTGTAAGACTTCACAAAATCCAAAACATTAATTTTAGGGAGACAGGGAGTCATGTCACGTGAAGATCTAGCAGATATCATAACCACCTTGTTGTTTTGAAAAGTCTATATATCTCTGTCTTTAATTTTTATAGGTCATAACCAAGAAGAATAGCCCAAGCTATCTCATAGTTTCAGTTGCATGTCTTAAGGAGATTTCTCACCAGGATGGGGGAAATTATTTGATTTCATCTACCTAGGCAATCCAATAAAATAAACTGGAGAATTTCTCCTTATCACAATGTTCATGTGTTCATGATTTTAATTGCCATATTATCTAAGTTCCAGATTCCAACATTTTTATTTATCACGTGAATTAGTATTTTAAATGAGGAGGAGAATCAGGTTGCTCCTTAATATGGATAAACGCGTCCTTACCTCAAGTCAAGTTTATTTGTACTCCTAGTGACTGCAGCCATCCAAAATTCTTGGTAGCATTTTGGAACTAGTTTGCCATTGATTTCTGCAAGAATGAATTTTGTCTTTCCAATCTAACCAACATGACTGGTATATCCAGGAGGTTGTCCATCTATGGACTAACCAAGGGTGATATTTTTAGCTTTTGAGATCAGCTGGGCTCTATTAATTGTTGCCAATAGCTGAAGACTTGCTTTAAAAGCAAGCCATAATTGCGGCCGCGCGGGCAATTATGGGGAGTACGAGGTACTCCCATGTAACACCTCTCCTACGCGAGCTGCACTGGCTCCTTGTGGTCTACCGGGTGCGTTTCAAGGTGTTGATTACCATCTTTAAAGCGCTCCATGGCACAGGACCTAGTTACCTGTGGGATCGCATCCTGCCCCATACATCCCTGCGACCAATTTGCTCTCACAGAGAGGGACTCCTCCGGGTGCCGTCCACTAAGCAGTGCCAGAGGGCGGCGCCCAGGAGTAGGGCCTTCTCTGTGATGGGCCCAGCCCTCTGGAATGACCTCCCCCCCGACATTAGGACAACTACCGATCTCCACTCCTTCCACAAGAAACTCAAGACCCACCTGTTCCAACTAGCCGGCCTGGCTTAATTAGAATTCTAATCTCTAATCCCCCTGGCAATTTTAAATTTTAAATTTTAGGGTATTTTAATTGTTTTTAACTTTATTGTTACTGCTTTTTAACTTTGTGGCTATTATTATTATTTATGAATTGTAAAAATGTTTTATGTATATACCTCCTCCGTGCCATATGTTTGTATATTTAATTGTACGCCACCCCGAGTCCCTTTGTGGAGAGGGAGCGACTTATAAATTGAATAAATAAATAAATAAAATAAAAATATATCCACCAATGTTTATTCTCAGTCATCCAGGCCATGGTTGTCCCAAAGTGCTTTTTCAAGAGGCACTTGGACTTTCTGGCTTTTCTTTGAAGACGTTTCGCTTCCCATTCAAGAAGCTTCTTCAGCTCTGACCTCTCTCAGCTTTGAAAGAGGGGTCAAAGAAGCCATTTATGTCAAAATTGAGCAGACGTCTCTGAACAGAGGGGAAGGGATGCAACGTCATCTCTCTCCAGTCTACAACAGAGTCCTTTCAACAGTTTCAAAAAGGCTCCACACCCATTTGCACTAACTACTTGGGTGACCCTGGTGACACAGGGGGCCTCGACGACCCTCTAAAAGGTTGCAAATGACCAGCTGTCTCAAAAGGAGTATAAATCCCTCCATTCCCCACCATACAGTCAGAGCTGAAGTAGCTTCTTGGGTGAGAAACGTCTTCAAAGAAAAAAGAGAAAGTCCAGTTGCCTCTTGAAAAAGCATCTTTGGGATATATCCACCAATAGGACTTCCCCCCAAAAAACCTGTTCCCCAATAGTGCTTTTGCTGGTGGTGGAAGAGGAGGAGAAAGAGTATTGTTGTTGTTGTTGTTGTTGTTGTTGTTGTTGTTATTGTTGTTGTTGTTGTTCAATTGTATCACAGCGGCCAGTTGTTTCGCTGGATTTGGCATTAATTACTAGTCGGGCCCCACCCAGGGGCCTAGGACGTCGTAACGAATTTTCGTAATATGTGTGCAGATCCAAGCAGTGCGGCCTTTTGCATTTGACTGATGGTGATTTTGTCAATTTTTAACTGTTTTAAATGTAATTCCAGTGCTTTTGGAATAGCACCCAGTGTGCCGATTACCACTAGAATTACCACTGCTGGTTTGTGCCATAATCGTTGAATTTCAATTTTTAAGTCCTGGTATTATGCGATTTTTTCATGTTCCTTCTCGTCGACCCTGCTATCACCTGGTATTGCGATGTCTATGATTGTAACCTTATTTTTCTCAACCAGTGTGATGTCTGGTGTGTTATGCGCCAGTATTTTATCCGTTTGTATACGAAAATCCCATAGGATCTTGACCATCTGATTTTCAGTGACTTTTTCAGGCTTATGTTCCCACCAGTCATTATTATTATTATTATTATTATTATTATTATTATTATTATTATTATTATTATTATGTAATGTGCTACTGTTTGACACAGACAGCACATTTTACAAGTGAGATCTGAACATGTTCAGGATTCCCGATTCTGAGCATGTGCTAAGTATCGTCTCTAGTATGAATGTAATGACTGGATAAAAACAAGGCGATGCTTATGTCCTGTATGATAGGTGAGTTGCTGAAAGATTCCGACCGCCGGCAAACAAAATGTGAGGACCGGGAGGCAACCCTGACGGTATCCTATGCTTACAAGGAGGATGAAGGCTTTTACGGCATCCGCATCCCAACACAAGACGGCTACAAGGAACAAAAGGCTTATGTGTTTGTTAGGGGTACGCTCACCATTATTGATCTGACAATTTCATGTTAATTATTTCAAAAGCCTAAGAAGTTTCAACCAACCTTTTCCAACTAATAGATTCCAGTTGAACTAGACTGTTGTTCTTACAACTCTTACTCAGCTTGACCATAAAAGGTGTGCTTAGTCTCTCACAGGTTCTCATGGAAGCCCCAAGTCCTATGGAGCACAGTTTGAAAAATCCTACACTTGAGCAGCTTCCCTCAGCCTGATGATATTTAGATGTATCTGACTGTGGTTCCTATATGATATGTGGGGATTATAGATCTTGATTTAAAGCCCCAGTTGTGTGCTGTGGCCTGCCAGCAGCCAGCAGAGCTGGCAGCAGATTTGGACAGTGAGGAGGTTTGGGAGGAACATTGGCCAGTCCTGGAGTCTGGGGAAGGCTCTGATGAGGGCTCTGTGTCAGAAGCAGAGAGGGGGCCAGGGCCGTCTGACAGTTATCAGCTGCCTTCAAAGTCAGGCATCAATGAGGCAGAGGAACAGCTGGAATCTGTTCCCAGTGTGTGCATGTGCAGAGTTGCCAGACAAAGGGAACAGCTAAGGAACAAGGGTCGACTTGGGAGTAAGGCCACAGGTGGACAGTGAATGGACCCTCCCATAGGGAATAAAAGAGGAGCAAAAGGGGAGGGGAGTTTGCAGGAGACCATTCGTTCATTCCTGCATTCTTGCCAAGTATTGCAGCATCTAAAAGATATCGGCCTGGCCACTCTCCAAGCCTGATAAAGGTCAGTAATTGTGAACTATCTTGAAAGACTGTGGGAGAGGAAAGACTTTGCTGGAGAGGAATTCACTGTAAATGAAATAAAAGGGGTTTATCGGGAGGAGGACAGCTTGGTGCTCCTAGGTGAGAACATTGTGATTTTAAGTTGAGGATAAGCTGTATGGAGAATATAGTGCTCCCAATCAAGATTGGTACTAGCAAATTTGATGGGATTATAGACCAAGACTTCTAGAGCCCATCTATTTGGAGAAAGGTGACTGGTTGAAGGGCAAAGGAAAGCCAACGAGAAATAAAAACAGATTAAGAGTTAGCTTTATATCTCTAATTTTCTTCATAAACTCACGGCACCAGGGGTGGGTTCCAGCAGGCACTACTGCCAGTTCGCTCATGGGTGCACCACTTGCGTTTGTTGCAATTAAAATTGTTCTGCACATATGCAGAAGCCAAAAACAAGATGGCGCCACCTATGGCGCCACCCAGAGAACCAGTCTGGGGGTATGGCAGGCCTGGGTTGCTGCTGGTTCCAGCGACCCAGGCCACCAAACCACTACTGGTTCAGCCAAACCGGTTCGAACCGGTAGGAACCCACCACTGCATGGCACCATATCTACACTAAATGGCCCTTTCTCAAGTTTGTGAAAGTGACTTTCCCAAAGTCACTCCAATGAATTTTGTCTCTGTTGTCTAGCCAACGCCGTGAATACTTATGATAGTGGATCTTTCCCATCACTACAATGATTTCAGGGTATGGCAGATAAAAGTGAGATATCCTTGATTCAACAATCTCACCGTAGCTTCCTGTCCTTCTCAGATGCTGCAGCTGCAACAGCTGGTGCTCCCGGATCTCCTCTCCTTGTACAATGTCACGATGTGAACAAAAACAGCCTCATACTTTCATGGATACCTCCCAGTGATAATGGTGGAAGCCCCATCATTGGTTATTACATTGAAAGGTTTACACTCTATAGTAGTCCAATCTTCCACCCTCCCTCCCTCCCTTATTTATCTATTTATTTATTTATGGACTCATAATCAATTGTACAAAAGTGTTGTTTTTAACCTTCCAGGTGTGAAATGGGCACAGATGAATGGGGTCCTTACAACGACCAACTGGTGAAAACTTGCAGGTCCCCAGTTTTGGGTCTCACGGAAGGAAAGACTTACCAGTTCCGAGTGAAGGCCGTCAATTGTGCAGGAATCAGTAACCCTTCGAAGGCCAGCAGCCCTGTGACAATGATCGACCCCAATGAGGCCAAGAGGTTGATAAGTACGTCATTCCTGGTTCAGACTATGGGAGGGTTCATAAGAATTGAAGGAAGTCTTCAAGACAATGTGAGCCGCCAATAACCTCAAGTACAAGAGTTGTGGTACAAAGAACGATTATCCTATGCCAACACATCCGAGGAGCAAAAAAGATTTTATTAGATTGATCAAGTGATTGATCAAGTAGAGCCGAGGTGGCACAGTGGTTAGAGGGCAGTACTGCAGGTTACCTAAACTGACTGCTAGCTGCAGTTCAGCAGTTCAAATCTCACCGGCTCAAGCCTTTCATCCTTCCGAGGTGGGTAAAATGCAGACCCAGATTGTTGGGGGCAAGAGGCTGACTCTGTGAACCATTTAGAGAGGGCTGTAAAAGCACTGTGAAGCAGTATAGAAGTAAGTGCTATTGGTAGTGCTATTGCTACAGTTCAAATATTCCCTTTGGTTGAATTATTCAAATTAATCAAACTGAAGCAATCCAATGGTTCATTCAGTTGACACTACAACTGAACTATAATTTATATACCTATACATTATAATGTATGGCTTCCAAATCATTAATTTTCTTTTTATTTGATTAGACATTCCTTATAACGATGGGATGAGGACAATTATAGTTTCGAAAGACGAATTGGAACGTAAGTTCATAGGCAACTTCATTCCTTCAGTATTCTTCTGATATTCCAAAGGTGTTTTCATGTTACACTGAATTGCTACACATCCATTTTGAGGAATAACAATTCTAGAATTTGCACTTTCAACTACAAATGGAAGTTCTTGTAATGAAAGAGTTACCCAGGAAGCTGCCTTAAGTTGGACCAGAACTTGTATTTGTATTTTATTTTTTGTATTTTATTAGTTTGCCAAACATGTACAAGATAGCAGATATTAATATAAACATGGACATGAATAAAAGAAATGAATACAAATAAATGGGGACAGTAGGACAGGCACGGTAGGCACACTGGTGCGCTTATGCATGCCCCCTTTATGGACCTCTTAGGAATGGGTTGAGGTCCACGGTAGGCAGTTTAAAGTTGAAGCTGTGGGGGGTTTGAAGATGTAACAACGTAGTCAGGTAGAGCATTCCAAGCGTTGACCACTCAGTTGTTGAAGTCGTATTTTCTGCAATCAAATTTGGAGCTGTTTACCTTGAGTTTGTATTGATTGTTTGCCCATGTATTATTGAGGTTGAAGCTGAAGAAGTTGTTGACAGGTAAGACGTTGTAGCAGACAATTTTGTGTACTATGCTTAGATTGGAGCGCAGGTATGATCTAACTATGATCAACTAGATATTAATATAATTGAGTATCTTCTACCCAACTGCCAGTGATTCTCCAGGGTCTAAAAAGTACATTCTCTTGGAGATGCCAAGAACTAAGCAAAGCGCTTCTGAGGACAAAATGTTGATATTCAGCTCTATTGTTCCTTTACAGACACATCCCTTGATTCTATCGTAGCAGTCATGCTCTCCAGATAGGTTGGCCTTGGGTGAGAAAGCATGGGAGGTGAAGTCCAACTTTACTGGAGAATACCATATTACCAACCTAGCTATGATTTCCTTGTTGCAAGTCTGGTGTCACTAGAGTATGTGATGGCTATTTTTAACTCTCCTTTCCTACAGCTGAGATTAAAATCCCATTGCCTCCCACCAATGTTCACGCCAGTGAGACCAGAGAAGATTATGTGATCCTCTCCTGGGATGAGCCAGACCCCAGAGGCAAAGAGCCACTGAATTACTTCATAGAAAAGGTAACGAGGCAGCACAGTTGCAAGATACAGTAGATCGATCAGTAGATCTGTAATTGAAAGCTACCTTTAGATTAGCCTGAACTTCATTCTGGTGTTTCCATCGAGGACCTGTATACTGGACGAATCACAAAGAGGGCTGTGAAAATATCTACAGACCCCTCACATCCTGGACATAAATTGTTTCAACTCCTACCCTCAAAACAATGCTATAACGCACTGCACACCAGAACAACTAGACACAAGGACAGATTTTTCCTGAATGGCATCACTCTGTGAAACAAATAATTCCCACACACTGTCAAATACATCACA
Organism: Natrix helvetica; assembly: GCF_964273705.1. NCBI lineage: Eukaryota > Metazoa > Chordata > Lepidosauria > Squamata > Natricidae > Natrix > Natrix helvetica. Next base: position 17,502,704 of record NC_138560.1, read on the forward strand.
ACACTGTCAAATAATTTACTAAGACTGTACTACTATTATTCTTCTCTTCTTTCCTAGTATCTATCTCTTCCTATCTACGACTATAACCATGTTGCTTGTATCTTTCAATTTATGTTGCTTTATGTATTTACTAGTACAATTTGATAGCTTATTAGTACACTTGATTATCACTAAGTATTATATCTTTTTCTTGATGAATGTATTTTTATTCTCCTTATGTGCACTGAGAGCATCTGCACCAAAGACAAATTCCTTGTGTGTCCAATCACACTTGGCCAATAAAAAATTCTATTCTATTCTGTTCTATTCTGTTCTGTTCTGTTCTGTTCTATTCTATTCTATTCCAAACCAAATTCTTTCTCAAACAAATTTGAGGACTAGAACTGTCCACCAATCCTGATGACCTTCGGGAGAGAAGGGCAATATCATGGGAACATGGCAGAAAAAAGAGGTTGCAGGATGGAAAAACAATAATATACACATTGCTAGTTTTTACATTTCATGGTAGACCACCAAATGGAGGAGAATCATAGACAGTAGGCAACACTCTAATTTCTACATCACAAGTTATGCAACTTCCCATAATTTCTTCTAAGATCTATAATTTGAGCCTTACTAAGTCAATTCCTGTGGTTTTCCAGATTTCCACACTGGGTCACTGGACATGAAAATGCAGATTTGGTCATTCTTTTCTCCTGGCAGAAAACCTGTTGCCCCAGGCTGATAGAATAACAGTGGGCTTCTTTCTGTCTTTTCAGTCAATCACGGGGAGTGACAAATGGCAGATGGTTAATCTGGATATTCCCGTCGGTTCCACCACTTTCCCTGTCTTTGGTCTGGAGAAGGCAAAGTCCTACTGTTTCAGAGTACGGTCGGTGAACAAGTATGGAGTGAGCGATCCTTCTTTGCCCAGTGACCCTATCTCTCTGGGGAAAAAGATTGGTAATCTCTCGTTCTTTTTCTTCTAATTGTCACTAAATAAAATGTAGTAAATCCTGCTGTTGGCTGGAGAATTCTGGGAATTGACCTCCACGTGTCTTTAAGTTGCTGAAGTTGAGAAACACTAGTTTAGCTGATAGAGATTGGAGAAGGAACTGGGTATGTTTAGCTTAAGAGAAAGAAGGACTAGGGGAGACATGATAGCAGTGTTCCAATATCTCAGGGGTTGCCACAAAGAAGAGGGAGTCAAGCTATTCTCCAAAGCACCTGAGGGTAGAACAAGAAGCAATGGGTCGAAACGAATCAAGGAGAGAAGCAACTTAGAACTGAGGAGAAATTTCCTGACAGTTAGAACAATTAATCAGTGGAACAGCTTGCCTCCAGAAGTTGTGAATGCCCCAACACTGGAAGTCTTTAAGAAGATGCTGGATAGCTATTTGTCTGAAACGGTATAGGGTTTCCTGCCTAGGCAGGGGGTTGGACTAGAAGACCTCCAAGGTCCCTTCCAACTCTACTATTGTATTGTATTGTATTAAGAGTTGAAAGGAAGGATGTTGTTATCAGGTGGATTCAGTTCCATTGAGCTAGTCCAGATGTTCTCCCTTTTCAAGTCTCTAATTTTGTTCAGCAACAAAGGAACCGGTTGTAATGGGCAAAGTGATGCTCATGGCATCTTCCTTGTTTAATGAGTTTGTCTTAGAAGCAGCTTATCTAATCAAACCAAGATCTAAAAAAAGAATGGTGTTCAAACAACAATTAAAATATGTTCATCTTGGAGATGAACAAGTATGGAGTGAGCGATCCTTCTTTGCCCAGCGACCCTTTCTCTCTGGGAAAAAAGATTGGTAATATCACATTCTTTTCCTTTTAATTGTCACTAAATAAAATCTAGTAAATCCTGCTGCTGGCAGGACAATTCTTGGAATTGACATCCACATGTCTTAAAGTTGATGGGGTTGAGAAACATTAGTTTAGCTGATAGAAATAGGCGAAAAATTGAAAGGAAGCACAATGGTTTTCCTTAAAAGCATAGTTGCTGCTTTTAAGTTTTCATTTTTTCCCCATCTTTTGTTTTTTTAGCTCCGCTTCCACCCCCATCTCAAGTCCTGACTTTCAGAGATACCAAGACATCTGTGGTCGTGCAGTGGAACAAGCCAAGAAAAGGAGAGGAACCACTGGGTTATTACATCTATTGCCGGGAAGTTGGGACAGATGAATGGCAAACGGTCAACAACAAACCTGTCACTTGTCATGAGTAAGTTCATTTGGTGATCCTTTCCATCTCTTTTAGGCATTTCTGAGAGAGGAAAGGGAAAATGGCACCTTGTTTTGTGGTTTCAAAACAAGGAAAGGAAGGATGTTGTTATCACGTGGATTCAGTTCCATTGAGCTAGTCCAGATGTTCCCCCTTTTCAAACCTCTAATTCAGTTCAGCAACAAAGGAACTGGTTGCAATGGGCAAAGTGATGCTCATGGAATCTTCTTCATTAATGGCTTTGTCTTAGAAGCAGTTCATCTAATCAGGGGAAGGTTCCAGCCGGCACTACTGCTGGTTCGTTTGTGTGCATGCTTCACGCTGCGTGCGCATGTGTAGTGCAATTAAAATTGTTCTGCGCATGTGTAGAACTGAAAAACAAGATGGCGGTGCCGAAGGGCGCTGACCGGGGAACCAGTTTGGGGGCATGGCAAGCCTGGGTCGTTGCCGGTTCCAGCGACTCAGGCCGCCAAACCACTACCAGTTCGGCTGAGCCAGTCCGAACCGGTAGAAACCCACCACTGCATCTAATCAAACCAAGATCTAAAAAAGAATGGTGTTCCAAACAACAATTGAAGTATTCGCTCACCCATCCAAATAATCAGAATCAGGTGTTCCAATCACTTCCATGGCCACAGGTGTATAAAATCAAGTACCTAGGCATGCAGACTGTTTTTACAAACATTTGTGAAAGAATGGGTCGCGCTCAGGAGCTCAGTGAATTCCAGCGTGGAACTGTGATAGGATGCCACCTGTGCAACAAATCCAGTCGTGACATTTCCTCGCTCCTAAATATTCCACAGTCAACTGTCAGCTGTATTATAAGAACGTGGAAGTGTTTGGGAACAACAGCAACTCAGCCACGAAGTGGTAGGCCATGTAAACTCATCCAACATCAGTGTGTGACCTCACAAATGCGCTTCTGGAAGAATGGTCAAAAATTCCCATAAACACACTCCTGAACCTTGTGGACAGCCTTCCCAGAAGAGTTGAAGCTGTTATAGCTGCAAAGGGTGGACCGACGTCATATATAACCCTATGGATTAGGAATGGGATGTCACTTACAGTAAGTTCATATGCGAGTAAAGGCAGGTGAGCAAATACTTTGGGCAATATAGTGTATGTTCATCTTAGATATAACAGCACAGAGATATCGGCATTTTAAAATGAATTGGTAAGAGATAGTTTATCCAAGCAATTAGAAAGGTCAATCATAACCTGATAAATTGTCCTTCGGAAGGACGATTTGCAAAGTCAGTGTCGTTGCTGAAAGTGTCCTGCTGATTGCAACTGTCTACCATCTCTCATCTGGCAGACCTCATGGTTGTATTCACACTGCGCTAAATTTGGGTAGTTGCTTGTTAGTTTAGCAAGGTCTGTGAATCTAAGCCAGGGGTCAGCAACCCATGACTCTGGAGCTGCATGTGGCTCTTTCACCCCTCTGCTGTGGTTCCCTGTTGCCAGTCAGCTCCACAATTGATAGGGCTTTCTGTTAGGACAGGTAGAGGGAAATGGACACTGCGCAGGAGGAGAGTCTATGGTGGGGGAACTGGACTTCCAGTCAGCAGAGGAAAAAGGATGCCGCACTAGGATGAGACTCTACGGCAGGGGAACCAGACCTCTGGTCAGCTCCAGAATTGAAGGGGGGGGGCTTCCGGTTAGAATCTTTGAGGCTCTTTTTTAAGGTTGCTGATCTAAGCTATATTGGTTTTTTATGACATATACCCATAAAATAGGCTAATTTGGTAAAACATGTTTCAAGATGACTGAAAGCTTCCACTGTTTTATACTTAGTCTCTGGTGTAGTGTTTCTCAATCTTGGCAACTTTTAAGGTGGGTGGATTTTAGCTCCCAGAATTTCCCATATTCCCAATTCTGGACCTTGAAGTCTACACACCTTAAAGTTGTTAAGATTCAGAAACACTGCTCCAGTGTGATAAATCAGTACTAAGAAATAACATTGAAGAATGGATGGGTGAATTTCTGTTTTGTTTCTTAGATTTACTGTTCCGGGACTCAAAACTGGGAAACAATATGTCTTCTGTGTCAAATGTGTCAATGAAGCTGGTGTAGGAGAAAGCTCCCCAGAATCCGATCCCATTGTTGTGAGACAGGCAATCTGTAAGTACCTATTGTGGTATTGTTGTGTGATCCCTTTACCTGCGTCTGATCCAGAGCATCCTCCTTTAACCTGGTGCTGAAATCATAGCTTCCACTATAACCAGCCTCCATGGCTGCTTGTGATCAGAAGTGTAATCCAATACATCTAGAGAAGATCAAGTTTGGGAAGGATGGATTGTGTAAGGTTAGGAAAACTTTGGGTCACTATGTGCTACCATGAAATCTAGGAGGAAGGCAAGAACAGGTAAGTGGAGGAGGAGAGGAGAGGAAGAAGGGGAAGGAGAAGAAAGGAGAGGAGGGGAAGGAAGACAATTTTTGGGGATGTGACCAAGATTCTCTGTTTTTCTTCAGCTTTGGAAACGATGGGGGAAATTTTTGTTTTGACATTTCCAGCCTAAAAATAGCAGAAAATCATTGCCATTTTTCAACAATTATGGGCCAAAATGGAAATACCAAGGCTACATTTTTTATTTTTTTATTTTTTTAGTTTGTCAAACATGTACAAGATAGCAGGTATAAGTATAAACATAGACCTGAACAAAGGAAATGAGTACAATTAAATAGGGACAGTAGGACAGGGATGAAAGGCGCTTATGCACGCCCCCTTTACGGACCTCTTAGGAATGGGGTGAGGTCCACGATAGACAGTTTAAGTTTGAAACTGTGAGGGTTGGAGGATGTAACAACAGAGTCAGGGAGAGCATTACAGGCGTTGACCACTCTGTTGCTGAAGTTATATTTTCTGCAATCGAGTTTGGAGCGGTTCACCTTGAGTCTGTATCAATTGTTTGTGTTAGATTGGGTAATGGATAGGCACACGCAGGCTTAATGGTGACACCAGCTCTTTATTAAGTACAACAAGTGAGAACAATCCAGCGAAGGTTGAGTCTGACAGCAGCCCTTTTATAGGGAGCTGTCAGACCCTTCGACCAATAGGATTAAACCTCTGTTCCCGCCGGAACAGAGGACCTTGGTGGAAACCACTGAAGTTAGAACAAGTCTCTTAACAGTTTGCCTATATATTATTGAGGTTGAAGCCGACAGGTTGGACATTGTAGCAGACAATTTTGTGTACATTGCCTCAGGATTTTAAGCAGAGAAGCAGCATGCTGATGAGATGCCTATCTTCTATGATATTTCCATGTTTTCCCTCCCTTGCAGCTCTTCCATCCGCCCCACGAGATTTTGCCCTGCTGAACTGTGGGAAGGACATGATGACCATAAGCTGGAAGCCTCCGAAACGCAAAGGAGGTTCAAAGATTCTGGGCTATTTCTTGGATCAGCATGATACATCACAGACTGACTGGCACGAGACCAATATTAAGCCCATTGCTGAACGGGTTTATACGGTATGGTGTCAGTCCCATGTTTGGACTTGGTCAGGGATCTCAACCTCTGCCCCCTCTCAGGTTGCAGCCGTTTTTGATTATGGCTGAAGCTTTTTCTTTTGCCAAAAAAGCAAAAACAAAATTAAAATGGGTGCTTGATTGTCAGGATGACATTGTGGACAACAAAACTGGAGGAATTAGAAAAGTGTTCTAAAAAAAAACCACTAGAACTTCTTCCATATTCACTAAGCTAGATTTCCACATCTTGATGCACTTCAGATAATTCACACTTTCAGCTTTCCGAGTTCCCTCTTTCACTCCAAGAATTTGTATTTATTACTTTGTCAAACATATACAGGATAGCAGGTGTAAATATAAACATGGATATAAATGGAAGAAATGGACACAAATAAATGGGGACAGTAGGACAGAGACGTTAGGCACACGGGTGCGCTTATGCACGCCCCCTTTACGGACCTCTTAGGAATGGGGTGAGGTGCATGGTAGACAGTTTAAGGTTGAAGCTGTGAAGGTTAGAGGATGTAACAACGGAGTCAGGTAGAGCATTCCAGGCGTTGACCACTCTGCTGCTGAAGTCGTATTTTCTGCAATCGAGTTTGGAGCGGTTTACCTTGAATTTGTATCTATTGTTTGCCTGTGTATTATTGAGGTTGAAGCTGAAGTAGTCATTGACAGGTAAGACATTGTAGCAGACAATTTTGTGTACTGTGCTTAGATCAGACCGCAGGCGGCGAAGTTTCTATATCTAGGAGTGGGCATCCAGTTGGGAAGGCTGGTTTAGTGGGAATACAAAGACATGTCTCTGTAAACAGAGCCTAGGCAGGGGGTTGGACTAGAAGACCTCCAAGGTCCCTTCCAACTCTACTATTGTATTAAATACTATGCCTTCTTTTCAAGGTAAGGCTTTGGAAAATGCTCAATATCTCTGGTGATATTATAGGTCACCAACCTGGACGAAGGACAATTTTATCAGTTCCGTGGTTATGCCATGAACATAGTTGGCGTCGGGAAGGTGTCAGAGCCCAGCGATATTTTCAAATGTGAAGAATGGACAATGCCAGAACCAGGTAAAGATCTAATCTTGGACAGATCCAAACCACATTACTAATAAGATGGGATATTTGGGCATATAACGCTAAATATAAAAGCCAAATACCGCTCACTCATCACGAAATCTCCAGAACAGTAAAGCCTACAAACTTGAAATTCAGCATGTATGTTCCTCCTGGCTTCTAGCTGCTTGCTAAGAAAGGATTTTTTGAAATGACCATCAGATCATCAGTATTTTTTATACAGTATTATATTAACACGCATCAATGCTAAGGAGTTATCTGTTCTACTCCCCCTCCCCCCCTGAAAGGAACTCTGTTCCATCTGCCAGTTGCCTTACATGGGTTTGGCCAACGTGTGACTCATACGGCCTGCGGGCTGGCCCAGTCACATGGTTTCGTAGTGAAGCACGGGTATTCAGCTAGTAAAGCTATGTAACTTTGGTCACCTGTGGCCTCCAAAACTGAAGGAGTTGGACTCAATAATAAGGAACCTTCCAATATTATAAGTCTATAGACCTCTTCCAACTGTGCGCACAATAGAGGAGGACCACAGAGATGACCTGGGGAAGGAATATATCTTCCCGAATAAAACATGATTTAAAGCAAGGAAGAAAAAAAGAACATTAGGAACAAATGTAAATAATTTACGCTTTGACTCTCTTTGGGAGGAAGAAAATATGATGTCGGGTGTCAAGATTTTATTATAGCTTATATCAATAAGGTAGAGATCCAATATTTCTTGTGGAATCAGTTCCTTGAGTTGATCAATGCTGGCTGGGGTATTCTGGTATTCTGGGAGTTGAAGTCCACGCATCTTCAAATGGCTGAGCTTGGGAAACACAGGTCTAAACTCTAAAGCAGCGATTCTCAACCTGTGGGTCGGGACCCCTTTGGGGGTCGAACGACCCTTTCACAGGGGTTGCCTAAGGCCATCGGAAAACACATATTTTCGATGGTCTTAGGAACCGAGACACCAATTTTATGGTTGAGGGTCACCACAACATGAAGAACTGTATTAAAAGGTCGCGGCATTGGGAAGGTTGAGAACCACTGATCCAAAGGATCTTTGCAGTATTCCAGAATACAAGCTTTGAAATAGACTCTTCCTTCCAAAACAGGACCTCCTTATGATGTCAGATGTACGGAAGTCAGAGACACCTCTCTGATGCTCCATTGGGAGCCACCTCTGTATACTGGAGCGGGACCAGTCCGTGGTTATTACATGGAGGCCTGCGAGGAAGGATCAGACACCTGGGGACGACTGAATAAACAGCCAATATCAGAGACACACATGAAGGTTTGGGTTGCATTTGACATTCATGCTCCATTTGTGATAAAAGTCTACAAAAATGTAATGGCAGCGATGTTTAAACCAGGATTTATGAGCACAGATATTTGTATATTCTCCCAGCTTGAGACCCCAGATATTGTCAAGCTTATGGGAGTTAATTCAACAAAAGCAAGTTTGTCTCTCAGAGTCTTTTCTCCACAAGGTTTATTGACAAAGAGAAAAATGAGGTTACAATATTTCAACAACTGGATTAGTTTCACATTCTAGCCGATAATATTTTTCAATCCTTTAGGGCAGAAACTTGTGTTTTGTAAGAGCTCCTGTTTGGATGGCAAAGAGGTGATTGTTTCATAGATAACTGAAGTAGTTTTGCACTTAGTAGTTTTCCAAGACTTCTCCTGAAACTTTATCAGATTGCAAATAGTCTATTAGAGATATATCGGTATTGTCTGAAATTTTGAGACTCTCCAGACCACATGGCTAATGAAAATATGGGTTGGGAATTCTGGAACTGGAGAGAGAAATTATCTTTATAACCCATTCAAACAATGTGAATTGCTGGGAGAATTAGATCAATAATAAATATAAATCCTATTTTGTTTATTTATCATATTTAGGAACTGCCCATCTCCCTCACAAAGGAACTATATAGGTCAGTGATGGGGAACCTTTTTGGCACCAAGTGCCAAAAAGGTCACATGGAAACATTGTGCGTGTGCGCTCATCGGAGTCACACTCTGGAAAAGCCGAACGTCTGACTCACATGCGCACCCAATAATCAGCTTGCTGGCACACATGCGCACACTGGTTTTTCACATTGCCATGCACATGAAGGAAAGCTGATCATTGCGCATGCATGCGCACCAGAAACCAGGAAGACAAACAGGCAAGGAAACCCGTGCCAGGTGACATGGCTTCGCCTGCCACTTTGGGCACGTGTGCTATAGGTTCGCTATCACAGATATAGTAGATGTGCAAATAAAATATTAAACATATAAATACCATATGTAAAATTGTAAATCAAATAATATTGATCAGTATTCAGAGGGTATCAAATTAGGGAAGGCTGGACTAGTTGATTTATAGCTATCACTTTTTTTTCTCTCTTCTTTTTTTTTTATTCTTAAAATTTTTAATAGGTTTTACAATTATTACCCCCCTTACCCTTCCCTCTTCCCCCATCACTACAGCTCTTCCCTCCCTCCCTCCCCCCCGACCTCCCAGAGCAAAATACAGGGTATAAACATTAAACAACCATACGCTAACATCAGCTAACTAATTTTAACATGTTACTGTTCTTGTGCTTTAACTCCCCCTTTATTAAACTAGCTTTGAATAAATTGTAACATTCCTTATGCCTTCATTCATAAACTAACTGAAATTTTTTAGTCCGGTATTTGTTTTGAATATAGTCAATCCATCTTGACCAATCCAGCTTGTACTTCTCATCTGAGTGATCCTTCAGATACGCTGAAATTTTGGGCATCTCTGCTAAGTTTACTACTTTTAACGTCCATTCTTGGATAGTGGGCAACTCTTCCTTCTTCCAATATTGCACCACCAACAATCTTGCTGCTGTCGTTAGGTTCAAAATCAAATTAATCTCTATAACAGTACAATCTGAAACTATGGCTAACAAAAACAGCTGGGGCGTGAACTTTATCCTCTTTTTCAAAATATTTTGAATAACCCACCTTATTGCTATCACTTTTTGATGTCTCCTTCCCTATTTATTTCTCAAGTGTATATGTCCATCTATCGCATGGACTCTAGACGCCATACAACAATCTGTTATTAAACCTATTCCTTCTCTATATTATGTTCCCCATCAGCTGAGTGACCTGGAAACTGGGAAATGTTATATTTTCCGAGTACGAGCTGAGAACAAGGCAGGTGTTGGCTCACCATCACTGCCATCAGATCCTGTGATAGTGAAAACCAAACCAGGTATAAAAAATTTAATTTTCTTCTGTCTGTCTGTCTGTGCATCCATCCATCCATCCATCCATCCACCCACCCATCCATCACCATTATTATATTATTATCTATATATTTTCTTCTCAACATTGCTCTTCTTTTTGTTTTTCTCCTGTCTTCCACCTCTTTCTCTGCTAACCTTTCTCAACAAAAGCCACCAACCTTTGGGTATTGACGTTATTTCTCGCTGTTGAGTGTTTTCTCTCTCTCTCTCTTTCTTTCTCTCTCTCTTTGAAGACACCAAAGAAATTGAAGTTGGGGTAGATGAGGAAGGCTTCATCTACATGGCATTTGAGGCTCCTGAGATGGTTGACACTTCAGAGTTTATTTGGTCCAAAGACTATGAAGGACCTCCAAATCCTGACCGAGTTGAAATTGTAGACAAAGATGACAAGTAAGTTCTCCTGAGAACTTAGAGGAAAACCAGGGCTGCCCCTAACTATTAGCTTCTGTGCCCTCAGGAGTAGCTGAACTTGTAGAAATTTAAGAGAATTTTTTCCTGAATTCATGTCATTTTCTTGGCAGCAATATGAAAACGTTTTGTTATTCTCCTCTTCTGGGATGTTTTCTCAATTTTCTGTAGCACGCTGCCAAATTCATAGGAAGCGATCTTTGAAACAAAAGAAAAAATAAAAAAGTTGCCCCCTAATGAAGCAAATCCCTTCAGCAGGGGGCTGGGTCATTTAATATTTGATTTTTGATTTTTCAATGCTGACCTGTAGACCATTGGTGGGATTCAAATTTTTTTTACTGCCAATTCTGTGGGCGTGGCTTTGTGGGCATAGCCTGGCTTGGTGGGCATAGCAGGGGAAGGATACAGCAAAATCCCCATTCCTTCCTAACTCCTGGGGGAAGATTACTGCAAAATCCCCATTCCCTGCCCACCCCACTAACATGCTTTCCAGCTCCATTCTCCTATGCAGGGCAACAAAAGAAGATCAGCTGGGAGGCTGGGAGGCAGCGGGGGCGGGGCCAGCCTATTTGCCGGTTCTCCAAACTACTCAAAATTTCCGTTACCGGTTCTCCAGAACCTGTCAGAACTGGCTGAATACCCTCTCTGCTGTAGTCCCATTTGTGTGACTAATTTTGAGGTCACAGATCCACTTCTGATCATGTTATCTTTGCATTTTATGCATAGAGGTCCCATTCAAATCTTATCTCATGTACAAAAATCAGACATATCTGCCAGATTTATTCTCCTGAATTTACCGTATTTTGTTGTACTTTTGCACAATGGATTCTGCTATTCATTCAAGGAGCAAGATTACTATAGGGCTCCACCTGATTATTAATCTGGGTACCTTCCACAAAGACAGGATACAGACATATTTGATGTGTAGATTGCATGCTTGCATTCTCTTTTCTTTCCTTTCAGGTCCAAGGTCATTCTGAAATATGCTACGGAACGAGACCTGGGAACATATTCGGTAGAAGTAACTGATACCGATGAAGACATTTCTGCCAGCCATGTTTTAACTCAGGAAGGTAAATTACAGAAAAATACCCACATTTGTTTTCGCAATTACACAGATTGTTGGGGGAAGGATGCAGACTCTTTAAACCGCTTACAGAGGCACAGTAAAGCACTGTAGACAGTGACGTGCAGTCAAGGGAGGCAGGGGAGGCACAGCCTCACCACTGTCATCATGAAAAGGAAAAAAATGTAAAAGGAAAAAGGCGAGAGCTGAGGTAAGGCTGAGCTACTTGCTGCCTCACTGTGGATGACTCTGCTTAACTGTTTAAAAAAGCCTCTAAAAAGTGCCCTCTACTATGAGGCAGGAGAACTGCATTCCTTATCTAGTCTGACTTTAGGCATTTTATAATCATTCAAGCAGAGTTAAGCAAGGGTTAAAAGCCTAAAAATTCCTGACGTAGGGGAGGCATGCAGTTCTCCTGCCTCATAGTAGAGGGCGCTCGTTTGGGCTGGGCTTCTTCAGAAGACCCGAGGCAAGAGCAGAGTTGAAATCCTCTCTGAAACAGCTGGAAAAGGTACGTGTGGGTCAGAGGGAGGGGGAGGAATTCAAACTTCATCCTCCTGGTGCAGGGCTTTGGGCAAAGGCTGGAGGGAAGGGTTAGGGTTTGATTGCAGGCAGAGCGACGTTGCCTTTTCAAACCTGTAATCAGTGAAGCTGGGCTGGATCCTTCTGGGGCAGGGGGAAAGTGTGTGTAGTCCAATCCAACTTGTGTGTGTGTGTGTATGTGTGTGTGTGTGTGTGTGTGTTTGAGAGAGGGGGGAGGGAGGGAGAGAGGGAGGAAGGAGGGGAAGGGAGAAGAAAAAGTAAGAAGTAAACTTCTTTCGCAAAGGAGAAAAACAAATGCTGACGCTTTAAATTGGAACTAAGCATGCATGGCTGTGGAATTCTGGGAGTTGAAGTCCACAAGTCTAAAAAAATTTGAAACCCACCACTGGGTCAGTGCCTCACCAGCCATAAACCTCACCGCACGTCACTGATTGTGGAGCAGTATATAAATCTAAGTGCTATTGCTATTAGGGGTTAATTCCCCCCTTTCTGTTGTGGATAAATTAGCTAGAAAGTTTTGCTCACCTTATCAGTTAGAGACAGAAAAGGCACGGCTTTTAGAAAAAAATTCCTACTTCTGGGAGGGCCAAGTATTCTGTGTGTAAATACTTTGTTGCTTGTCCCCTATGGCTTCCTATTGATCATGTGGTTCTCTTTTCCAAAAGCTTATAAAAGCTATGCCAATCTGTGTATTGGGGGCTCTCAATTTGTGATTTAGCGCAGGGGTCTCCAACCGTGGCAACTTAAAACAAGCTGGCTGGGGAATTCTGGGAGTTGAAGTCCTCCAGGCTTCAAGTTGCCAAGGTTGGAGACCCCTGATTTAGCGCCAAGATCCCATCTCTTTTGCGCTGCGCAGAATAAACAGGTTGCCATTTCCTACCTTATGCAAGAAATTGGCTACTTCACATGGTGGAAGAACAAATTCAGCTTTCAGCTTGGCCAACTTACGGTTTGGCGCATGATTGCTTTAAAAGGCTATGTGGTCGTATGGGTTTCAGCCTTATTTTGTAGCCCACTGTGAGATCATGATAATTATAACAACCATCAACCTTTTCCTCCATCTAGTATTTATGTAGCTACAGCAATGTTTCTCCACCTTGGCAACTTTTAAGATATGGGGACTTTAACTCTCATGGGATTCAATTCTGGGAGTCCATGTAACTTAAAGTTGTCAAAATTGAGAAACATGGGCTGTGAAACAGAAAGAAAGAACTGGTTTTGGGCATCACAATCTTGTCTCTGTCTCTCCAGTGTATTTCTTGCTCTTCTCATTTCTTAGAACTGGACCGACTACGAATGATCAGCCATGAGATCCGAAACCCCTGTAAGTTGCCAATGGATAACAATAACGAATTGTTATTACCACAGTAACACAATACACAATCACGGTCTTGTTGTTATAAACCAGCCTTTTGTAATCCGGTATGCCCTCCAGATCTTTTGAGATATCAAAACTGCAGAGGTAGACCACTGATTTATTGACATTAGACCAGGGGTGGGATTAAAAAAATTTAGCAACCGGTTCTCTGCCCAGTTGCTGGGTGGGCGTGGCCATGTTGAGTGTGGCCTACTCAGTCTCCTGCACCATGGCAGGGGGGAGTTTTGTGCCCTCCCCAGGCTCTGGAGGCTTTCTTGAGCCTTCGGGAGGGTGAAAAAGGCCACCCTTGGGCTCCAGAGGCCCTCTAGAGGGCAGAAATGGGCCTGTTTCCGGATTTCCAGAACATCCAGGCGGCCTGTTTTTTGTCCTCCCAGAGCCTCCGCGTGGGCCCTGCACTTACCTCACATCAAAAACAGGCCGCATGGAGACTCCTGGGAGGGGAGGGACGGGGTGGGTGGGACCAGCCAGTTCTTACAACTACCAGTTCCGCGAATCAGATGTAAAATCAGCATCCGGTTCACTCAAACCAGTCCAAACCGGCTGAATCTCACCCCTGCATGAGACTATCATTGCTTACATCAAGCCCAACCCACCTTTTTTTCAGTGAAAGGGTGCCTTCCTTCTGGAATAAATGCAGAGGTCTACATGTTGGGTGAGGCCTGAAGCAGGTTGGGAATGGAGTCAGACCCAGAAATAGGTGGACATTCCTCCTTTTTCCTTATCTTACTAACCTTATCGTATCTCTCTTCCACAATTTTCAGGGATGAGACCAATAGTTCCTGCTACTTGAATTGATCGCTTGCATAGGTGGATGAATTGGGCTGGGTCCCAGAGCTATACATTGCTCAACTTGAATTTGCTCTCCATATTTGTGTCAGAGGTCTTCTTTGGCTTTGCTTCCTTATTCTTCTAATAGAACTCAGGATCTACACCCAAAGCTTTGTCAGAGTGTTTTGGCTCCTCCCCAAGTGGATGGCCACAGGAGGAGACATATGCAATCTTCCATGCAGGTAGTCCTTGCCTTACGCCCAGAACTAGGACAAGTATTTCTATTGCTAAGCAAGGCGGCTAAGTGAGTCGTGCCCAATTTTATGTCCTTTTTTTTTTGCCGTGGCTAAGTAAATCACTGCAGTTGATAAGTGAATCGCACGGTCATTAAGCAAATCTGGCTTTGCTTGTCAAAAACTGTCTTAGAAAGTTGCAAATGGCAATCATGAGGCACTCCAACTGACATAAATTTATGCCAGTTGCCATGTGCCCAAAGTTTGGTCCTGTGATTGTGGGAATTCTGCAACAGTTGTAGGTACGAGGACCGGTCATAAATCACTTTTTTCCATGCCGCTGTTACTTTGAGTGGTCACTAAATGTAAGTCAAGGACTACCTGTAATTCATCAGATATCCTTAGTCCCTGGGAAACATTGGTTGAACTGCACCGCTCGGTTTGGCATTTCCGTAATGTCCATTTTCCATTCTTTTCAGTAATCGAGCTGATATCTGGGTGGAACATTGATGTTCTGGAGAAAGGGGAAGTCCGGCTTTGGCTAGAAGTTGAGAAACTCTCTCCAGAGGCTGAGCTTCATTTGCTCTTCAATGGGAAAGAGCTCTCAAGCACCCCGGTGAGTTGCTCTCACTTGGTTTGATGCAAACTTCAGGACTGTGCTGTTCTCACCTAGCATAAATCACAAACCTAGTCCCAAAAACCCTCTTTTATTAATACGGCTGTAAATTATGGTCATTCACAGTCCACAAGGCTTCACAAACAGTCTGTGAAGGTTCTGACAGATGTCTGCACGAGTTGCCACAGTCTTTCAGGGGAATGTTGATAAACACCCACCTTATCTCCCTGGGAATGTTGCCAGAGACCTAATTGCCAAACTTAGCACAGAATCAAACAGAACTTTTCAAAGCTTGAACCGACCAGATAAACTAATTGCTTCCTGCAAAAGCTCATGCCCCGTTCACTCCTCTTTTCTGTCTTATGGGAGGGGCCAATCATCTCCCAGCCTAACTCCCAAGTCGACCCTGTTTTCTTAATTGTTCTTGCCTTCTGGCAGCTCTGCACATGCGCACACTGGGAACAGGCTCCCGTTGTTCTTCTGCCTCACTGATGTCAGGCTCTGGAGGCAGCAAATAACTACTAGATGGCCTTGGTCCCCTCTCTGCCTCCGACATAGAGCCCTCGTCCGAGCCTTCCCCCGACTCCAGGACTGGCCCATGTTCCTCCCCAACCTCCTCACTGTCCAAATCTGCTGCAGCTCCACTGGCGGGCCACAACATGCGCAATGAAAACACAGCGACATCTTCTCTGTACATTGTCCCTCCCTTCTACTCACAAATTATAATGAAACATAAGAATGGCCTTGGAAGTCGGAGGGAAGAGACCTCTGCCTTGGCTGACGTAGCCTTCTTTCTCTTTACTCATGACTATTTGGCTTTTTACATCAGACGCATAAGATCAACTTTGACAGAGCTAAAGGCCTTGTGGAACTGGTCATCCAGGACTTCTGCGAGGACGACAAGGGGACCTACACCGCCCATGTGAAAGACGGCAAAGCGGAAAATCAATTTACTTTGGCTCTCGTTGGAGACGGTATGTAGAAGGCAAAATCTACGTCTTCATTAGTTCCTTGGCAGTGTCACTTTTCATGTTTTATACCTGTTGTCATCTTACAAGTTAACAATTCACTAACAATTATAACTAATTAACTAGATGAGGATGCCATCTTGAAAATGCCAGACATTCAGTACGTGAAGGCTGTTCTCAACACCTTGATTATGGAATTTCTTCTGTGTCCAGTTAAGATTATTTTTCAGAATTAACTAAAGATCTAAAGAGCCATGGTGGCACAGTGGTTAGAATGCCATATTGCAGACTAATTCTGTCAACTGCCAGCAGTTCGATTCCCACCAGGCTCAAGGTTGACTCAGCCTTCCGTCCTTCCGAGTTGGTAAAATGAGGTCCCGGATTGTTGTGGGCAATATTCTAACTCTGTAAACCGCTTAGAGAGGGCTGTAAAAGCACTGTGAAGCGGTATATAAGTCTAAGTGCTACTGGTGTTGCTATCTTCCTGTTTGCCCTGATTTCTAACCTTGCCCTGTGGTAACCCTTCAGTGCATTTCTATGTTGTAGTCCTGCATCAATTTTATCATTCTGAGAGATTTTAAACTTTCATAATCTTGCATTAATTTTATTGATACCTTTTGATTATCATCTGATTTAGCATCACTCTTCGTGCAAAGCAACTTAATGAAAAACTTAAAATGGTAATGAAAATCATCCCGGTGGAGATGCAGAGAAGAAGGAAAATTGTGTTAGATTTTTTTTTGTTTATTTGTTTGTTTGGTGATGCAAAAATCTTCTTAAGGCCAGCACAAATATTTGGCAAAGTGACTACTATTGCAAAAAAAAATGATCTGGGCCCATCACCAAAAAGAGCAAATAGCTGTTTCTTTTAGTTCCCCAGTATTGTTACTAGGAAAGCCCATAATATGATCTTGCAAGCATTTTCTGCCTCGGTTGACATAATAATTGGGTGTTGTGAATCCCGGCGTGGCTGATGTGAAAGTATTTTCTGTTCTGCCTTAGGCAATGAAGTAGTATTTGGGGGCGATGCTAGTCTTCCTTTCTGAAACTCTGAAGCAAGCTTTAGGGAAGCATGTTCAGACAAGTCAGGCAGCGTCATCTGCTCCCTTGGAGCAAGAGACATTCTTGTGGCTCTGTATAATTGCAGACCAGGAAGAAGCCACTTCCTGTATCTTTCCAGCCCCTTCAAAGGGAGCTAAGAGGCTGTCACTTCCAGGAAATCCATTCCCTCATTTGAATAAACTGTATCTGTAGCTAGAAGGCAAAATGTTCTTCAATCGTCCACCCACTCAATCTTTTACAGTAATGGCTGATCCAATATTTCTTTCTTCTCCTTCTCCTTCCCCCTCTCCTTCTCCTTCCATATCTCCTTCTCCTTCCCCTCCCATTTCTTCCTCTTCTCCTTCCATATCTTCTCCTTCCCTTTTTCCTTCTCCTTCTCCTTCCATATCTCCTTCCATTTCTTCTCCTCCTTCTCCTTCCCCTTCCATTTCTTCATTTTCTCCTTCTACTTCTCCTTCTCCTTCTTCCATTTTTCCTTCCTCTTCCCTTTTCCTTTCCTCTTTCCCTTCTCCTTCCAGATTTTGATAAACTTAAAGCAGAGGCTGATGCCAAAAAGAAAGACTGGAAAAGAAAACATGGTAAGGAACGCTGTCAGCCTTTTAAAGAGCCACACCCTTCCCCAAAGAATATAAAACAGGAGAAGTCTTCCTTGGACAGAAAGGCGAAAGAACCAATTATTAAAATGAGACCTCCCAAAAAATAAGACAGTGGAAGGGAACTGTGGCTCTTTTAGGAAGTGTGACAAGGGTCTCAAAAATGAAACAAAAACATTTCAAAGATTTTACATTTGTTGCCCTGGATTGCACATCCTATTACAGTCAATCCCTAATGCAGCCAAATCTCTTTAGCAGTTTTAAGGCAACACTTAGCCACCTTTGGACAAAAGTTACCAAAGAAAAATGCAACATCTCAATTTAAATTTGTTCTAAAATTAGTTTTTCTAATTTGGTCCCAAGGGGTTAACCATGTTAGCTGTTTGCAATAGAAAAAAAAAGACAATTTACTGTATTACAGGTCAAGATTAGAAGATTTTCAAACTCCAAGTCACCCGGAATCCCTTTTTAGAATGAGATCGGCGTCACATAAACTTAATAAATAAATAAATCCTTCTTACTTGCCCAGTGCAATCCAATCAAAATACTCAGGATTCATTTTAGAGAGCACGATATTTAATTATGAGTGTGGAAAGTCCACAAACAGAACTGCCAATGTGGCCTAAAAGGGAAGGGGGAGGAGAAGCAGGGAGACTTTTTATTTAAAGCAAGATATTTCTAACAATTAGGAAATTGTTACATGACTCCCAGCAATGTGGGGATTTCCCCTCTTTTGCTTATTACGAAATATGGGGATTTTCCGCTCATTTCTTAGACAAGCCCAACGAGGAAGCAAGGTAGTTTTGCAAGAACGAGGAAAACTGGTTTTTAACCTGTTCAACGGATGAAATGACTGGCAGAACGCCTGTATCTTTACTAGGTAGCAAGCTGATATACACCATATAAACATGGCGTTGGGAAAGCTAGTTTCACCCATTTGTTTAGTGCAGGGGTGTCCAAACTTGGGAACTTTAAGACTTGTGGATTTCAACTCCCAGAATTCTGGGAGTTGAAGTCCACAAGTCTTAAAGTTCCCAAGTTTGGACACCCCTGGTTTAGTGACTGTTCAAAGCACTGACAAAAGTGACATGACCCTTTTCCACATTTAATGACCTTTGCACCCTCCCCTTGGTCATGTGATCAAAATTCAGACGCTTGGCAAATGGCATGCATTCATGACGGTTGCAATAGAGAACCAGTAGTGGAAATTTTGAGTAATTCGGAGAAGCAGCCAATACCATCTCTGACTGGCCCCACCCCCATCTATTCTCTGCTTTCCGAGTCCCAGCTGATACTGGGGATTTTGCAGGACCCTCCCCCTGCCACGCCCACCAAGCCATGCCACGCCCACCAAGCCATGCCACACCCACCAAGCCATACCACACCCACCAAGCCATGTCACGCCCACCAAGCCACACCCACAGAACCGGTAGTAAAGAAATTTGAATCCCACCACTGTTGCAATGTCATGAGGTCATGTGATCTCATTTTGTGACCTTCCAACAAGCCAATTCAATGGGGGAGCCAGATTCACTCAATAACGGTGCTCCTACTTTAACAACTGCAGTGATTCAATTAACAACGGTGACGAGAAAGGTCGTAAAATGGGGCGAAATTCACTGAACAATTGTCTTGCTTAGTAATAGAAATTTCGGGCTCAGTTGCGATTGTAAGTCAAGGGCTACCTGTCATTCAAGAAAATTTAGCCATTTCCACATTAGAATCGTATAGCATCTTCACTGCAACACCCAGGCATTGTTGACAGATACAAACCCTGTCCACATTACTGCTTTTTTGGCACAATAATAGTTGGTTGACTCTAGGTAAAGCTAAAGGTTCCCCTCACACATACATGCTAGTCATTCCTGACTCTAGGGAGCGGTGCTCAATCTCCGTTTCAAAGCTGAAGAGCCAGCGCTGTCCGAAGACGTCTCCATGGTCATGTGGCTGGCATGACTAAACACCGAAGGCACACGGAACGCTGTTACCTTCCCACCAAAGGCGGTCCCTATTTTTCTACTTGCATTTTTTACGTGCTTTCGAACTGCTAGGTTGGCACAAGTAATGGGAGCTCACTCCATTATGCAGCACTAGGGATTCGAACCGCCGAACGTCCAACCTCTCAATCAACAAGCTCAGCGTCTTGCCACTGCATCCCTTCTATTTGACTCTAGAAGATACTATAAAGGCTTACTGCAGAAATGACTTCAGTCCAATTTCCACATTGTTTTGGTGTGAATGAGACACATTTTCCTAATATTAAGAGTTAGAGGATTTACTGGCTAGGAGACTGATTATGGAAATCCATTACAGGTCTTCCTCAACTTATGACCACAATTGAGCCCAAAACCTATGTTGTTAAGTGAGAAATTGGTTACGTGAGTTTGCCCCATTCTACGACTTTTCTCATCACATTTGTTAAGGTAATCACTGCAGTTTTTAAATTAGTAACACAGTTGTTAAGCGAATCTGGTTTCCCCATTGACTTTGCTTGTCAGAAGGTCATAAAACGGGATCACATAATTCCAGGACACTAACTGTCATAAATGTGAGTCAGTTGTCAAGCCTCTGAATGTAAATCACCTGACCATAGGGATGCTGCAATGGTCATCAGTGTGAAAAATAGCCATAAGTCACTTTTTTTCAGTGCCGTTGTAACTTCAAACGGTCACTAAATAAGCTGATGTAAGTCGAGGACTACCTGTATAGGGTAGATGTGAAGTTGCAGAAGTCTGAAGTCTCCTAAGCCAGTGGTGGGCAACCTTTTTTTTCAACTGAGCCAAATCTCGTCAAAACCACGATTGAAATTTATTTTGAGAGCCACATTTTTAAAACCGAAAATACATAGGATGGTACACTGTTTTTAGTTTCAATAAACTCTGGCATTTGAAGCATGCAAGTCTTAAAGCTGTCAAGTTGCAAGACCCTTGCACCCTAACCCTTTAGAAAAAAAAACCCAGGGGTCTTCAAACCTGACAGCCTTAAGACTTGTGGACTTCAACTCCCAGAATTCCTCCTCCAGTCATGTTGGCTCAGGAACTCTGGCATTGAAGCATGCAAGTCTTAAAGCTGTCAAGTTGCAAGACCCTCGCACCCCCAACCCTTTAGAAAAAAAAAACCAGGGTCTTCAAACCTGACAGCTTGAAGACTGGTGGACTTCAACTCCCAGAATTCTGAGAATTGAAGTCCACCAGTCTTAAAACAGCCAACTTTGCATACCTCTGTGTTAGCCCAAAGCCTGGCGCTGGGCGGGCCTTGCTCCCCCATTGGTGGAGCCCCAAGAAGCGAGGAGGCAGAAAAAGAGACGGAGGCCAAGGAGCTTCCCCCCCCCGCCCCCTCCCAGCAAAAATCTAACCGGGGAGCCGGGCGGGCTATAGCAAATTAGCTGACTTCAGGATCCTCCCTAATCATTGTGGATCGAAAAGAAAAAAGGGAAAGGGGCGCTTGTTTTGAAGTGCCCGAGAGGAGGGAGGGGAGCGGGCGCTTCAAAACAAGCGCCCCTTTCCCTTTTTTCTTTTCGATCCACAATGATTAGGGAGGATAATAATCCGGCACACAGAAGAGACGCATTAAAATGTGTAAAGAGCCGCTTGTGGCTCGCGAGCCGCGGCTTGCCGACCACTGTCCTAAGCCACCATAAATTCATCCCAAAGGTGCTTGTATAAGATCCATCACTAGGTGGCACCCAAAGACACAGCCAAACATCAAAAGATGCTCAGCGCTGTGGGTTTTTTTTTTCTCCTCCTTTCACAGGTCCTCATTTTATTGAACAACTGGCATGGAAGGTCACTGAAGATTGTGAACTCCTGCTGACTTGCAAGGTAAACACTTCTTTCCCCATGGTTGCACTTCACCAAACAAAACTATGTTTTACAATTTTAGCTGTCTTCCTCATTCGATCAGATTCTGGAAGCCACGATGGATAGGAATTTAATTACATGACTGATATTACAGTAGTCCATGAATTAATGATTTTAATAGAGCCTTCCCATCACAACCATAACCCGTGACAGTCTTAGACTGGGTCACATGTGATCGAGATGATTTTCAGCAGTTGTTAAGCAAATCACCAGGGTCATTAAACAAAAAATGGTTTGCTAAGAGTGCAGTTTTTGCCCAAAACTGGATGTAATCCTGAATTTTGGCAAAACTCTAATAAAATGCAGTCATGTGACACTACACCAGTGGTGGGTTTCAAAAATTTTTTAGAACCTATTCTGTAGGTGTGGCCTGTTTTGTGGGAGTGGCTTGGCGGTCATGTGACCATGTGGGAGTAGCCTGGTTGGAAAATGTGGTGAAACTCACTTAACAACGCTCTTGCTTAGCAACCAAAATTTTGGGCTCAATTGTGGTGATAGGTTCTCCTCCTTCCTTCTCTTTGAGAAGAGCTCCGTTTTCAAGCTGCTTGTCAAAGAGGGGAAAAGGGCAGAGAGACACTTTTCAGGACCCCAGAGCAAAAGTCCAATCCAGCATGGGCTTTCTCCCCCCCCCTTCCTTCTCTTTGAGAAGAGCTCGGTTTTCAATCTGTTGAGAAAGGGGGGGAAGGGGGCAGAGGGAGGATTTTCAGGAGCCCAGAGCAGAAACCCAATCCAGCATAGGCTCTCCCCCCTCCTTCCTTCTTTTTGAGAAGAGCTCCGTTTTCAATCTGTTGCGAAAGAAGGGGAAGGGGGCAGAGGGAAGATTTTCAAGAGCCAGAGCAGTGCTGGAACGCAATCCAGCATGGTCTCCCCCCACCCCTTCCTTTTCTTTGAGAACAGCTCAAGAGCTCAAGAAGAGCTCAAACTCTTTCAAGATGTTGCAAAAGAGGGGGAAGTGGGCCGAGGGAGGATTTTCAGGAGCCCAGAGCAGAAGCCCCATCCAGCATGGGCTCCCCCCCCTCCTTCCTTCTCTTTGAGAAGAGCTCCGTTTTCAATCTGTTGAGAAAGGGGAGGAAGGGGCAGAGGGAGGTTTTTCAGGAGCCCAGAGCAGCTCGTTCCGGTACTGGGCCTTCGGAAGAACGGGTACTAGGAGGCATATCATTTACCATATCAGTTCCGCCCATGTCAAATTGGAGATGAGGTGGGTTGTGGCAGAGTCTGTAAAATGAGGTGGACCGTAGCACACAGGGCAAATTTATGCTGTTCTCACCAAGATGTAGGTGTTAATCCAGTGAGTTTCCCATCCCAGGAACTTTTTGGGGTCTTGGAGAGCCACTTCCACAATGTCTCAGCCAGGGTAAAATGCAGAATGGAAGATCATTGAAAAAAAGGCTAAACTTCCTTCTTTGGGATAGGAATGGTGAATGGCTTCATGCAGAGCAACTGGACCTAGTCTAGTTTTGCAAATTTATTTTTATTCAATCATTCATTCATTTATTTTGTCAAGCATGTATGAGATAACAGATATAAATATAAACATGATTATGAATACAAGAAATGGATACGAATAAGTGGGGACAGTAGGATAGGGACTGTAGGCACATTGGTGGGCTTATGCACGTCCCTTACAGACCTCTTAGGAATGGGGTCAGGTCAACAGTAGACAGTCTAAGGCAGGGGTGTCCAAACTTGGGAACTTTAAGACTTGTGGACTTCAACTCCCAGAAGCTGGCTGGGGAATTCTGGGAGTTGAAGTCCACAAGTCTTAAAGTTCCCAAGTTTGGACACCCCTGGTCTAAGATTAAAGTTATGGGGATGAAACCACAGAGTCTGGTACAGCATTCCAGGCACTGACCACTCCTTTGCTGAAGTCCTATTTTCTGAAATCGAGTTTGGGGCGGTTTACCTTGAGTTTGTACCTATTAAGTTTGTATGTTGGATGTCACGTGCTTCAAATTTTTGTAACAAGATTTGTAACTGCTAAAATGCAACCTCCCAAAATTTAGTGAGCAAGTATTTATCAACATAAAGTATCCTTCCTTCCTTCATTCATTCATTCCTTCATTCCTTCATTCCTTTCATTAGGCATCAAACATGAAGAAGGATACTTCTTTTCAATGGTTCTTTGACAACAAAGCCCGCTCAGATGGTCAATATAATTCGAATACAGGATCTGGAATCCTACGGATTAAAAGGGTAGGTTTATCCTGAGTAACAGTTAATGATTAAATTGGTAAAATTACCTACCAAAATAGGGAAGAAGTGGCATGTCATAAATGAAAGAACAGAGCTGGTGATTTGTTTTTTCGTGCCAGCTTAGAAATTCAAATTCCACAGGCAATGGCTCTTTCCCCATTACTGTTACCTACAAATGGGAGAAGGTGTGGCTTCTTCACCCACCATGGCTTTTTAAAAACATACTGGTGGAGAACCTACTAGGTAAACAGTCCATAACTGGACGATGTGTTTGTTAGGACCAAACAAGCAAAAAGGGTGCAAACTTTTGAGTTCTGCAGAGTTCTTCATCAAGAGACATGTTAGAAAAATATAAAATGAGTAAGAAGCGAGGAACACCTTCAAATTAGGGCTAGTTTCTTTCTCTTTTTAGAAGAATAATAGAGTTGGAAGGGACCTTGGAGGTCTTGTAGTCCAACCCCCTGCCCAAGCAGGAGACCCCCATACCAGTGACGGCGAATCTTTTCGACACCAAGTGCTGAAAAGGGACCATGCGTACGATCATCTGGGACACGACCCAGAAGAGGAGCTGCCCAGTAGGCATACATGCGCTGGAAAATGAACTTCTGGTTTCCGGTGCACGCATGCGCACCAGCCAACTAGTCTTCCAGTTAATGGCACGTATGGCACGGTGTGCAACGATCAGCTAGCCGGCGCGCATACTCACGCCGGAAAATGGAAGGCCAGCTCTTCCAGTTTCTGGCACTGCCCCCGCACAAAGGCCAGCTGATCATGCATACCAGGTGACATGGCTCCGTGTGACACTTCGGGCACGTGTGTCATAGGTTCATCATCACGGCCCTATACCATTTCAGAAAAATGGCTGTCCAATCTCTTTTTTAAAAAACTCCATGTTGGAGCACCCACAACTTCTGGAGGCAAGTCGTTCCACAGATCCATTGTTCTCACCGTTAGGAAATTTCTCCTTAGTTCTGGGTTGGATCTCTCTTTGATAAGTTTCCAACTGCTACTTCTCACCTCGGGGGCTCTGGAAAAAAAGATTGACCCCATCTTCTCTGACAGCTCCTCAAACTTTGTCCCTCCCTGGTCCTTCTCTTTGTTAGACTAGACCAGTGATGGCGAACCTATGGCACGCGTGCCACAGGTGGCACGCGGAGCCATTTGTCAGGGCACACGAGGTGCTGCCCTGTTAGCTGGCCAGCGCGCATGCGCCACTGGCCAGCTGAGTTCACTGTTTTTAAAAGCCATTTTTCGCCCTCCCTAGGCTCCAGAGGCTTTATAGGAGCCTGGGGAGGGCGAAAAGAGCCTTCCCCCCCCCCGAGGCCCTCCGGAGGCTTCAGAGACCGTCCAGAGGCTTCCCTGACGCCTTCGGAACGCTTAAAACGACCTTCCCAGCAAACCGGAAGTGACTTCTGGTTTGCACGGAGGGTCATTTTGAGCGCTCCGAAGGCGTCAGGGAAGCCTCCGGACCGCCCCTGAAGCCTTCGGAACACTCGGAGGGTCATTTTAAGCATTCCGAAGGCTTCAGGGACGGTCCGGAGGCT
Source organism: Natrix helvetica (assembly GCF_964273705.1). Classification (NCBI taxonomy): domain Eukaryota; kingdom Metazoa; phylum Chordata; class Lepidosauria; order Squamata; family Natricidae; genus Natrix; species Natrix helvetica. The sequence continues at coordinate 17,527,924 of NC_138560.1, forward strand.
TCCCTGACGCCTTCGGAGGGCCTCTGGGGGGCGGCGGGGGAGGCTCTTTTCGCCCTCCCCAGTCTCCCATAAAGCCTCTGGAGCCTGGGGAGGGTGAAAAAAGCATGTAAAAATGGGGGGGGGTCGCGCCTGTTGTACGCGCATGCGCACTTGTGGTCGCGCATTGCATTATGGGTGTGGCACGCCCGCACACGCCCCCCCTGCGCTCCCCCCACTTGTGGCACACGAGCCAAAAAAGGTTCGCCATCGCTGGATTAGACATACCTACCTAGTTCCTGCAACTGTTCATCGTACGGTTACAGGGAATGGCAATATGAGACTCTGACCCATCTGCACCCATAGATATTGAACGTTCCAAAAACGTTTTTTAAAATAAATTGATACGGTCATCCATCAGTTGATATTTTCTGGGCCATTTCAAGATACTTCATTTTCTAACCTGTATCTGCTGTGAAGTTCCCAGGAGACGACCTAATTAATTTACGAGCCTCGAGACAAAGTTCAAAAGAAATCCAATCATTTATTAGGATCAGCATTCTGGGGTGGACTCCTGTGGAGCCAAAACTGCTTTCGCTTAATTGCGTTTGAACTTTAGCCCTGTATCCCCTCCCTTCTGTCCTGCGTCATAACTCATATTCTCCAACTAGGCTGTAGACATGAGGTCCGACTCCGGCCGAAGGCATGCATGGAATTTCCCCCTCCATGCCAGCCTGATAATAGTCACGGCAACGCTTTAGAAGTTGACATCTGCCTTCACACAACATGCAACACTAACTGAAAAGGGCTTCTTCTTTGTGCTTTGTGTGTAATGTAGGAACTCAGCTGGTCTTTTACACATAGTGTGAGCCAGGCCACCACATTCAACAACCACGTAGTTCAGTGATGGTGAACCTTTTTGGCACCGAGTGCCCAAATTGTAACGTGCATCCATGTCTGCATGCCAGAGTACCGGAAACCCAGCTGGCCTGTGCATGCATGCCTGATTTTTTGGCTGATTTTTTGGCTGTTTTCAGGCTATTTTTCAGGCCATTTTTCGGATGTTATTCAGCCTGAAAATAGCCCGGAAAAGAGCAGCTGGCGATGGCGTGTGTACCCACAGGGAGGGCTTTGTGTGCCATCTCTGGCACGGGTGCCATAGGTTCGCCATCACGGACATAGTTCATTCATTTGGTCATGGTGGAATACAGGTGCAGAGCCGCACCTGAGTTTTTCTAACTTGGATTTAGGGTTCAATGTGTTGTGCGAACCCAGACTATCGTCTCTATACTTTGCTAGATTACCAAAGCAGACAAAGGAGTCTACAAAGCTGTGGTTTCGGATGACCGTGGAGAAGACAGAACCCAACTTGATCTTACAAAGGAAGGTACAATCCTTTTTTTTTTCCCCTCCCTGGCCGGAATATTATTGGTTCATTCAGATCAGACTTCCCAAATCTGGTGCTCTGATGATGATGTTTTGCACGATTCTCACCCAGTTTGGCCAAAAGAGAGCAGGAGAGTTTGAATTCAGCATGGACAATCAGCAAGGAGAAAAAGTTAAGATAGACGAAAGATTTTCAAATACTCCTTTGCTTTGCATGCTGAGGGCCTCTATCTGACTCAGAGGGCTGGGGAACATATGTAAGATTTTTCCAGTTCACAATCAGCTCAGTGGTCAGCAACCCGCAGCCCCAGAGCTGCATGTGGCTCTTTCATCCCTCTTCTGCGGCTCCCTGTTGCCAGTCAGCTCCACAATTGATAGGGCTTTCGATTAGGACAGGTAGAGGAAAAAGGACGCCGCGCTAGGAGGAGACTATGCTGGGGGAACAGACTTCCGGTCCGCAGAGGAAAAAGGACGCCACACTAGGAAGAGACTCTATGATGGGGGAAGTGGACTTCAGAATTGGAACGGGGGGCTTCCATTTAGGACCTTTGTGCCTCTTTGAGTGTTTAAGGTTGCCAATCCCTGCAGTAGGGTAATGAAACATCTTCAGGAAAACCACAAAGCTGAGAGAGCACAAGGGCCAGTGGTGGGTTTCTCCCAGTTTAAGGTTGCTGACCCCTGAGTTAGCTGACGAGGGCTGAGAATGACACCACATGAATTCAGAGGCATGGCCAAGATTTTACTGATCTAACATTTTCATTAAACCATGCAGCGCATAAGCAGTCTTTCAAAGAAGCCGGTCTGTTGTGGAGATCATTTCCAAGAGTCAGTGGAGTTTGTCATTGGGATCTTACATTAGCACCTACATTACCTTTAGCCAGGAGGGATGGCGATCTCTTGGCTTTAACCTTCCTCCAAAGATTCTCATTTGATGGTTGTGAATGTCTGAACCAGTGGTGGGTTGCAGGCAGTACGTCCCAGTACGGGCGTACCGGTGCCTGCCTGGAGCACCGGGTACCATTCCGGTACAGTGCTCTGGAGGGCCCGCCCGAGCTCCTGACCTGTATTTGAGCTCGAGGAGCTGCAGCAAATGACGGGAGCTCACCCTGCCACACAGCAGCACTTGGGTCTCGAACGTGGGCTTGCTAACCTCCAACCCAGCGTCCTAACCAGTGGTGGCATTCTGCCGGTTCTTACTGGTTTGGCTAAACTGGTAGCAGCGGCTGATGGAGGCTCCGCCCACCCCCAACGTAATGCCCGACCTTCTGTGCATGAGAGAATGTTCACATTTGCGAACCGGTAGCAAAGATAAGTGAATCCCACCACTGGTCCTAACCATGTGAGCCCCCACTCTTAACAATGTGATGGTGTAAAATATGGGAGAACTGGCTTTTTTTTTAACCTGGATTTGAGAAAGTTTGCAGTGGTGGAGTAGAAAGAAAATATTGTTTTTGGTTCTTTTAGTTAGAGACTGATCTCCACTTGTCTGGGTCTCCTGCCTCTAAACAGTACAAAACCATGATATTGTTTTGGGGGGAAGTTGTGATTGGAAGGACCCCTGAGGGCAGGAATCACATATATTCCTGAGACTGAAGGCTACCTGGTCCTGATCTAAATGAAATCTTTCCTTGTCATTCAATAGTCACTAATAAATGTCTAAGGAAACCCAAGTTTAGCCCAGATACAACTAAACATTATCTACAGTGTCTTGCTTGATATACGGTGCTTTTCTTTACTATTATATGATGCATTGTGTTTTACAGCATTTGATGACATCCTCAAGGAGCTGGCCAGAATCAGTAGTAAGTTGCTGACCTTTGGACCCTGTTCTGGTGGCACTTATTGTACCCAAAGCACAAGAGATGGGATTCCCGTTCCATAAAATGGCTTTCTTTGCACTTCAGTTTGGGTTTGGACTTCCATTCTCATCAATCCCAGGATTGATTATGGGACTATGGGCTAAGGATTATGGGAGATAGATCCCAAACATTTGGAGGGCCCTTGGGTTCCTGTCCTTACTGTAAAGAACTAGAATTAATTTACTTTGTCTCTCTCTCTCTTTTTTTATCAGTTCTTTCCGCATCACCTTTGAAAGTGCAACCAACTGTAGAAGGCATCAAGATCTACAGTGAAGTAAAGTACTACACAGATGCCATGAAGACCACCTGGTACCACAAGTATGTGCTTTTATTCTGTGACTCTATGTGTGTAGGGTAAGGTGTTGTTATGGGGCAATCAGAGGAAAGTCTATGACAATTCACCACAGCCAACTCACTGGCCAATTCACCATGACCAATTCACCATGGCCAACTTCTCTGTTATATAAGTTTATTTAAACACGTCAAAAATTTCCAGAAAAATAAAATCAAAATTGCAATTCAGAGCAGGACGGAAAGTATATCTGCATAGTTGCCATATGCTCTGGCTATTCTGCAGGATCCAGTCACCCATTTGCCCCACCTCTCTCTCTCTCAGACAGACTTGGCAGAGGAAAACAAATGTATAGAACGAAAAACAAACTGCACATCCCCTCCTCTTGCCCCCCACCTCTTGCTTCAAGGCAAAAGAAGAGGGAAATAAAGAGAGGAAAAATACTAACCTGTATTTTTTGGAGCATAAGATGCACCGAGGTTTTGAAGAGCCAATTTTTTTTAAAAAAAAAAAGTTTTTGCACTCTGCAAACCTCCCAAAAGCGGCCCATTTTTTGTGAAAACTGATATCCAGATGGCTGTAGTTCCGCTCTGCAGCAGACGAGGCCCTGGAGTAAAATGCAATAGGGGCTTCGGTTCCGTTGGGCATGCGGTGGCTGAGGACGGCGCCAACACCGAATGGGGAAACGTCGCAGGTCAGCACCAACGGCAGGGTCTGGCTGTATTATACCAGGAAGGAGTCCGCTGACAGGAGTCTTTTTACCGTGGGAAATGCGGCAGCCTCGGCTCTGCCCCAGGACCACTTTGCGTTCTTAGCCTGGAGACGGTGTAAGGTCTCAGCAACGGAGGCTTTCTGTTTAAGAAAAATGCTGTAGAAATTAAGGAGCCCGAGGAATACCTGCTGCTCAGCTTGATTGCAAGGTGTGGGGGCATCCTAAATGGCTTCATTTTTTTGTGTGGTCGTATGAATCCCAGAGCCATCGATTAGGTACCCTAAGAATTCAACCCTTGGCACGTTAATTTGCGCCTTATTTGCAGCCGATACCAAGATGTCGTCGAAATAGGGGACGACTCCTGGGATCCCCTGCAAAAGCCGTTCCATGCTTCTGTGCAAAAGCAGGAGCAATTCTTTCACTACTACCTCATTTCTCCATAACATCATAGCAGTTTCCTTTCTGACGCTGTCTAGAGTAATGTCAAGCTGACCTGACTTTGTATGTTGCAATCAACTTTATAGCCTCGTTTTTCCCAAAACAAACCCTTCACATAATTACTTACTTTAATGCTTTAGAGATGAGCTGCTAAGGTTATGAAAAGCGTAAATATGGAGTCACTCAGGTTCTTTTCTTTTACAAGGATAATCCTATTCCGGGAGATGAAGTCTACAGGTCTTAAGAGTTGCCATGTTTGGACAATTATAGTTTAGAGCAGGGGTGTCCAAACTTGGGAACTTTTAGACTTGTGGACTTCAACTCCCAGAATTCCCCAGCCAGCTATGCTGGCTGGGGAATTCTGGGAGTTGAAGTCCACAAGTCTTAAAGTTCTCAAGTTTGGACACCCCTGGTTTAGAGGCTGTGTATTAACTGACAACTTCCTCTCCTGGTGTACTTTCAGTGACAAGCGTCTAGAAGGAGGAGATCGCTTGAAGATAGGAACAACCGTGGACCAGCTTTGGTTGCACATCCTTGATCCCAAGGAGTCCGACCGAGGCAAATACACCCTAGACCTCACTGATGGGAAAGAGACGCGCAAATTGACAACTGACCTATCTGGGAAAGGTAAACCCCCACTCCCTTCTGATGATGTTACCCAGTAGGGTAATGAAACGCCTTCAACAAAACCACAAAGCTGAGAGAGCACAAGGACCACACATTATAGATTTCTCAAGAGAGCATAGCAACATCCAAAATATTTGGGCCACGTTGGGGTTGATTTGTTCTAGATTTCATTTGTTTGTTTTCTTGGCTGTCTGTGATCTTCTCAGGAGTTGTTCTGATCTAGGCATCACCAAATCACGAAGCAGACTCCTTGTCCCGACAAAATCCCTTTTTATTAAGCTAATGTGAATTCCTCTCATTCACATCCAGCAAAGTCCCGGCAAACAGTCTTTCAAGGGTGAATTTACAACCACAGACCTTATCAGGATTGGAGAGTTGCCAGGCCGATATCTTCCAAACGCCACGCTGTACAAGAAAATACTTGGCAAGGAGTCTCTGGGAGTCACAAACAAATCTACACACTAATTAAGCGAACTAATTGCCTCCTGCAAACTCCACTCCCCTTTCGCTTCTCTTCATTCCCTATGGGTGGGGGCATTCACCATCCACCAGTGCCTCTATTCCCGAGTCGGCCCTTGTTCCTTAACTGTTCCCTTTTCCTGGCAGCTCTGTGCATGCACACACTGGGAACAGGCTCCAACTGATCTCCGATTCTGAAGGCAGCTGATAACTGTTGGACGGCCCCCTCTCTGCCTCTGACGCAGAGCCCTCATCAGTTCCTCCCCAACCTCCTCACTCTCTGAGTCTGTCACCAGCTCCACTGGCTGCTGGCAGGACATAACAGAGCCTTCTCCAACACGCAGGTTCAAAAGCATCAATACTCTTTCAAAACCCAACTTTTCCTTACAGAGAATGCCAATTTATTTTTTACAGATTATTAAAAGATTACTGTTTACATAAGCCATAGCTAAACCCATCCATGTCTCCCTTTCATTCTTCTTTACAGGAAGTCCTCAAGTGCTTCTATTTTGGAGTATAACAAAAAAAAAAACCACCTTCTTTTTCTGTTTATTTCAAATATAATGGCAAGCATTGTTTACTAGCAATGTACATTTCACCTGAGTTACATGTAGTTGTAGTTATGTTTATTGATTAGCCCATAGACTCAAGCTTGACACCCCTGCCATAGACTATATCAAAATATAGAGTTCCAAACACAAATTGTTACTAAAATCCTATAAAAACAATTTAAACAATTTAAAATGAAATTGGAATAAAATACAACTTAATATATAGATAAGTAAAATAAGATAAAATTATATTTCAGTATCACCCCTACAATCTACCCCAGGGGTGTCCAAACTTGGGAACTTTAAGACTTGTGGACTTCAACTCCCAGAATTCCCCAGCCAGCATGGCTGGCTGGGGAATTCTGGGAGTTGAAGTCCACAAGTCTTAAAGTTCCCAAGTTTGGACACCCCTGATCTACCCCAATCAGTCCCACATATGCCGATCTCAGCCGAACCATTTTACTGAAGCTCTGTGCCATATTAAATTTGTTTTAACGACGATGCCCCCCGTGGTGCAGGAGGCCGAGTAGGCTATGGACCCCATGGCCATGCCCACCCAGCAAGCGGGCAGAGAATCCGTGGCTGAAATTTTTGAATCCCACCTCTGGTTCTAATGGCAATTCCTATAACTGCATTAAATATGTATGAATAGATTTTTAAATGGAAGCATCTGGATGAGAGAAGAACCAATGAACTTTTTAAAACTTCACTTTCATTAGCTCTTCTTCCTCACTACAGATGTTTACCCTTCTCTTTCTTGCTTGCTTCCTCTCTGTAGCTTTCGACGATGCGCTCGCCGAACATCAAAGGCTGAAGTAAGTAGGGGGTGGGGTTGTAGTTATTGTTTGCTCCGAACAGCTTCCTTTTTAGAAAACACATTTGGAGAATCAGTTGTGTAAGACAACAGTCTCTGACGTTCCTGTCTTTGTGGACCGGTGGTAGCCACAGCAGGGTGGGTTCCACTTAGTCAAGCACTTCTAAATGGCCCTTGGTCTGGCACTGGGCTGTGGCTGGGGGGTTAGGGACCCCTAATGAAAGATCTGGTGCATCGCTGCTTTGGCTAAGAAACCTGAAACAAGCAGTACTTGGGATTGTTGTGTAGCCTAAATGGAGTGACTCCTGGGCTGGGAGAAGGGTCATGCATTTAATCCTGTGGTTTCTTCGGTAAAATTTCGGTAAACGCTGCATGTGACATGCAGCTCTCACAGGGAGGGACTCCTCCGGGTGCCGTCCACTAGGCAGTGCCAGCGGGCGACGCCCAGGACTAGGGCCTTCTCTGTGATGGGCCCGACCCTCTGGAATGACCTCCCCCCCGACATTAGAATAACGACCGATCTCCGCTCTTTCCGTAACAAACTAAAGACCCACCTGTTTAATTTAGCTGGCCTGGCCTAACTGTACCTTTTGTGTCCCTCTAGCCTGTATTTTAAATTTTAAATGTTTAGGGATAAATTTTATAGGTTGTTTTAATTTTTAACTATAATGTACAGCCTACTATATAATTTGTTTTAATGGGTATTTATAATTATCTAAGTTTGTATATTGTTTTATTGTGGTCTGTACACCGCCCCAAGTCCCTTTGGGGAGACGGGGAGGTCTATAAATTAAATAAATAAATAAATAAATAAAAACACCTTTTTGTTTTGTTTTCATCCTAGGCAAGCAGCTATGGTGGAGGAGCGTGAGTATAAAAAGATGCATCTTTTGCTATTTCTTGGGAGATTTATTTATTCGTTTGTTTAGAAATTTTATATAGCCGCCTACTCACTCTCAGCGACTTTAATCGACTTACAAACAGTAAAAACATAAACTCCTCTTCTTGTGCCATATCCGTCATCGGATGTTGGCGATCAGGTTGGCGATCTTATTTTTATCAACAGCCACACAAAAAGTGCTGCTGAGTTTTGTCCAAATCCTTAGGTTCTGAAGCCATGGTGTTCTTCTTCTGCCTGGACCTCGTTTGCCTTCAATCTTTCCCTGGAGGATTAAGTGAAGGATGCCGTATTTTTCCAGGTGTCACATCACATGTCCAAACTATTCTAACTTTTGCTGAGTTACCTTCAGTGAAAAATTCCTGGATTGAACTTCAGACTTCAAGCCGTTCCTTCCCACTTGTCAGACCCACTCTTCAATTGAAGAAATGTATTCACTACACATAACACGTTTCAACCAGTTACCGAATTACCCAACATCCTTTGTTGTTGTTAATTGTGAAGTCGTGCCCAGCCCATCGCAAGTTGCGACCCCATGCACAACATTCCTCCAGGCCTTCCTGTCCTCTACCATCCTCTGGAGTCCATTTAAGCTCGTCTACTGCTTCGGTGACTCCATCCAGCCACCTCATTCTCTGTCGTCCCCTTCTTCTTTTGCCCTCCATCTTTCCCAGCATGAGGCTCTTCTCCAGTGAGTCCTTCCTTCTCATTAGGTGGCCAAAGTATTTGAGCTTCCTCTTCAGGCTCTGGCCTTCTAAAGAGCAATCAGGGTTGATCTCCTCCAGGACTGACTGGTTTGATTGCCTTGCAGACGAAGGGATTCATAGGAGTCTTCTCCAGCACCAGAGTTCAAAGGCCTCCATTCTTTGTCATTCAGCCTTCCTTATGGTCCAACTTTCACAGCCATCCATTGCAACTAGGAAAACCATAACCTTGACTAAATGTACATTTTTTGGCAGTCTAGATTGCCATAGCTTTCCTCCCCAGGAGCAAGCGCCTTTTAATTTCTTGGCTGCAGACCCCACCTGCGCTGATCTTGGAGTCCAGGAAAATAAAATCTGTCACTACCTCCATTTCTTTCCAATCTATTTGCCAGGAATTGACAGGGCTGGATGCCATGATCTTAGTTTTCTTAATGTTGAGTTTCAAGCCAACTTTTGCACTCTCCTCCTTGACCCGCATCAAGAGGCTCTTTAGTTCCTCTTCACTTTCTGCCATTAGAGTGGTATCATCTGCCTATCTGAGGTTGTTCATATTGCTCCCAGCAATCTTAATTCCAACTTGTGATTCATTTAGCCCCACCTTTCTCATGATGTGCTCTGCATATAAATTAAATAGGCAGGGCGACAGTATACAGCCTTGCTGGACTCCTTTCCCAATTTAGAACCAATCAGTGGTTCCGTATCCAGTTCTCAGTCTACATCCTAGGTTCACAGAAAACAGCAAATTGCAAAATAACCTAATGGGTTGGGTTGATGCAACATCCCAAATTGCAAAGCAGACCGAGATGAACATCAACCCAGCTTAACATGTTGTGTGAATGCAATTACTTAACTTTGTAACTAAGTGCCTTGTACATAAAAACAAGCTAGAAATTTTCAAGAAAAGATTAGACAACCATTTGTGCAGGATAGTATAAGGATTCCTGCCACGGACAGGGGAGTGGACTAGAAGATCTCCGAGGTCCCTTTCAGCCCTTTGATTATTATCCGATTGTAATTAAGCAGTCATAGAATTGAATAGATCCAATCTTTGGCCTTTGAAAAAAAAATGGACTGTTATTGGTTCTGCTTAAAAGCTTCTAATAAAACTCGCTTCCAAGATAATTAATCTGCTCCTTGCCTTGATCTTAACAATATAAGGCATTAACCTGATTAATCCCTAAACAATTTAGGCATCCTTGGTGGTTGATTTGGGAGCTTCTTTGGTGTAATGGTTGAGAAACCAGGCTAGAAACCAGGGGATCATGAGTTCTAATCCTGCCTTAGTCACAAAGCCAGCTGAGTGACCTTCAGCCAGTCACTGTCTCTCAGCCCTAGGAAACAGGCAGAGGCAAACTACTTCCAAAAACCTTGCCAAGAAAACTGCAGGGACTTGTCCAGGAAGCTGACAGTAGTCAACACTGAGTAGTAAGCAAAGAAATATATATAGCTGGGTCAGGCAATAGCCCCTTAAAAGCTAGTGTCTTTATTCACACAAGGAGGCTAAACTAGGTTAGTCTTGACTTGGGTAGGTTCATTGTGTTGTGTAAAAATAGTTCAGTGCATTGCATAGACCCAGGACACAGACTATTTCAGTAGTAATAATAATAATAATAACACAAGTAGTTATTATATCCTTATTACTAAGCAGAGTGCAGACAGAGAATGAAAGAACTCAAACAATAATGCACTTCAGTTAATTTTAACACTATAATATAAAATAAGGAACCTCTAACCCAAAAGGCCCATAAATATAAAAATAACTAACGTATATAAGTGGCAGGTAAGAGTTTATTTATTTTAAAACAACTTCACAACCATCGGGCAAACTCTATTGCATGAATCCTGCTTTAGCTATGAAAACTGGCTGGGTGACTTTAGACCAGCCCACCTCGCAGGGCTGCTGTTGTGAGGAAAATAGGAGGACGGTGTATTGGATATGTTCACCACCCCTGCGTTGTTTGTGAAAATAATAAAGGTGGGGAAAGAAAAGGGAAAGAAAGAGAGAAAGAGAAGGAAGGGAGAAAGAAAGAGAGAGAGAGAGAGAGAGAGAGAGAGAGAGAGAGAGAGAGAAAGAAAGAAAGAAAGAAAGAAAGAAAGAAAGAAAGAAAGAAAGAAAGAAAGAAAGAAAGAAAGAAACTGTCTGTTGCCAAAAAGTGGGTTTAAAAACTGAATAGATAATCATGATGTCTACTCTCCTTATGCAGTCCGTGCCAAAGTGGTCCGTGGCCTTCCAGATGTTGCAACCATCATGGAAAGTAAGGTAATGAATTGTCTCGGATGGTCTCCAGCTGTGCAAGTAGGGGATAACTGCTATGGGAAACCTGAATTATATAAGAGACTCTTGCTTGACCATTTATATTAGTCACAGATAAGGCAGGCGTTGTGACATTCCATTTGCGTATACCTTTCTGCCATCCTTCCAGGCCCCAAATTAAGTGCACAACTCCAGATGTCTCTCCTCTTCTTCCCCAAAGTATAAGATCCTCAATGTTTCCAACAATCCACCCCCTGGTTCCCACAAAGATCAGGTGTGAGACCCACGAAAATCCATGCAAGAATGCTAACAAGGCAATCTTGTAGCATGGTAAAAGTTCTAAAAAGAAATACCTGTTTTTAATTTAACTTCTGGGAATTGTAGTTGCCCTTTGGGGGCTCATAGGAATACCCTAGCATGGGGCAAGGGGGACAGGGATCCTGGAGGGCATAAACTGGGCTCTCTGCCCATACATTGGTACTGTCAGACCTGCCCTAGTCTGATCTCTTCGGAAAGAAAGACTCTGGGCTCCAAGTGATAGGTTTAATAAAACATGTTGGTTAGAGTAGTGTTAGGCTAGAACTAAATTTCCTCCATTCAAAAGGTACAGAAATTTCTCCCCCACCTCAGCCCTCCCCCAATGACCAACCTATGTTCGGCCAATAAGAGTCTGCCTAGGTGTTTTGAGAACGCTGAGATGTTATGGGGAATCCACATTCTTTCTCAGGGTGCATGGCCTTGATCGTTGGCACAAATTGGTTCCGAGCTCCCTGTTCTTCATCGAGCTGCCATTCCCCTCCCCCCAATTTCCCATTAAATATACATGCAGGTCGATTGCCCATTTGTTCCCCTACCCCCTCCCATGTCTCCCTTCCTCCCCCTCCTAGCCTTTGATGGTAGGATGCAGCAAGGTGCCAAGCCGAAGATGGCAATCTGACAGGTACTGAAGGGCACTGTCCTACCTGTCCCTTGAGTGTGTCCACCTTGCCTAATTGTGTTGCCTTTCCCTGTCCAATCTGAAGTCCTACAATGAATCCTTTTTTTTGTTTCCAAAACAGACGTTGTGCTTGACCTGTATCATCTCTGGAGACCCTTACCCAGAAATCACCTGGTACAAGAATGAGAAGGTCATTACCTTCAAAGACCGGTACAAGATGGAAGTGAAGGGGACCGTGATCACAATAACCATTGAGAACGTCAGCAGTGAGGACACCGGGAGGTTCAGCATCCTTGTCAAGAACAAGTGGGGCTCTGAAACTGGGAAAGTGACGGTCAGCGTCTACAAGCAGGGGCAAGAACCGAAGGAGCTGAAAGGGGAACCTCCCTCTGTCTGAGCCCAGGTTCAGTTCTAAGGGTCTGGTCCAGAGGGCCTCACCCAACAGAAGAGGATGGTCCTCATTCATTGCAAGGAAAGACCCACCTCCCCATCTCCTACCCTACCCTCTCTGCATTCTGAGCAGACTCGAATGATATTTATAGATATTTATCAAAGTCAACCTCCAGCCCCATAAGAGGATTGGAATCAGCTCTCTTGGCCGCCTCTCAGTGTTTTTCAAACATACACACAAACCAGTGGTGGATTCCGGATCCGTACCAGTTGGAACGGGCCCGGCGTCACCCACATGGACACCCGCAGTGCGCGCGCACATGCGAGCGGCGTGCACATGTGTCGTACCTGCCTACGTCGCCTCTGCAAGCCTCCGTAACACTCCAGCTGCTTCGCAGAGCATTGCGCAGGCACTGTACGTGCCATGAGTGGATGCACCAAAGGCTTAAAGGACAGGTAAGAAGCTCGGACGGGCAGGTGGGCCCTCCAGAGCACCGTACAGGAACGGTACCCAGTGCTCCGGGCAGTCTCTGGTATGCCTGTACCGGTGCTTACCGCCTGCAACCCACCACACACACACACACACACACACACACACACATCCATAAATAACAATAGCACTTAGATTTATATACTGCTTCACGGTGCTTTTACGGCCCTCTCTAAGCGGTTTACAGAGTCAGCCTCTTGCCCCCAACAATCTGGGTCCCAGTTTACCCACCTCAGAAGGCTGAGTTAACCTTGAGCCTGGTGAGATTCGAACTGCCAAATTGCGGGCAGCCAGCAATACTGCACTCTAACCAGTGGTGGGATATGACCGGTACGCCCCAGTACAGGAGTACCGGTGCCTGCTGGGAGCACCAGGTACCGTTCCGGTATGGTGCTCTGGAGGGCCCGCCCGCCCGCCCTCCTTACATGTATTTGAACCAATTGGGGATTATGCGCGTGGAGCGTACGACACCTGCGCGATGCTCCGGCGAGCAGCTGGAGCATTGTGGAGTGTCGCAGGTGGTAAGTACGCATGCGCGCGTGCATGTGGTGGACGCCTAGACCCATTGCACCGCACCAGTTGCAACGGGATCTGGAACCCATCTCTGACTCTAACCAATGTGGCACTGTGGCTCAAAGCCAGCCCCAAGCTTCCATGGATGCTTCAAATCAAAGCCACCATAAATCATGATTTACAAACCACAACACTTAGGTTCATATGAGATTCTAAAGCAAAGCGAAATATTCATGCGGCTGCTGCTTGCCATCTCTATGTGGCATAAAACCAGACACTGATTTATAAAGCATGGTTTATGGCTTAGCCCTATGAGCAAACCCAACCACCGTAGCTTCAACAGAACAGAATGGATCCAATCTCAACTACATCCAGTTTTAGTCACCATGATGTTGAGACTCTACAAACAGTGCAGAGGAGAGCAACAAAGAGGGTTAGGGGACTGGAGGCTAAAACATATGAGGAACGGTTGCAGGAACTGGGTATGTCTAGTTTAATGAAAAGGAGGAGTAGGGGAGACATGAGAGCAATGTTCGGATATTTCAGTGGCTGCCACAAATAAGAGGGAGTCAAGCTATCTCCAAAGCACCTGAGGGTAGAACAAGAAGCAATGGGTGGAAACTAATCAAGGAGAGAAGCAACTTAGAACTATGGAGAAATTTCCTGTCAGTTAGAACAATGAATCAGTGGAACGAGTTGCCTCCAGAAGTTGTGAATGCTCCAACACTGGAAGTTTTTAAGAAAAGATTGGATAACCAGTTGTCTGAAGTGGTGTAGAGTTTCCTGCCTAAACAGGGGGGTTGGACTAGAAGACCTCCAAGATCCCTTCCAACTCTGTTATTCTATTCTATTCATGAGTCCAAAAGCTCGGAAGACTAAACCTCTAGTCCCATTGATCTATCCAGATGGGATCCTGCCACATTATCCTGGGAGGTGTATATTTGCCTTCATTTATGAAGAATACAATGGAAATAAACCAAAGCTTAGGATGATGTGTGAATGGAATCACTCAGGCCTAGACTGCAAATATTCACAGATATTTTTTTCAGACTTAGATTCAACGATCTCTTGGCGCTACTATATCTTTGCTGACTTGCTCTACCGTTTGCTAAATAAATAGTAGGATTTGGACAGCATGACTACGATTGCATTTATTTAAGAAATATGCACGGCTGCTCAGCTCCAACACTGTCCCCGCTGGGCAGCTTACGGGGGAAAAAAAGCAGAAATAATGATGGCATTTTGCAATGGCACCTGCATTTTTCTGTGAGGCACTCCAAATTGTGACCGCTGGGTATGAGGAGGCTTCCAAGACCCTGATTTCCTGCAAGGACAAGATACACATTGATGCCCTCTCTTCCCCCATTCTGTGCACGCAGCAATTCTTTGAAGAGCTTAGCTTAAATTTTAGCTTCCCAAGGTCAGGTCAGGAAGACATGGTGGTATTGAGCAAAAGGGGCTGAAAGTCACTGAACTCTTTGGCGTTTCAATTCAATGCTCCCCATTGCAGCTGGAGCCAGAATATTTGATATCATGGAAGACACATCCAGAAAGGATCCCCCCATGAGAAGTCACAAAACTGGGTTAATACACCACAATTGTGTTTGCACACGGCTTGTATTTATTTATTTCTTAAACAAATGTATATTGCCGCCCAACTCATACATAGGTGACTCCAGGTGGCTATAACATTTTTAAAAAATATTCACCCCCTCCTAAGGAAGCAACGACACAATCCAATTAGCCACTGCACCTCTGCTTGTGATCCTTGGACACAATAACACAGCCACAATTCTTTCAGAAAAGCAACCTGATGGGAGTAACCATACCTCAGGAGGAATGATAAAGAAGGAGCCATCTCTCTGCAGGTAATACAATCAAGATATGGAAAAAGATGCTGAAATATATGGTTTTTATAAAGAACCAACAGAATTGGACCAGATTTTAACAGGAACTGATGAGAAATTAATTTTAAAAATTTATACCTACCTACTGAAAGTACCTACCTATCTACTGAAAGGTTCAAAGGGATGTGGTGGTCCAGTGGTTAAGACGTTGAGCTTGTCGATCAGAAAGGTCGGCAGTACGGCGGTTCGAATCCCTAGTGCCACATAACGGAGTGAGCTCCCATTACTTGTCCCAGCTTCTGCCAACCTAGCAGTTCGAAAGCATGTAAAAAAATGCAAGTAGAAAAATAGGAACCACCTTTGGTGGGAAGGTAACAGCGTTCTGTGCACCTTCGCCGTTTAGTCATGCTGGCCACATGACCACGGAGACGTCTTCAGACAGCGCTGGCTCTTCGGCTTTGAAAGGGAGATGAGCACAGCCCCCTAGAGTCGGGAACGACTAGCACATATGTGCGAGGGGAACCTTTATCTTTACTGCAAGTAAAGGAAACCATGATACTGTGGTCTAAAAACTAAAAACTTTAAATGGACACTAAACAAATTGTATATATCAAGTACTACCTACATTTATAATAGGCAAGCTATCTATTAGAGTCCTGGCCCTGTGTGGTTTAAAACATAGAATCATACCAGAATCTTCTCAACTGGAGAAGATTCTGAGTAGACATTAATCAGATTGCATCTTCAATTAAAAAGTTTATTAAGTATAATTCATCAGGTACAGAAGCTAGATGGAAAGCCTTTGTTTCATCTCCTTTGTTGGTGGTGATGGTGGTTCTTCGGAAATATTTTTTTTAAAGAAACTTCATACCAACTTTGTGGAAAGATAAGAGATACAGTCTATTCTACTTAGAGTTTACAATTCTATTTCTCATATATAAACAACTCAAACGTTGTATCCCACAGGAACTATTAAATTCTGGCATGACCAATATTTAGACAACAGTTCCTGTAAAAAGATGATTTTTATAAAGAAATTGGTAAATCCAAGAAAAGTTTGGTCTTCGTTGCTCACTGTTTTCTAAATATTCTCACGGAAAAGAAATGGAAAGACAGAAGAACGTTGGCTGGTTTTACAGTAGTATCACAGACATCTAGAAAGTTGGTTGAAGTGGCTCAGCTATGACCAGGTACAAATTGAGTAATGTCCTGTCAAATAAGGTTGCTGCGTATTGATCCCGATAAAGTTACCCAACATTTGTGTCTAGCTGATGAATCATCACTAGGATTTGTCTCTAAGCCAGAACGCTTAAACATCCGCTATCAAGGTCTTCGGTGCCTTCCTCTCCTTCCACCTTGCACAAATCTACCAATAATTGCAGATTGGACAGCTGCATTGAAAGAATGAAGCACTCCTATGAATTGAACCCATTCATGGCAACGAAATGACACTGTGGCACTGCTATAATTTGTGATTTATTTTCCCCATTTTACACCAGCGAAATTCAATATAGTAGCGCCCTCGGATTTTCTGGTAGTCTCTTCAAATAATCTTCAAGTACCAGAAGAATACTCTACCAGTTTGGTATAGTTCTCACAAAGAAACAACTGAACAATGGTTAAATGGTCCTTGGGCCTGCTGTATGATCACTCCTGAGATAAATGAAGGAGATCTTCTGTCTGATTTGTTCTTCTGTTGGAAGATAAAGCTTTGTGTCCTAGACCAGGGATTGGTTCCATGGAGAGGTTTTTCTGTGAACCAGAGGGGGCGTGGTTTTGCAGGGGTTGGGGACTCATATCCTAGACCAGGGGTCTCCAATCTTGGCAACTTTAAGACTTGTGGACTTTAACTCCCATAATTCCTCAGCTTTGCTGGCTGAGGAATTCTGGGAATTGAAGTTGACAAGTCTTAAAGTTGCCAAGGTTGGAGACCCCTGCTCTAGACAACTAGTGGTCCTCTTTGATGGAGCCAGTTATCCTAAAGTAGGGGTGTCAAACCTTGGCAATTTTAAGACTTGTGGACTTCATCTCCCAGAATTCTCCAGCCACACTGGCAAGTTGAAATCCATAAGTCTTAAAAGTTTCCAAGGTTGGACACTCCTGTTCTAAATTGGGGAGGAGGCTGACTTTAAAGCCAGGTCAGACAACTGGATTGAAGGCAGTGAGATGTCAAATATGACTTCTCCGTTTTCTATGGTATTTATGCAACAGGCTTCACATTAATCCATGTTCCACTTTGCACAATGCTTGGCGTTAACCGGTCGGGTTGGGTTCATACAATACTCTGGTGCAGAAAAAATGCACTAAGGTTAAAACAAACCAAGCCTAGCATTGCCTAAGTAAGTATGTTATGAGGCTATAGGAAAACTGTACTTTGACAGCTACTTTAAGAAAAGTGTGAGTGAAATAATCCCACCCAGGAAATATTGTTTGGTATTACTCCTTTTCTCCTCTAGTAGATAAGTTCACACATCATCTACACACTATGTTGATATGACCATGGTTTCTTTCACAACCACAATTGCTGTTCAAACATTGTGATATATTTTACAAACTACCATAGCTGAGTTCACACATGCTAAATCAGAACCCATCTAACACCACATTTTTGTTTAATTTGTTCTTGGGTTCGTCTGAATATGTTTCATGAACTCCGTCAACTGGGGTTTATCCAGTAAGCCCAACTTAAGCATTATGAATGAACCCAGTCAGACACTTAGTCCCCATTTCTTCCTCATAGTCCTGATGGTCCATTTAATTCAAGCTGATCTTGACATCCTATCCAGTTTCCACCAGTTGACATGCTTTATACTCTGAATCAGATTAACTCTTGATATTAAAAAAAAAATCCTTATAAATGTGATTCTACAGGATTTAGCCAATGTGACTAAGATTAATTAATTAATTCAAAAGATAAACAAGTGAAACAGCTGCTTTTTCAAGGAGAGAACTATGTGTAAGCCTCAATCAGAAATAAAAATAGACTATTGTCTATTTCAAGGTGACTCAGTGGCTAAGATACCGAGGTTATCGATCAGAAAGGTTGGTAGTTCGGCAGTTCAAATCCCTAGCACCGCATAATGGCGTGAGCTCCCGTTACTTGTCCCAGCTTCGGCCAACCTAGCAGTTCGAAAGCCCGTAAAAATGCAAATAGAATAGGAACCAACTTTGGTGGGAAGGTAACAGCATTCCATGCGCCTTCGGCATGTAGTTATGCCGGCCACATGACCACGGAGGCATCTTCAGACAGCTCTGGTTCTTTGGCTTTGAAATGGAGATGAGCACTGCCCCCTAAAGTCGGGAATGACTGGCACATATATGCGAGGAGAACCTTTACCTTTAATGTCTATTTCAAATATAAAATTTAGAAGTAGAAACAGGCAGTGACGTGCAGTCAGGGGTGGCAGGGGAGGCAGAGCCGCACCGCTCTCATCATGAAAATTTTTTTAAAAATACTCCGGGAAGCTGCGAAAGTGGCTGCGGTCCCCTTCATGTTGACTCAGGAAGGAGGGGAATGGGACCATGTGTGCAGGGGAAGGGGATCGCGGCTGTGCTAATCTGAGGCTGTGCGATTATGTTACCTAGGCATTTTTTGTATTGGGCGAGCCCGGGATCCTTGCAAGGGGAATGGGACAACGTGTGCAGGCAGCTCCTCAGCGCACAGCCTCAGATTAGCACAGCCGCGATCCCCTTCCCCTGCACACGTGGTCCCATTCCCCTCCTTCCTAAACTAACATGAAGGGGACCGCAGCTGTGCTAATCTGAGGCTGTGTGCTGAGGAGCCGCCTGCATACGTCCCATTCCCCTTGCAAGGATCCCGGGCTCGCCCGATGCAAAAAATGCCTAGGTAACATCATCAGTGCTAGAAGTGGGGGGTGGGAGAAGGAGGAGAAAGGAGAAATTCCTCTTCTCAGAAATGTTTTCTCAGTGGAGCTGCGGCAGCCTGCCTGCCTCTTTCTGACATTTCTGAGAAGAGAAACTTCTCCTTTCTCCTCCTTCTCCCTCCCATTCCCTTCTAGCACTGATGATGTTACGTAGGCATTTTTTGCATCGGGCGAGCCCAGGATCCTTGCAAGGGAAATGGGACCACGCGTTCAGGCGGCTCCTCAGCTCCAGCCTCAATCAGCGCAGCCGCGGTCCCCTTCATGTTGGCTTAGGAAGGAGGGGAATGGGACCACATGTGCAGGGGAAGAGGATCGCGGCTGCACTAATCTGAGGCTGTGCGCTGCTGAGGAGCCAGCTGCATACGTTGTCCCGTTCCCCTTGCAGAGATCCCGGGCTCGCCCGATGCAAAAAATGCCTAGGTAACATCATCAGTGCTAGAAGGGGGGGAGGAGGAGAAAGGAGAAGTTTCTCTTCTCAGAAATGTCTTATCAGTGGAGCTGCGGCAGCTCCCTTTCTGACATTTCTGAGAAGAGAAACTTCTCCTTTTGGGCTGCGCCCGTGCGATAGGAGCAACCACGCGGTTTGATGACGTCAGAAGCCTCACCAGTCATAAACCTCACCGCACATCACTGGAAACAGGAGGGTTTTTTTTCTTACAGATGATTCCCTGATCTTGGCCATGGAATTTAGCAAATAACATTCTGTGGAATCAGCCAAGGCTTTTCCTGCCTGATGAACGAGAGGTTATTCTCACAAAGTACAAATGGAAGATTAATGATTGACGGCTCGAAAGGGCACAGCTCAGATTTGGGGAGGGTAAAGTATTCCCTCCTTTATAAAGGCAGCCATTGCCAGGGGTTGCCCCACTGGCCTTTCCCAATAGGAAGCATCCAGCGGCATTGTCAACATGGCATTTGATGGTACCTGGCAAGTCTACACCCAAGAGAAGTATGAAGACTTTCTGAAAGCAATTGGTAAGCTACAGGCATTTTTTCTGCAAAATGAACAGGATCTGTAAAAGAGAATCTGAGGTTTCTACTGGAGTCCTGATTCCATTTTGAGCATAGTGACCTCTGACTAAGAGGACAACTGGAAAGCTAAGCAACCTACAATGAGGAGCAAGACAGTTATTTAGGATAGTCCTAGAGTTGGGAACAACTAGCACATATGTGCAAGGGGAACCTTTAGCAGTTACTCAGACGTAAGGACCTGTAGCTAGATAGTGTTTCTCAACCTTGGCAATTTTAAGATGTGTGGAGTTGGCTGGCTGGGGAATTTGGGGTTCTATCATCTTCTCTCCCATCTTCCTCAGCCCTATCAGATGATATCATTAAAATCGCCAAAGACATCAAGCCCATAACCGAAATCCATCAGACCGGGAATACTTTTGTGGTCACCTCGAAAACCCCCAACAAATCTGTTACGAACACGTTCATGTTGGGAAAAGAAGCAGAAATGACCACCATGGATGGGAAAAAAGTCAAGGTGAGCCATACTCAACTACTTGACATTTTATTGTACACTGCCCATGGTCCCCCTCAAAGAGAGATGGGCAGTTCAAAAATATGAAAAGGTGATGAATGTCTCCTTGCCTTGAAAATCTTAAGGCTAGTTATGGAGATTCCAAATTTGGAACCGGTCATCTTATTTTTTTATAATTTTCAGGACAGACTATAGGAAACATCTATGGAGATTCTTGTTCAGCCAGGTCACCGTTGTCCAAAATGTGCTTTTTCCAAAACCTGGACTTTCTTGCTTTTTTTCTTTGAAAATATTTTATTTCTCATCCAAGTTACAACGGAAGAAACTTCTTGGATATGAAGCAGAACATTTCAAAGGGGAAAAAATCAAGAAAGTTCAGTTGCCTTTTGGAAAAAGCACTTTTGGGATGGCTGCAGGAAACCTTTGCTACTGCAATCTATGGCAAAACATCTCTGCATTTTATTAAATCAAGGTTGTAACTGCAGCACTATTTTCTTTCCCCCAAAAAAATCATTGAACTTTTCATAACATTATCCTTACAGTTTCTGGTGGATTGGAGATAGTTGCTGTTAGCCATCTACACGTTTCTTGCTGCTTGATCCATGTTCAGTAATGGTTTCATTGTTTTACAGTGCACAGTAAATCTCACGGATGGAAAATTAATAGCCAAGTCAGACAAATTCATCCACGAGCAACAAATTGTAGGCAATGAAATGGTGGAGGTAAGTCAATGTTCATTGTTTAATAGACAGAAAGAGTAAAATATTAATTTCCCCCAGGAAGATAGGGTAAGAAGTTGATTCAAATGGCTATGGTTCGCTCTCACAGCCCTGGTGAATATGGAACCCCTGTTCCCTCAATTAATCCAGGAAATAAAGAGGAACTTTCTGACAGTGAGAACAATCAACCAATGGAACAGAAGTTGCCTTCGGAAGTTGTGGGAGCTTCATCACTTGAGACTTTCAAGAAAAGACTGGACTGCCATTTGTCAGAAATGGTGTAGGGTCTCCTGCTTGAGCTGGGGGTTGGACTAGATGATCTAGTCCATCTACCCAAGCAATGGGTAATAATTTAAACGGGGTTGGACTAGAAGACCTCTAAGGTCCCTTCCAACTCTGTTATTCTGTTAAAAAGAGAAAGAAGCAAAAGCAAAGATTTTTAGCATCTACGCTTGTTTGATGTAAAAAGAAGGGCCCTGGAGAAACTTTGTTACTGAAATTAAGAAACAGAAATAAGAGTGGAAGCAAATTCTTAAATAAATAAAATTCCTGTCTTTTATCAACTAGTGCAATGCCTCACCATTTAAAATGGCATTGATTCAAAGATACATTCATTTTCCTCCTAGTTCTTGCCTGCTGTAATTTTAAAGAGCTATACTTGTGGTATAATATATTTTGCAATACCTACAGAAGCTTTACATTGGCTAATTAAAAGTCATTTAAATTTCAAAGGCCCCCTCTCTTCATTTTTCTCCCACAGACTATTTCCTGCGGCTCAGCCACTTACACCCGAAAGAGCAAGAAGATTTAAACCAAAAGGGAGAGAACTTTATTGTGGTTTTTTTTTTTTTTTTTTGGTAAGTTGCTTTTGTACATGAGACATTAAAAAAAAAAAACACTGTCGATATCAGTTCATTTCCTTTTATTCAAAAACAATAGATTTTAGAACGACCAAGCATTTATTTATTCGTTTTGATACACTATTGAAGAAAAAGTAGAAAACGGCTGGGGCAATATAGTTATTATTATTTTATTTTATTCATTTTGATACACTACGGAAGAAAAAGTAGTAAAGGTGTATTTATGTATGTGTTTATCGTCTGATTAAATAATCTATTTGCATGTTTAAATGATTGATACAGCCACCAGCCTCAGAACTGGGGAGCGCAGTTGAGAGGTAGCAACATCTGTAGCAAAACACAATGGCACAAAAGGGACCCTCCACATGCTGTGAGATCAACCTACAAATGCCAACATTAGGTACCTGCATTGCAGCATCACGTGAAAATATGCAAATCGCACCTGTTGGGCAATGTTGTCCTCACATTTCGTGTCCATCTTCTTCTTTCCCTTTTGTGCTGCAGATGGTAAAGGAATTACTTGCCACAAAACTAGCCAGGTGTACCTGCAAGGCAGTGATGGGTTTCAAAAAATTTTAGAACCTCTTCTGTAGGTGTGGCCTGCTTTGTGGGAGTGGCTTGCTGGCCATGTGATCGGGTGGGAGTGGCTTGCCAGCCATGTGACTGAGTGGGAGTGGCTTGGCAGTCATGTGGCTGGGTGGGTGTGGCCAACTTGTAAAATGTGGTGAAACTCACTTAACGCTAACACCCTTGCTTAGCAACCAAAATGTTGGCTCAGAAACTCTGGCATTTGAAGCACACAAGTCTTAAAGCTGTCAAGTTACAAGACCCTTGCATCCCTAACCCTTTAGGGAAAAAAACCCAGGGGTGTTCAAACTTGACAGCTTTAAGACTTGTGGACTTCAACTCCCAGAATTCCTCCTCCAGTCATGTTGGCTCAGGAACTCTGGCATTTGAAGCACGCAAGTCTTAAAGCTGTTAAGTTACAAGACCCTTGCACCCCTAACCCTTTAGGAAAAAAACCCAGGGGTGTTCAAACTTGACAGCTTTAAGACTTGTGGACTTCAACTCCCAGAATTCCTCCTCCAGTCATGTTGGCTCAGGAACTCTGGCATTTGAAGCACGCAAGTCTTAAAGCTGTTAAGTTACAAGACCCTTGCACCCCTTAGAAAAAGAACTTTAAGACTTGTGGACTTCAACTCCCAGAATTCCTCCTCTCGCTCTTCATCTTGATGATGTGTGGATGGGCGGGGGAAGGGAGCTGGAACAGTTTCTAAATGGCACAGTAGATTCGTGGGACCTCTTCTATAGAAGAGGTTAGAACTGGCAGGAACCCACCCCTGCTGCAAGGTTATGTTTAGAAAAGGCAAGAAGGTGGCACTTGGATGGCATCCTTGCCACTTCACCTTCTTGGTCAGACCATGAGAGTCCTTCTGGAACAAACGTGACTCCACTTGAGACTATGGTTGAATAAGCACATCCCAGTGACTTCCTTTTCATGTGGGGCTTGTCAGAAGACCCCCCAACATTCTTCTCCTTTCTCTACCACCTGAAAGATGAGGTCCAGGTCCATTCCTCTATTCGTTCAGGACACAGATTAAGAATCTCCCAAATTTTATTATGGGTCTTCTCCAACATTTTGGTCTTGGTCAGACACACAAGGACACATAAATTGATGTTCCCGTGTGAATGCGTATACGAGCAAGCTTAGAGACGTAGTTAATTTCACACAAGGAATTTCAAATGGGGCAGTTGCATTAGAAAATTCACATCTTTACACATTTCTAAGCAAGTGGAAAACCCACAAATGTGAGTTGAAATGAAATGTTTTTGCAGAAGGCACCTCCGCCCGGTGTCTTATCCTAGTTTTGCATTCTACCACCCTGGTCTCAATTCATGTACCTGGCCAGCAGACTTTTACAAACCTGGGCTTCCAGCTGAGGTTACTAAATGCCGGGCTGGCTTGCATAAGGCCTCCTTCATCTGTGAGTTTATGTACTACTAGCTGACAACCTGGTGTTGCCTGGCTATTTATTTATAGGGGGGAAATGTCTGGACCAGAGGTGGGTTGCTCTCCCAGTTCGGCCCAGATTGGGCAAACCGGTAATGGCAGCAGCAGGAGGCTCCACCCACCCGCCTGGAAGCTTCTGCACATGCGTAGAAGGGGCGCGCACACATGAGTGAACCAATAGTAAAAAAATGGAAACCCACCACTGGTCTGGACCAAACGTAATTTCTAATGTTGGATTTTCCCCCTTACCAGAGGGAGCCCCCTTGTGAAGTACTGTGAAGCTGTTACCCTGGCAACCCCACTGCGCTGCACAGTAGAAGTCATTTTACAGCAATACAGTAGAAGCCATGTTAAGGCACAACAGGCTGTATCTTAACAGAACACACACACTGAAGGGTATTAGAGGTGTCTAGTATTTTTCCTCCAGAGAGTAAGTCATCTCTGTACCAAGTTTGGTTTTAATTGCTGAAGGTGTTCCAGAGTTGTGCTGGAACACACACACACACACACACACACACACACAGAGGCATTTTTATATAGAGAGAGAAGAAGCGGAAGCAGGAGGAGGAGGAGAAGGAGGAGGAGAGGAGGAGGAGGAAGAAGAAGAAGAAGAAGAAGAAGAAGAAGAAGAAGAAGAAGAAGAAGAAGAAGAAGAAGAAGAAGAAGAAGAAGAAGAAGAAGAAGAAGAAGAAGAAGAAGAAGAAGAAGAAGATGATTGAGACCTGCCTGGGTCCAGAAGTGGAAGGGGTGTTCTCTTTTGGGAATGTGCCCAGCTATATGTTTGTGGTGTGGCATCAGCTGAGAGTTCAGGCAGGCATGGTGGTGTGATCATTGTTATTCAAGAATCTCTTAAGATTTTCATGGGCATTGCTCCCTGGGTTGCCGGATATAAGAAACAGTTCATTCAATTGGGTTGCAGGAACCAGCTGGAATTGTTGCTCTTATATCAGCTTTCCTGTTGCTTAACAGCTTCCTGAGGTGACCAGGGCATGAGTAACTGCCAGAAGGGCTTCCTCATCAAGGAAACTGCACAAGTGGCCCTCTGTTTTTCTCTTCTTTTCTTACCATTCCTCTCAGGAGCATTTTGTTCTTCCATTTCTGGAAGAAGCCAGTTGGGTTGAGTGATCAAGGCACCAAGCTAGAAACCAGGAGACAGTGAGTTCAAGTCCCACCTTAGGCATGAAAGTTGACTGAGTGACTTTTGGACCAGTCACTATCCCTCAGCTCAAATCACCTCACAGGGCAGTTGTTCTGAGAAAACTAGAAGGAGGAAGGAGTATTGCCACCTTGAGTTATTTATAAAAAGTGATAAAGGCGGGATGAAAATAGATAAATCAACAAGCCTCATGCTAGAAAATCGAAGATTCATGAGAACATCTGGAAGAGCTGAGGTGACCAAATGAACTCCTCTCTGGTGCCTTTCTCTGGAGCATCTTTAGGTAATTAAAAACTGTAGGCGGCTATAATCTGAGAATAGCACACTTCCCAAAGAGGGAGGGTGGCAAAGAACATCATAGGGACTAGTGACAGAGAGCAAACTCTCCAATTTACCTTTTGTAAGTATATTTCTCTGTGTGAGTGATGGAAAGAGAGAGAAAGACAGAGAATCAGGCCCATCAGGACAGCCATTTTCTGAGAGTACTTGAGTTATAGTCCCTACTTGCATCTACTCTGGACAATGGTTCAAAGGTCCTTGTTTTCCTGAATGAGGCTGTGAAAAATTCCTCCAAAATGTCAGCTTATCCTCTCCCACTGTTCAACTGGAATTCAGCCTACAGATGAAACTCAGATGCTATTTGGGTCTTGTAGCCTCTACACGACATTCAATGCCCCTCCATCCTCTAGACCAGTGGTTCCCAAACATGCCACCTTTTAAGATGTGTGGACTTCAGTTCCCAGAATCCCTCAGCCAATACAGCAGCATTTCCGCTAAGATGTGTGGAGTTCAATTACCATGCTGGCTAGGGGATTCTGGGAGTTGAAGTCCACAAATCTTATGGTTGCTAGGGTTGAGAAATCCTGCTGTAGACCAAGATGTTCACCCAATAGTAAACAATGTACAACTTCCCTGCAATGTTGATCCTCTGACAATGGTCTAGATCAGTGATTCCCAACCATTTCTTTGGCCATGCCCCACCTAAGCATCTCTAAAATCCTGATTTCCCACCCACCCACCCTATAAGTCTCACTTTACTCAAAAAGTGAACTCTACTCAAACAGACGAAACCTAACAGGCCATTAACTTGGTTTAAACAAGGTCCAAATGGCCCCCATTAAAAATCAAATTGCCCCCCTGTGAGGCATAGGAGCCACTGGATGACAAGAGAAATAACAAACATTTTTTCTTTTCCTCTGGTCTAGTACATAAATATTAATGTCACTTCGTATAAGGACAGATGCTAATTAAAATTGAATTGAATTCGGGAGAAAGGAGCTGACGTTGCGATGGCACGACATGCGATCTTGGTGCTCCGCGATTGCAGTTGATATTTCTGCCGCTGGACGGTCCATTCAGACCTAAACCCTCCCGTAGAGGTGATTGAGAAGGGCACCTCCTGCTGATCTCAGGGACACCGCAAAGTCCCTGAAAGATCCAGGAATAGCCTTTATTTCCAGCGACAGAAATGCAGCTAAAGAAGCTGCTGAAGTTGGGACAGCTCCGGAACGGGAAGAAAGCAAAAAGAGAAAGTGTGTCGAATTGGTGAGGAAATTTTATTATTAGAAAAAGAGACTACCCCAAAAAAATTAAGTTAAATTAAAATTGAAGACAGAAGACTGTAAGCAGCAAAATTAATCTACATTAAACTTAGTGTGTTATCCTGTTTCTAATTTTTTTTCATGGATGGAATTTTTGCAAAGGCTCCCTATTTTTTAAACTGAATGGATTAATTCCTTCTTCTTCTTTTTTCACTTTTGCTTACACCTATGGATTAAATTTTTCCTTCTTTTTTATTGGATTGATTGGATTGATTGGATTGTTTTTTGATCTCCATTTAAGGGTTTTTTCCTTTCTTAAGCTTGGAATATAAAGAAGATAATAAGAATAATTATAAAGAGAGTTGTAACAACAGGAGGAAAAGCAATTACACTGCCACTTAGAGGCTGGAGGCTGGATACATTGTTTTTTCTTCTTTCTCTTTGATCACTTAAGATTCAAGGTTCTTTTAGCTTGTTTACTGAGAGTGATAGTAGGAAGAGCACAAGTTGTTTATACAGGTGCTTTTGGGGAGTTCTATCACTAGCTATTGGAGGGAAGACAATATTTTGACTTGAAAGATAATAAATGAACCTGTTTGAAGTTTATTAAAATAGCCTTGAATCCTATAGTGGCAGTGCCTGTAAAATTGGAACAATGGCTCAGCAGGAAAAATAAACTGTAACATTGCAAATGATTATGTTTGAAATTCAAAATCTATTAGTTGTGACAGACAGAATTGAAAAGAGATTGGAGAATATGGAACACAAAACAGAAAAACTTGATGGAGAAACTGAGGATGTTTATCTTAACTTAACTTTAACTTAACTTAACTTTTATTTGATTTCTAGACCGCCCCTCTCCCAAAAGGGACTCGGGGCGGTGTACAGTCATATTAAAAACAGTAAATATACATAATATAAATATAAGATAAATATAAATGTGGCTGGAGGAGGTAGCAATAGTTTACTGTACAATAGTTAAAGTTAGATTTAAAATTTTTTAAATTTAAAAATACATTAAAAAAACACCCCTAAAAACTATCCCAGGGTAAAATATTTGCCAGGAGGTATATATGGGACTATAAATGGGCCAGGCCAGCTAATTGGAACAGGTGAGTCTTAAGTTTTTGTCGGAAGGAGCAGAGGTCGGTAGTAGTTCTGATATCGGGGGGGGGGAGGTCATTCCAGAGGGTTGGGCCCATCACAGAGAAGGCTCTACTCCTAGGCGCCCCCCGTTGGCATTGCTTGGTGGACGGCACCCGGAGGAGTCCCTCCCTGTGAGAGCGAATTGGTCGCAGGGATGTATGCGGTAGGATGCGATCCCGCAGGTAACTAGGTCCTGTGCCATGGAGCGCCTAGGAGTGAAGAAAGTGGACGACAGAGTTCAAATAATGGAAGAAAAAAATTGAGCAAAGAGATAAGAAAACTGTGGATACTGACAACAAAGTGAGTGTGGTTGGTAATGTATTGCTCTTGGGGTTATCTCATATTAATAGTCACGCTGCCAAAACGCTGACATATCCCTATATATGTCCTTCTGAATTGTGCCCATGTGATTGACGTTTTACATAAGGTTTCTATTTATTGCATGCTTCACCCAGTTGCTATATAAACATCTAGAAAAAGTTTGCAAACAGCAACAAGCCTCAAAATCTGGTCTGTTTCTTTCCTGCTCGTTATCTGAACCTTGCACTTTGGCTTTACATTAGCCAAGCCGCCTTGTGACAGATTCCGGACCCTCAGCAAATAGTCAGGATGTGCAAATATTAATGCTGACAATGGGTTGCCATCAATCCACAGGAAGGTCCTTCATTCTTTTCCTCTGCTGGGAAATTGAGATTAAAATGCTGCTTGGGAAACCGAAACCTCAAAAAATGGGGGGGGGGGGTGTGTGCAGGAGACTGGCTCAATATTTAATAGCTGGAAGGTGCATCATGGAAATGAATGCACAACCACCTGCAAAGCTTTTGGATATCTGTCATTAGCCACGCCCACTGTAGATTTTTTTTTTAAGCTAATGTACAGGAGGCACCTTTAAGAGGTGTGCCAGCTTCATTTAGTAAGAATAACCTGGTTTTGTTTCCTCTACTGGTCTACAAGGTACCGGTGGATTTTAGTCATTTCATTTTGGGTTACATAACTTTTTGAGCACAGTGTGGGAAACCAGTAGTTCTCAGTTGGCTTGGGGAAAAATATGCTCAGATTTGGTACCTGGGCTGCCTAGAAAACAGTAACTGGCTGGGGTTCTGGGGATAATGGTTGAGCGGATTTGCCAGGCATTGGGTCAGAGGTTGTTAGCTGTAGAATGTATTTTCTTACCAGAGCTTCTGTTTTTTTAATTGCAGGTGCATTAACAACAATGATGGGTGAGAAATGAGACAAATTAATTTAATTTTTAATTAATTAATTAATTTTCTAGTCATAAACATGTTGTCAACCTTGTATAATGTAATTACAACAGCTGGGTTCACTTGGCCATGTAAAAGAGAAATACGATTATTAACCCCATCCTTGGTAGGGGTGTTTGAGTATGAGAAATGTGTGTGTGAGAGAGAGGGGAGGAGAGGGAGGGAGGGAGGGAGAGAAAATGAGAATGGCAACTGCATACACATCATCATAGCCTAACTATGGAGGAAAAAGAAAAGGTGTTGACCTCTGACTCCCTTTGATGCAGTAGAATAAGATAATATCAAACCAACTAATATCAACTTTTTACTTTTACATAGTAATATAAACTAGCCATTTCTATAACAACAAACCAATTAATCAAAGTTTCATTTTTTTCCGACCTCAAGCACAAAGTCCAGAAGTGATTTCCCCAAAATTCAATCTTTCCTTTACAACGTTAGGAAGCGTTCAACTTGACTCCCCCTGGGCAATACACATCTTTTACTTGAAGTTTAATTTATATGTCAAAAATCTGACCGGCACATATCTATTTCCTTAGGGTGGCGAATAGGTGCTGCCATTGGACTTGGTAAGTTATTTCTCTTTGTATTGTCATATTGGTGGGAGATGAGTTCCCAGGGCAAACAAGATGTTTCGTTTGGGGGGGAAAGAACTCTAGATTTTGGGACTCTTTCTAGTGCTGATGGAACTTGAGAATGTTCTTCCATTTTTTCCTAGCTTTTAAGAAGCACATGCACCAAGAACCTGTAATGCCCAAGTAATTTTTCTTTTAACAAAAATGGTTTCGGGATCCATAGGGAAGTTCGAAGCTTCAGTAATCAGTGCAGTCTTCTATCTGTATCAGGGATGGGCAACAGTTGAAACAGTTATAAAAGTGTGAAAAATGGTCATGCCAATTTTCACTGCCATCTTAACTTTGGTCACTAACAAAATGGTTGTTAAGTCAAGGACTGCCTGGTATCGGTTCCATTTCACCCAAACGGATTTCTGTATTCTATGCAGTGTGATACAGTCAACGTGTCATTAATGTTCACAGAGTACAACACTGTGTACTCAGCTTTTTTTGTTGAAAGATTAGTTTGCTGCCTTCCGTGAGTAAAGCCACTACTAGGTTAAGTTCAGAGGTGGGTTCCTACTGGTTTGAAGCGGCATTAACCCAAGACGGGCACGGCCCCGAACTGGTTCCCCAGTTGCCACCGTTACCGCCATCTTTTTTTTTTTAGTTCTGGGCATGCGCAGAACAATTTCAACTGAATTGCGCATGCGCACAAGCAAACCGGCAATAACACCGACTGAAACCCCTCCCTGGTTACCGTATTTTTCGCCCTATAAGACGCACTTTTTTACTCCAAAAAAGAGGGTGAAAATCTGGGTGCGTCTTATAGGCCGAATGTAGCCACCTGGGCAGTGGTGGGTTTCTGCCGGTTGGTCAATGAACCCGGAAGCTCCGCCCCTGTCACTCACTCACAAGTCCTTGGCGTTTTTTTGCATCGGGGCTTGCTGCAAGAGAGAGGGAGCAAAGACCTTTTCCGGATTGGTGGTGGTGGAGGTGCGGGCCCGTATTCACTAAAGCAAGTCCGGGGAAGTCCTTTGCGCCAGCTGGAAAAGGTCTTCACTCCCCACCCCCACCCCTTGCAGCATGCCCTGATGCAAAAAATGGCGAGATCTCTTCTCAGAAATGTCTTCTCGGGCTGGCCGGATCTCTCTCCAGATCTTGCGGCTTTTTCAGGGTTTTCTTTTTAAAAAACACCTGTCCGAACTATCTTGAAAACCTGCGATGTTGCTTTGGGAGGGGGCAGGGGGCAGCACGTTCTTTCTTTCTCTTTCTATCTTTGTCTCTCTCTCTCCCTTCCTTCCTTTCTCTCTTACTCTTTCTTTCTCACTCCCCCCCCCCTCACACACACATACCTTCCAGTTGGCAAAAATTTCTGTTTTGCCAGCTGGGAGGCTGGCAAAGAAGCCTCGTTTTCCCTGCCGCCCGTGGCACTTCACTTGCTGCAACTCAGACAATGGGGAGGTGGGAGTAGCGCTGTCTGGGTTTGAGGAACGGATGTTCCTTCTGCTCAGCTTACGCACTTGAAAAGACCCCGCGGTTCCACATCCACAGCTGATCCCTTCTTGGCCAAAAGGGTGCCTTTTTGGTCCCAGCTGGGCATCTGGAAGAGAGTGGCCGAAGCGGCTTCTCTTTCCTCCTCCTGCCAGCCAAAGGAAAAGCCCCGGGGAGACGGGCTCCGCGCACTGCTCTGCCGGGCTGCCGATCCTCCGCTGACCCCTTAAGAAGAAGGAGCAGCTGCGGGAGTCCGGCAGAGCAGCGCGCAGAGCCTGTCTCCCCGGGGCTTTTCCTTCAGCTGGCAGGAGGAGGAAAGAGAAGCCGCTTCGGCCACTCTCTTCCAGATGCCCAGCTGGGACCGAAAAGGCACCCTTTTGGCCAAGAAGGGATCAGCTGTGGATGTGGAACCGCGGGGTCTTTTCAAGTGCGTAAGCTGAGCAGAAGGAACATCCGTTCCTCAAACCCGGACAGCGCTACTCCCACCTCCCCATTGTCCGAGTTGCAGCAAGTGAAGTGCCACGGGCGGCAGGGAAAAAGAGGCTTCTTTGCCAGCCTCCCAGCTGGCAAAACAGAATTTTTTGCCAACTGGAAGGTATGTGTGTGGGGGGGGGAGTGAGAAAGAAAGAGTAAGAGAGAAAGGAAGGAAGGGAGAGAGAGAGACAAAGATAGAAAGAGAAAGAAAGAACGTTGGAGAGAAAGAGACACAAGAAGGATGGAGGGAAGGGAGGGAGGGAGGGAGGAAATAAGTGGGGGAGAGAGACAAGAAAGAAAAGGAAGGAAGGAAGGAAGGAAGGAAGGAAGGAAGGAAGAAGAAGAGAAAGGAAGGAAAGAAAGAAAGAGGGAGAGAGAGGCACAAGAGGGATTGAAGAAAGAAAGTGGGGGAGAGAGACACAAGAAAGAAGGAAGGAAGGAAGGAAGAAAGGAAAGAAAGAAAGAAAGAAAGAGGGAGAGAGAGACACAAGAAAGGAAGGAAGGAAAGGAAGGAAGGAAGGAAAGAAAGAGGGAGAGAGAGAGACAAGAAAGAAAGGAAGAAGGAAGGAAGAAAGAAAGAAAAAGAAAGAAAGAAAGAAAGGAAAAGGAAGAGAACTTATGATCACAATTGAGCCCAAAATTTTGGTTGCTAAGGAAGAGCATTGTTAAATGAGTTTCACCACATTCTTTCCCAGTTACTCAGAGGCTTTGGTTTAAGGAGGCGCTGCTTTAAGGCTCCTGAGAATCCGGAGAAATTGGTGGGGGGTGGAGGAAGGGAAGGGAAGAGGAACAATCTCCTTTTTACAATCTCCTTTCCAGCAGCATTCACTCAAACCAGATGCATATGAGGGGGTTACGAGACCACCAGATGAAATATGGGGGTTAGAGAGCACCAGATGAGATATGAGGGGTTAGGAGACCACTAGATGAAATATGGCTGGATAAGAGAGCACCAGATGAAATATAAGGGGAGAGGGGAAATGAAGAACATATTGGTAATATTGACAGTTCTTTCATTTCTGGATTTCTTGCTGTTTCTTGCTCTGACTGTTAATGAGAGTAAAGATAGTTCTTAATATGTTACATGGTTGACATAAAATTGTTCTTAAACTGCTGTTAACTTTATACAGTTGATATAAAATATTTTACTATAGTATTTGGTTCAGAATCTTTTTTTTCTAGATTTTCCTCCTTTAAAATTGGGTGCGTCTTATATTCCGGAGCGTCTTATAGGGCGAAAAATATGGTACATTATAGCTGTTTCTGTTTTGACCTTAAAGGGATATACAGGCAGGTGAAGTAATTTAGAAAGCCAATGTATTGGGACTTCCGGGTGGCACCGTAGGCGTTGGAAGACGTTTCTTTGGGTACACCAGCCTTGAGATTGTGTTTAAGCTGCTAGAACAGCATAAACCAGCTGTCAAGCAGTTTGAAAACTCTCCCCTCGGGAAAAGAGGGGGAGGAGAGCTGCCGGGCATTTCGGGTAGAGCCCCCCCATAAACCCGCAGGAGTAATTCTGTGGTGAGAAGGGTGAGAGCTCCCCAGCAGCCCGACAAAGCTCAGCATCTCGGGACGCTTCTGCTGCAGCAGAAACAAAACGTCCACCCCCTGCAATCAATGCTTATCTACATTTGAATAAAAATCAGGCAAAGCAAGTACGGGAGTTTTTATAATTGTGAGCACAAACTTTAACTCCGATGCAGTTTTACTTCCTTCTGTGAAAATTGAAAAGAACAAAGGGTAATAAAGATGATGTCTGCAAGTCAAAGGGTGTTATCAAAGCGAAACTTAAAAGGAAAGTACTTGTTAATTGTTTGTTATCGTCGCTAAAAGTCTCAAGAGCTCATGTCTAAAGTTGCAAGATTTCAAATCAAGATTGAAAAATCAGAGGCAGAAGTTACAATGATACAATACACAGTGATGGAATTTGTTTTGAGAATAACAGTTGTTTTTGCTAGGTATAATTACAGACTGTATACTTATAGAGACTAGGTTGATTTTGAACTTAATAATGGCAACAAGATTGCGGGAAGAAGGAAGAATTGCTTATCATTCAAGATTGGACGTTAAAGGTAGTAAATCTAGCAGAGATGGCGAAAATTTCAGTATATTGGAAAGACTGTTCAGAAGAGAAATACAAGTCGAAATGGAGAAGATGGACTGACTATATTTAAAGTAAACATTGGACGAAGGAAGTTTAATTAGTCTAGGAATGAATAAGGAATGTTATAGGTTATCTAAATTTGGTTTAATAAAAGGGGAGTTAAAGTACAAGAGGGAGCAAAGATGTTATAGTTAGTTAAGCCTATGTCAGTGTATGATTGTTAAAGGTTTATACCCTGTATTTGCTTTGGGAAGTTGGGGGGGGGGAGGGAGGATTGGAGGGGTGGTAGGGTTGGGGTGGAGGGAGGGGAGGGGAAGGGGAAAATATTTGCAAAAATTTATTAAAATTTTTCAATTAAAAATAAATAAATAAATAGAAAAAAAGCCAATGTATTGGTTAAAATGCTGGATTGCTTTAAGGAGACATACATTTACTTGAACTGTGCAGCCTAGTCAACGGAGAGCACCTCAAGTAGATCTGAAGCTCCAGCTAGTAAGTCCTTCTGTTTCATTTAGTAAGAATAGGCTGCTATTTCTGGTGAGAAATAAGGTGTGGAGAGAAAAATTGCTAGAAAATGCATAAATAAATAAGGGATATGAATTTACTTCAGATCTAAGGTGATGTCTGTGCAGCAGTAACTAACAGCATGTTTTTCAGGCAGCGCCGTGGGTGCTCCATTTGTACTAAGCACTGTAGGATTCACGGCTACTGGCATTGCTGCCGGATCGCTGGCAGCCAAAATGATGTCAGCTGCAGCCGTAGCCAACGGTGGTGGAGTGGCTGCTGGGAGTATTGTTGCCCTCGGGCAATCCGCTGGTCAGTATCGCTTTTCAGTTTTTTTGCTCTCTTGCCACAAAACCTGTAGTGGCTAAGCCAGAGGTGTCAAACTCAAGGCCTGGGGGCCGGATCTGCCCTGCAGGCGGGGGTGAAATGCTACCGGTTCGGGCCAGTTTGCCCGAACTGCTAGTAAAAAATGCTACTGGTTCACAGAACCAGTAGTAAAACATACTAAAAAAAAGTTTTTTAAAAAAAAGTTCCAATGATCGCACGTCACACAGCTGATCTTCGGAACTTTTACTTTTTACGCATTTTTTTCTACAAGTTCTCCAAAAACGTGGGGGTGGAGGTTCGTTTTTGCTCCCAGCAGGCTTTCCTGAAGCCTGCTAGGCCAAAAACGGGGTGGGGGGTGCTGAGAAAGAAAGAAAGAAAGAGAGAGAGAGAAAGAAAGAAGGGAGAAAGAAAGAAAAAGAAAGAAAGAGAGAGAGGGAGGGAGGGAGGGAGGGAAAAAGGAGTAGCAGGAAGAACTACAAACCTGGCACTAGGCGCAGCTTCAGAGGATAATCCAGGGCTGGAAGGTACCTAGAGGTCATCTAGTCCAACCCTGCGCCAGCAGGACATTGTTAAAGTGAGTTTCTGTCTTTTGATCCCCCAGTTACATGACTACATAGCCACGCCCACCCAGTCACATGATCCCACCAAGCCACACCCACCAAGCCATGCCCACAGAACCGGTAGTAAAAAAAAAATTATTCTCTTGTTGAGGTGTTCTGTTTTGGAGATTAACCTGGCTCCTTCAAAATTGATTTTTATGGAATAATCATGGAAGCCATCGAAATAGAGAAACACCCCCACAACATGAATAAACGTGATGATACCTCCCACCTACCAAACATCTGGAAACCAGCCCTAGTCAACAAATGAACACCACCCACCACCCAGGCCGTTACAATACAAAACAACAATGCACACACAGCCAGCACCAATCAGCACCAATCTACCAATCATGATACAACCACACAACCAATCATTCCACTTGCTGAAACAAAGCCAGCACCCCATCCCCTCCCACCAAGATTTACAGAAAGACGGCAGCTCCGTTTGCATTTTAAGCCCAAAGCCTGAAGATGGCAAGTGAGATCTTGCTGAAACGTTGCCAAAACAATCTCAATCTTACACGGGAAAAGACCCGAAGACAACAAAACCAGCATATATATATATATATTATTTTCTCTAGCTCAATTTGCATAAGATCTAACTTTTAAGTCTCCAAGACATCACATGATTGTTTTCAGAAACTTGTAGAACATTTGATAATTTGTTTTTCATCTTTCTAATTCTGTTACGTTTTTCACCCTAGGGGCAGCAGGCATTTCTGTCGCTACCAAAGCTGTGATAACAGCCGCTGGAGCAGCACTGGGGTTCCTGGATGTAAGAAACATCTGGAAAGGAGTTCACAATATCATTAAGAAGAATAGTACTTAAATACATATCTGTGAACTAAGAAGCTTATTTGCTACTAACCAATAATTGATTTATCTCAATCATAATCTGAATAAAATAATTTCACAAGTCTCTTCTTTCTGTTGGCTGATTATACATACATAACGCTCCTAGCACTTACATAAAGAAGCATTTGACTTCAATTCCATTGATATTAAAGAGGGTTTGCTAAAAGGTGGAAATACACCACATGAAATAGAGAATGGAAGGGAGATAAACAGAGGAAAAGAGGGAGAAAGGAGAGAGGAGAGAGGGAAGTAGAAGGGAGGGAAAGAGCAGGAGAGGGAAGGTGTGGAAAGAGAGGAGAGGAGAGGGAGAGAGCAAGGGGAAGTAGAGAAGAGAGAGAGGCAGAGGAAGGCAACTAAGGGAGGGAAACGTTGAACGTAGGGATTTGGGCACGTGATTCTCAGTTCTGGCCATGCATTCCTGCAACACACTTGACTTCTAATAATAACTATACCTTTCCCAACAAATGGAACCAAGGATCGTTTCTACCAATGGTGGGTTCTTTCTCGAACTAGTACCAATTCGCGTATGCTCGTGCTGGCCGTGCATTGCTTGCGCATGCGCAGTTCACTGTAAATGGTTGCGCACATGCGCGAACACCATTAAAAGCTAATAAACAAGATGCCAGCAACGCCAACGGAGACCGGGGAATCAGTTCGGGGGCATGGCCAGCCTGGGTCTCTGCCAGTTCTGTGACCGAGGCCAGATTATCACTACCAGTTCATCCGAACCAGTCCAAACCGGGAGGAACCCACCTCTAGTTTTTACTTAGGAGTTCAAGCTTTGGCAAGTCTGACAACTCCATGCATAACTTCATCTCATTCTGTAGCAACGGACAAATAAGTCATCTATCAACGTAAGCCTGAATACGATCTCTTACTTGTCTTTGGTTAGGTTCAGTCTTTCTCCAAAAGCCCTCCAGAGGTTGCTCCCGGCATTTTATTTCTTGATTGATCAGATTTATAAGACTCAGAGGGTTTCTTTAATAGGTGTAAGGTATCTCGGAGCTCTTGTTGAATTTGTCCAACAAGCTGGAAAGCTCAACAAAGAACATGTATGTCCAGTGGTCTGCTGCAGCCACCTTGAACCAGATGTTCTTCTGAATTGTGCCCATGTGCCCAGATGCGCTCGAAGTCTGCAGCTGGTTCAGAATGCGGCCGCGCGGGTTGTTGCGGGAGTCTCTAGGTACTCCCACGTAACACCTCTCCTGCGAGGGCTACACTGGCTACCTGTGGCTTTTCGGGTGCGTTTCAAGGTATTGGTTATCATCTTTAAAGCGCTCCATGGCACAGGACCGAGGTACTTGCGGGATCGTATCCTGCCCCATACATCCCTTCGGCCGATCCGCTCTCACAGGGAGGGGCTCCTCTGGGTGCTGTCCACGAGGCAGTGCCAGCGGGCGACGCCCAGGAGTAGGGCCTTCTCTGTGATGGGCCCGACCCTCTGGAATGACCTCCCCCGTGACATCAGAACAACCACTGATCTCCGCTCCTTCCGTAAGATGCTCAAGACCCACCTGTTTAGTTTAGCAGGCCTGGCCTAATCCCAATCTAGTCCCTCAATTCTGTACTTTTACATTTTGGAGGTTGTTTTAAGGTGATTTTTAACTTTTATTACCCTGTACAGCCTTATTGTTTAATTGGTTTTTAAGTGTATCTATTTTATATTAGGTTTTAATGTGGTGTCTGTACACTGCCCCGAGTCCCTTCGGGGAGAGGGGGCGGTCTATAAATTTAATAAAATAATAAAAATAATAATAAATAATGTGATTGGCATTACACAAGAGCTGGAATTGTGTTATGATTCAGAGAATAGATATTCCGTCTGTGAGGTTTCTTGACAACGGCTTTAGAAATAGTAAGATACAATAATTGCAAACAGCTGGTTGCTATCTGGACATCCAGAAAAAAAAAGCTTGCAAACAGTAACAAGCCTAAAAACCTGGTCTGTCTATTGAATTTTGCAGTTCAGTGTTACATAAACCAAACAGTCCTGTGATAGATGAAGATTACCGCCCTTCAGCAAGTTGTCAGCAAGTGAATAAAATTGCAATGCTGGCAAGGGCCCACATCATCAAAAAGTTCTTGATTCTTTTCCTCTGCAGGGAAATGAAAATGTTACTTGGGAAGTCGAAACTTAAAAATAAGATTTGGGGGCTGGAATTAAATAGCTGGAAGTTGAATCATAGCAACCAAGGCAGTACTACTTGCAATCCTATTGGATATCTGTCACTAGCCACGCCCAGTGTGGGAAGTTTTTTAAGCCATGGGGATGGTCAGGGTACAGACAGCACCACAGATTGATCTCAAGCTCCAGCTAGTAAGTCCTTCCGCTTCATTTAGTAAGAATGGGCTGCTTTTGTTTCCTCTACTACTGGTCTATGAGGTACCAGGCAGTTTAGGTTTTAGACACTTATTTTTGGGTTACAGAACTTTTTAAGCATCATAGTAGGTTGTTTAATCAGTAGTTCTCAGGGGGCTTGGCTTTTGCATCTAGGCTGCCTAGAAAATAGTACTGGTTGGAAACTTTAGTTCTGTGGATAATGGTTGGATGGATTTCAAGGCATTGGGTCAGCGATCAGAAGGTGTTGGCTGTGGAATCTATTTTCTTACCTGAGTTTCTGCTTTTTACTTGCAGATCCATCCGAGATCAACGATGGGTAAGAACTAAGACCCTTTGATTTTCTGGGCATGAAGATGCTGTCAACCTTGTACGATGTAGTTACAATGGCTGAGCTCACTTCTTTTTACCCACATGCTCATAGAAAAATTCAATGTTTCTTTTACGTCAACATTGGGAAGTGTGGAATTTGACTTCCCTTATTAGTGGAACGTGAACCTTACCATATATGTCAAAAATGTGACTGACCCATATCTATTCCCTTTAGGATTGTTGATTGCGGCAGCGATAGGAGCCGGTAAGTTGTTTCTCTGTATCGCTAAACAGTGGGAGATTTTGTGTTAGAGGAGCACTTCTTGGTTCAAGCAAGAGGTTTCATTTGGGAAAAAGATGTTGCGGCCCGCCACCGGCCTACGGAGTTGGCAACAGAGTGAGGAGGTTGGGGAGGGACATGGGCCAGTCCTGGAGTCTGGGGAAGGCTTGGACGAGGGCTCTGTGTCGGAGGCAGAGAGGGGGCCAGGGCCAACTGGTAGTTATTTGCTGCCTTGGGAGTCTGACATCAGTGAGGCAGAAGCGCGCATGCACAAAGCTAACAGAAGGCAAGAACAATTAAGAAAACAGGGTTGACTTGGGAGTAAGGCTGGGAGATGATGGGCCCCTCCCAGAAGACATAAAAGAGGAGCGGATGGGTTGTGAGCTTTTGCAGGAAGCAATTAGTTCATCTAGTGCAGGGGTGTCCAAACTTGGCAACTTTAAGACTGGTGAACTTCAACTCCCAGAATTCCCCAGCCAGCTGGCTGGGGAATTCTGGGAGTTGAAGTCCACCAGTCTTAAAGTTGCCAAGTTTGGACACCCCTGATCTAGTCGGTTCAAGCTTTGAAAAGTTCTGTTTGACTCTGTGCTAAGTTTGGCCTTGTTCTGCATCTGGCAATTAGGTCTCTGTAGAGTTGGTAGAAGGAATGGGAGCTTCCTACTGTATGTAATCCAGATTTTGTGCCACAATATCCACCCGTCATGAGCTTCACAAGTATGAAGATCACTTAATAAAAATGTATAAAAATGGTTTATTAAAAATCTTTACAGGTACAGGTAGTCCTCAACCTACGACCACAATTGAGCCCAAAATTTATGTCGTCAAGTGAGACATTTGTTTTAGTTTTGCCCCATTTTACATTTCTTGCCACAGTTGTTAAGGGAATCACTGCGGTACTCAAGTTAGTGACATGGTTGTTAAGTGAATCCGGCTTCTCCATTGTTTTGCTTGTCCAAAGATTGCAAAAGGGGATCAAATGATCTCGGAGTCCTGCAACTGTCATAAATGTGAACCACTTGCTGAGCATCTGAATTTTGACCACATGATCACGGGGATGCTGCAAAGGTCACAAGTGTGAAAAGTGGGGAAATGTCACTTTTTTCAGTGCCCTGGTCACTAAATGAACTGTTGTAAGTCGAGGACTACCTGTAGCCCTCCGCTTATGACCACGGTTGAGTCCAAAATTTCCATGGCTAAGCAAGGCAGTTAAGTAGGCTTTGCCCCATTTTACGACTTTTTTGCCACTGTCGTTAAGCAAATCACCGCAGTTGTTAAATGCAACATGCATTCGTTAACCATATCTGGCTTCTTCCCCCATTGACTTTGTTGGGAGCCGTTTGGGAAGGTCACAAATGGTGAATCCCACGACCTCGGCACAGTGCAACTCTCAAAAATACATGCCTGTTGCCAAGCGCCTGATTGTTGATCCTGTGGCTAGAGGAATGTTGCAATGGTCATAAGTGTGAAAAATGGTCATAAGTCGCTTTTTTCAAAACCGTTTTCAATGACCGTCGAACGGTCATTAAACAAATAGTTGTAAGTCAAGGATGGTCTGTTCTTTTTTTTTTATCCTGATGGATTCCTGCATTCTACACAATAGTCTGCGTGTCGTTCATGGTTACAGAGCACATTAGAAACAGCTTGTTTTGAGCTGAAGGATTCGTTTGCTGCCTTCCTTGAGTAAGGCCACTCCTGGGAGAGGTTGTAGCTGTTTCTGTTTAGAAAGCCAAAGTAGTGGCTAAAAGGTAGGATTGGTTTAAGGCAGGGGTGAAATCCAGCAGGTTCTGACAGATTCTAGAGAACCGCTAGTAGAAATTTTGAGTAGTTGGGAGAACCGGCAAATACCACCTCTGGCTGGCCCCAGAGTGGGGTGAGAATGGAGGTTTTGTAATATTCTTCCCTGGAGTGGGGTGGGAATGGAGATTTTATAGTTTCCTTCCCCTACAGTGGGGAGAGAATGGGGATTTTGCAGTAATCTTCCCCTAAAGTGGGGAGGGAATGGAGATTTTATAGTATCACTCCCCTAGAGTGGGGAAGGAATGGAGATTTTGCAGTATCCTTCCCCTGGAGTGGGGAGGGAATGGAGATTTTATAGTATCCCTCCCCTAGAGTGGGGAAGGAATGGGGATTTTGCAGTTTCTTCCCCCGGAGTGGGGAGGGAATGGAGATTTTATAGTATCCCTCCCCTAGAGTGGGGAAGGAATGGAGATTTTGCAGTATCCTTCCCCTGGAGTGGGGAGGGAATGGAGATTTTATAGTATCCCTCCCCTAGAGTGGGGAAGGAATGGAGATTTTGCAGTATCCTTCCCCTGGAGTGGGGAGGGAATGGAGATTTTATAGTATCCCTCCCCTAGAGTGGGGAAGGAATGGGGATTTTGCAGTTTCCTTCACCTGGAGTGGGGAGGGAATGGAGATTTTATAGTATCCCTCCCCTAGAGTGGGGAAGGAATGGAGATTTTGCAGTATCCTTCCCCTGCCACGCCCATCAAGCCACATCCACAGAATCCGTAGTAGAAAAAATTAATTTCACCACTGGTTTAAGGGGACATACATTGACGGTCAACCCTTGACCATGCAGCTGCTTGAATGACTCTGAGGAGGAATAAGGCATGGAGAGGTACAAAATTGGTACAAAATGCACTAAAAAAACCAAGGGATATGAATTTACTTCAGATCTAAGGTGATGTCTGTGCAGCAGTAACCAACAGCGTGTTTTTCATGGAGCGTCGTGGGTGCTCCACTTGTACTAAGCGCGATGGGATTCACGGCTGCCGGCATTGCTGCCGGATCGCTGGCAGCCAAAATGATGTCAGCTGCAGCCATAGCCAACGGTGGTGGAGTGGCTGCTGGGAGCTTTGTTGCCCTCGCACAAGCCGCTGGTCAGTATTGCTTTTCAGTTTTTTGCTCTCTTGCAACAAAACCTGTAGTGGCCCAGCCATTTACTATACCACAGCCTTTTGCAGATGATTCTCCCATTTCCTCAAAGGCCTAAGTTGTGATTTGGGGGGGTGGGGATATACCTATATACCCTATTTTTCGGATTATAAGACATACGCACCTGACTATAAGACGCACCTAAATTTAGAAGAGGAAAACAGCAAAAAAAATGTTTTGGGCCTCTGCACGCCTCATTTTTAGCCTTTTTGGAGGGCCTTTTGTTGGCCCTTTTCTAGCCTTTTTTCTGCCCATTTTTGAGGCTTTGGGCCCGTTTTGGGGGGCTTTTGGACCCATTTGTGAGGCTTTTTTCAGCCCTTTTTTGAGTCTTTTCTCGGCCCGTTTTTCGAGGCTTTTCTTTTCAAAACAAAAAGGGCTGAAAAAAGCCTCAAAAATGGGCCAAAAAAACCTTTGAAACGGGCCAAGAAAAGCTGAAAAAATGGGCCAAAAAGGCCCCCCAAAGAGGCATGAGGAGGCCAAAAGATGGCTGGCGGATGTGCAGGGCTTTGACAATATTCAGCCTACAAGACACACAGACATTTTCACCCTTTTGGGAGACAAAAAAGTGTGTCATAGTCCGAAAAATACGGTATTTGTGGGAAGGTGCCAACTGGAACATAGACAATGAATTTTATTGCTTTAAATGGCTTTAATAAGAAGAAAAGTCAGCCCGGTACACTGCAACATGCCTTTCTCTCTCGTGGATGGGCAACCTGCTTTCCCAGGACCATGTGTGAATCCCCCCCACCCAAAAAACGCTTTTTGTGGAGACTTAGTTGACTTTCAAAAATTTTAGCAACGGGTTCTCTGCCCAGTTGGTGGGTGGGCGTGGCCATGGTGCGCGTAGCATAGTTGGCCTCCTGTACCATGGTCCCGTTTCTGGATTTTTCGAACTTCTGGGAGACCCATTTTTTTGCCCTACCCAGGCTACGGAGGCTTTCCTCAAGCCTCTGGGAAGGCGAAAACAGCTTCCCCCGGGCTCGGGAGGCTGGAAACAGGCCCGTTTCTGAACTTCCAGGAGGTCCATTTATCACTCTCTCTGAGACTCCTCACAGGCCCTGTACTTAGCTGGCATCCAAAATGGGCCACCCGGAGACTCCTGGGAGTGGTGAGGAGGGGAGGGTGGGGCCAGCCAGTGGTGAGATTTGCGGGTTCGCCAAACTGGGCAGATCCTTAGCTAGAGGAGTGCCCGAACCCACAGCAGCCAACCCCTGGTCTTGTCCCATTACATCTGCCCCACACGGTCTGGCAGGTTGCAGACCCTGTCAGTTGAAGAATTCCAATTGGCAAGGTCTAGGAAGAGAGTCTTCTCTGTCATTATACCCGCCCTGTGGAATATGCCCCCAAGCTCTGTGGTCTTGTGTGGAGAGCCCAGACAGAGCAGCATGCAACCAGGGGGCTGATTGGCGCCCTGAGAGGTGTCCCCGCCCCTCCCCGCATTCATCTTTTAATTATTTTTAATAGTCTTTTAAGTTGCCTCTTAGATTTTTAACTTTGATGTGTTGTTTTCATATTTTATTTTACATGGCCCAGAGGCCCACTGTGAGGAGAAAGGCCAGATTAAAATGCAACGAATAGTGAAAGAATTTGCCATGGGTGCCATTTTTTCCTAGGGTTAAGAGAGGGACTGGCCCAAAGATTTAAAGCAGGATTAGAACTCAGGGTCCCCAGTTTCTGTCTCGGTACATTAGCCGTTATACCCTCCTGACACTTTCAGTGGCTCAAGAACAAGAAAGCTTAGTTTTCTAGCCAGCAAGCCGGCCTGGCCTGTTAATTTCATTTAATTTTTAAAATGTGAGTGTTACATAAATTGGATTTGTTTTTTGGACTGTTTCTAATTTCCTTTTAACTTTTGTACTATGTGTTTTTTAATGCTGTACGCCGCCCTGAGTCCTTGGGAGAAGGGCGGCACATAAATCTAATAAATCCAATCCAATCCAATCATTTTAGATTGGCCCTTTGCCTTTTTAAATAAGGGTATGTGCAAAATAAAGAAAGAGTTCTATTGGCACTCA
The DNA here is from genome assembly GCF_964273705.1 of Natrix helvetica. Taxonomy (NCBI): domain Eukaryota; kingdom Metazoa; phylum Chordata; class Lepidosauria; order Squamata; family Natricidae; genus Natrix; species Natrix helvetica. The sequence continues at coordinate 17,571,926 of NC_138560.1, forward strand.
GAACAAAAGACTGAGCTATGGGAGGTCTGTCAATCTGCTCCATGCCAGCCACAATTGGGCCAAAACAAAGCCAGATGTTCTACGCTGTAGCCAAAACAAACCAGAAATGGTTTGGGGGTCTTCTGGCCAAGGGAAAAACTGAGGCTCAGCACCTGGATATAAAAGACATGCTTGGAAAAAAATGTTATTTGTATTTAGTAGTTTGTCAAACATGTACAAGATAGCAGATATAAATATAAACATGGACATGAACAAAAGAAATGAATACGAATAAATGGGGACAGTAGGACAGGGACGGTAGGCACGCTGGTGGGCTTATGCACGCCCCCCTTTACGGACCTCTTAGGAATGGGGTGATGTCCACGGTAGACAGTTTAAGGCTGAAGCTATGAGAGTTTGAGCATGTAACAACAGAGTCAGGGAGAGCATTCCAGGTGTTGACCACTCTGTGGCTGAAGTTGTATTTTCTGCAATCGAGTTTGGAACGGTTTACTTTGATAAAAAATACATGCCCATCATCTGACAAAACTTAAAAATAAGATAAAAATAAATGAAAGGTAAAAATAATAATTAAAAATTGATAATTAAAAGGAAAAGAAAATTCAAAAGTACAAACTCCATGGACCACTGGGTTTTTTCCGTTTCAGTTTTCTGTGTCTATTAATTCTTTGCTGCCATCTAATGGTTTTTATCCAAAGCTGATAGCATTAGCACCAGGGTTCCCCTTTTTCTTTGGAAGAAAAACAGATGTTCTATTGAAAGAATGCAATGAGAGGTAGGCTGGCGTTGTGTTTGTGATTCCTCACAAGACACATCCCTTTCAAAAATCATTTACTTTCAGCCGGTTTTTTTGGAGGGGGTAGTCCAAAAGATCAAGATGGTGGCTACGATGGAATAGTTTTTTGTGTATCTGACTTTAAATTAGATACCTAATTAAAAAGGGAAAGCTTTCCCTTGCACATATGTGCTAGTCGTTCCCAACTCTAGGGGGCGGGGCTCATCTCCGTTTCAAACCCGAAGAGCCAGCGCTGTCCAAAGACTTCTCGGTAGTCATGTGGCCAGCATGACTAAATGCCGAAGACACACGGAACGCTGTTACCTTCCCACCAAAGGTGGTTCCTATTTATCTACTCGCATTTTTTACATGCTTTCAAACTGCTAGGTTGGCAGAAGCTGGGACAAGTAATGGGAGCGCACTCCGTTACGTGGCGCTAGGGATTCGAACCGCCGAACCACCAACCTTTCTGATCTACAAGCTCAGCCACTGAGCCACCACGTCGCAATAGATACCTAATTAGATAAACCTAATTAGCTTCTTGAGGCCAGATGGACATCCGTGCAGAAAATATTAAACTGATTCTATGAGAAAGCTATTTTGTTTTTAAAAACAGATTCAATAGACCTCTCCCTTGTCTTCTCCTAAACCTAATTGGATTGTTTCTGTTCATCCAGTATTTAAAGATCTGCCTGCATTTATTTTTTCCATTTTTTCCTGAAAGAAAAACAAATGGCAGCTTCTACCTGATCAAATGAGCATTTGGAGGGAGGTTGGAGAACAAAAAGAAAAAAATTACTCAGAGGCCCCACCCTGGAAACATCAAATATTTCTCTTTGCCCAGATACTCATTTAATCCCTCAAGTAGCATATAGTACTACTAGTAATTCAAACAATTATAAGACATGCATTCTGGAAGTTATATTGGAACAGAGAATATGCAAGTCAAATCACCAAGTGCCAAGTAGCTTTTGGGTTAAATATAGCATATCCTGCATCAACAGTGCTTAAGGATCTGGTCTAATATGTCTATATGACTGTATTTTAACAGATGAACATAAAATCTTTTGCATTTTAAAATGTGTTTAAAATGTGTTCTGAACAAATGGATGCAAGAGAATGAACTTTAGAAGGCGCAAGATTGAATGATAGTCAAACAGCTATCCGAAACCAAAGTATAAAGCACTTAATGAACACACACACATTCTAAATTTCAAAATCTGTAGCAGAGGTGGGTTCCTACCAGTTTGGACTGGTTCAGCCGAACCGGAAGTGGTTTGGCGGCCTGGGTCGCTGGGAAAAATTTTTTGCACACACAGAACCAGCAATAATGCCGAGAGCAACCCACACCTGATCTGTAGGAACCAAGAACTTCCAGGATGCAGTTACCTGAGTACTTAAGCAGGCAATAAACAACATCAATGTGTAATTGTAGTGTTCACATTTACAGTACTTCTGTATGTATGTGTAGCTTACATTTGATAAGTTGTTTTTTGCCTTCCTAATTCTGTTACCTATTTTTGTTTTTCGCCCTAGGGGCAGCAGGCCTTTCTGTCACTACCCAAGCTGGGATAGCAACAGTTACTGCAGCACTGGGGATCCTGGTGTAAGAAATATCTGCAAAGGAGTTCACAATGTCACAGCACTTAAATACTTACCTGTGAACTAAGAAGCTTATTTGTCACTAACCAATCAATCATTTATCTCAATAATCTGACTCATAATCTGAATCATTTCACAAGTCTCTTCTTTCTGTTGGCTGATTATACATACATAAAGCTCCTACACGCAAATAAAGAAGCAGTTGACACTATTCAGAGTTAGGAATGGGATTTTTTTTTAAATTGTATTTACAATAGGAAAAACTTTGGTGCATTGGAGCTTGCTTTTGGTAAAAGAAAAACGGTATCTCTTGGTCATGTTAAACTTGGGTTTTCTTTATTTTAGTTACCTTGAAATTTTGGGACCCACTCAGGCCTTTTAAATGGATTTTCTTGCAATTAGAAGTGGAGATGTGGAGTGATAGGTGTTATATACATTTATTATTGTTAAAATTCTAGACCTTTGCATAGATCCGGGGTGTCAAACTCAAGGCCCGCAGGCTGGATCCAGCCCGCAGGCTGCTTAGATCTGGCCCACAGGTCCGCCCTGGAAATAGTGAAGGAATGGCTCATGGTGCCTCTGCCAGTGAAAACAGAGCTCCTCCCGGACTCCATTTTCACTGGCAGAGGGCTGCAGGAGGATCCCCCCCCCAGGCCACCACAGGTGCTCCCAACACAAGTGATGTCCACAGCCACTCCAGCCACGGCCACCTGACCCCCTGAGGTCAAACACAACTCTGATGTGGCCCTCAATGCAATTGAGTGTGACACCCCTGGCATAGACCTTTTGCTGATAACTGGGTTAAAGAAGATGCCACTTATTTGATTTTGTTGCCTATTTATTTTGTTAAATTTATACAGCTGTCGAACTCACACACAGTGATTCCGGGCGATGTACAACATTAAAAATCCAGTTAAGAATCCACAATTTAACCCCCCCGTACCAAGGTGGCAACAACAGAATCGGACAAGCCACTGGACAGGTCTGAATGGGGTTGTAGAAAAGGTGCTTGTAGAAAAGCAACAAGAAGGGGGCCAACCTTATCTCTGAGCAAATGATGTTCCAAAAAGAGGGAGTCACCATAAAGCAGTTCTTTTTCTAGGTCCCACCATTTTCATCCTACAATCCAGGCCAGAATCCCAACCAGAAGAGGTCTATGTTACGTTACCCATTTCCTCCAGGATCCTTCGGAGCTGCAGTGCAATTATCTTCTCAACCACCCTCCCCAGAAAGGGAAAATTGGGGGCAAAATCAAAACTATTGGTCTAGGTGGGATCTAGCAATGGTTTCTTAAGGACCAAAACAACCTTAAAGGCTTGGAGAATCACCCTCTCCTCCAGCGATATAATAACCACCCCTTATACCAACTCACGTCATCTTCCAAGAAGGTTTTATTAGCTAGACTGTGGACTTTGGCTTCCAGCACTCCACCCATCTTAAAGTGGCCATGGTTGGAGAAACACTGCCACAGACTGACATGACTTTGCTCTTACTGTTAGAACCAAACAAAGGCACCCTGAGCCTGGCGGGGAGTTAATAAGAACGATCCCTGAATTTGAGAGACGTTTACCTTTGCAAAGGTAATTGATTTTTTTGCTCACCTGAAAATACCAGTCACTAAATAATTCAGACAAAGCAAAAAGCATTTAAGTGTCTTTTTATAGAGTACAGAAACGATACGAACATTTGGTATATGTGAGACATCACAAAACAACTGAACAATAAAAAAGCACCGATTAACATGCAGGACTTGAACAACAAAAAACATTGGTTCTAAATAACATTCCACAAGTGGCAAATTTATTGGTTACATTATTTTTTCCCAGCTGGGTTGGTACCTTTCTTAAAACTTGCAGACATATTCAAGAATTTTCAGAATACGCTACTGCCGTGATGGCGAACCTATGGCATGTGTGCCAGAGGTGGCACGCAGAGCCCTCTCTGTGGGCACATGCGCTTGTTGCCAGCTGATCTTTGCGGGCGTCGAAGCACCAAAAAACAGCCTGCAAAACAGCCAAAAATAGCCCCTAAACAGTCGTTTTGGGGGCTGTTTTCAGGCCATTTTTCAGGCATGCGCACCGGCCAGCTGGTCTTTGGGTTTCCGGTGCTCTAGCACACACACATGTATGTGCATGTATGCCCTGTTCCGTTTGGACACTCGGTGCCGAAAAGGTTCACCATCATTGTGCTGTTTAGAGCTTTCGGAAGAAATGTCCATCTGGGTTCAGTTCCAAGCAGGGAGAAAGACACTAGAAACATGGAGACTGCTTGAAAGGATGGTTTTAGTGATGGACAGGACCACATGGTTTGAGGTCCTGGGCAAAAAAACCTGGGGAACCAGTTTGGGGGCGTGGCCAGCCTGGGTTGCTGCGAATTCTGCGATCCAGACCAAATTACCACTACCGGTTCGGCCAAACTGGGCCGAACCGGGAGCAACCCACCTCTGCTATACCTCTCAACCAGGTTAAAAGTGCTAATATCTCCTTTTAAAATAGAATAGAATAACAGAGTTGGAAAGGACCTTGGAGGTCTTCTAGTCCAACTCCCTGCCCAGGCAGGAAGCCCTACACCACTTCAGGCAAATGGCTATCCAATCTCTTCTTAAAAACCTCCAGTGTTGGAGCATTTATAACTTCTGGAGGTAAGTTGTTCCACTGGCTAATTGTTCTCACTGTCAGGAAATTTCCCCTCAGTTCTAAGTTGCTTCTCTCCTTGATTAGTTTCCACCCATTGCTTCTTGTTCTACCCTCAGGTGCCTTGGAGAATTGACTCCCTATTCTTTGTGGCAGCCCCTGAGATATTGGAAGACTGCTATCATGTCTCCCCTAGTCCTTATTTTCATTAAACTAGACATAACCACTTCCTGCAACCGTTCCTCATATGTTTTAGCCTCCAGTCCCCTAATCCTCTTTGTTGCTCTTCTCTGCACTCTTTCTAGAGTCTCCACATATTTTTTTAAAATTGTGGCGACCAAAACCCAATGCAGTAATGCTAATAACGGAGCCTATAAAATCCCAGGGGACATTACCACGTCTTAAAGCGAACATTGTTTTTGCAAAAAACGCAGCCTAACCAACTAAGGACTATAAAGACGCGATTTTATTTTCTTCTTTCTGCATCCCGCCCCCAAAGAATCTATTTATTTATTTGTCATGTGGGCATAGTGTATATTGGAGGTGGCCACCTTGAGAGCTGGTGCAACGAAATTTCATCCAATGTGTGCCAATTCATTCAAACTAACAATAAACTTATTCCAGGGGTGTCCAAACTTGGGAACTTTAAGATTCGTGGACTTCAACTCCCAGAATTACCCAGCCAGCATGCTGGGGAATTCTGGGAGTTGAAGTCCACGAGTCTTAAAGTTCCCAAGTTTGGACACTCATGATTCTAAGTCTCATTCCCGCGCTTTTCCCGCGCACCAAAGGCGGCAATGCAAATCCCAAACCGACCGCGGAGGAGCGCCCAACCTCTGCAAAATAACGCGAGAGTTGCCTCCGCGCCATGGTTGCGGGCTAAGGCGCAGGCGCCTCACCATCTCGCGCCGGCGGCTGAGCACGCGAGACGCCATCCCGCCCGCCCGTTGGTGCGCGCGCGGCCCAACTCTCGCGAGAGTTCGCCACAAGGCGGTTGCCCCTCGAGTGTCGTTCTCTCTCTCTTTCTGTGTCTGTGTGTGTTACTTTCTCCTCAGCGCCGGGCCGTTTCGGTTCTTCTTTGGCTTCGCCTCTCGCCCCGCGGGCCGCTTCCCTTCCCCCGGAAGAACCATGTCTCGCTACTTGCGGCCGCCAAACACCTCGTTATTTGTGCGGAACGTGGCCGACGACACCAGGTGCGTGTGAACTGAGAGAGGCGCGGAAGGCCTGAGGCGCGACCGGCGGTCCTTGGTTAGCTCGCTGTTTCCCGCGTCCCGGCCTTGCGTTTCGGGGTGGGGGTGGGGTCGCTAGGCGCCCCTCAGCTCGCCCAGACCTGCTTGGGGAGCCCTTCTGGATCGTTTTCCTGCCTCACCCGTTCTTCGAAGCCTCCGTTAGATCGCCCCTTGGGGCTCTTTTCATTTGTGCGCTTCACTTTACTGTCTTTGGCGCCAAAAGAGACTTTAAAAAGAGTCGTGTGTAAAATCAAGAATATCGCGCCAGTCAGTAAAGCGATGAAACCGTTCTTGTGTTTGAGAGATTATTGGGAGTGGAAGAGTATTTATTTTTTCCCACCCCCTTTTTCTTTCTCCTTGCCTGCGTTTCCGCCAGATTCCCTTTGGGTTTTTTTAATACATTTTTTGCAACTTTTGCAATACATTTCAGCAAGACACTGCTGCATGTGTGCTGTATCCAACTACTTCCTTTATTCGAATTCAGCCTCATTAAAATGGCTCCTCGGTAATGATATTTCATTTCAATTTTAGCACAGTCCAAACCTTCATTTTTTTTCTTTAAATTTGGGTTACTTTCGAGATTTACATTAAGTTATATTTTTGCCAGATTCTTCTTCCTAAGACTAAAGAACTTCAGAAATTACTTGAAATCTACAGCAAATCTATTTTCCTCTTTTTCAATGTTCTTTATCAGTTTGCCTCTAAGTAAATGGTCAGATTTCTGATTAAAGTTGGTGTATGAAGTCATATGGTTTGTAGGAGCGTGCACACACAAAAAATACACATTCCATGCACAAAATAAGTTGGGGTTTAGAAGTCCAGTCAAATGTTTCCAGACCAGTCATGCAGGTTTCTGTTTAATCACAAACCACCTGAAATCAGCTATTCTCCTGCAAGAACTTTTGTATATCTCTGGCTGGTAGCCATTTACAAGCTTTAATTTATTTTCTCCAAAAGTTACATTCTTAATAATATTTAGCATGAATGGCATATTGTGTTACGTATTGCTACATTAGTGCAAAATTGAGTTCTTACTTCAAGATGGCAAGGGAAAATTAACAGCTGAGTTCATATTCTGCAACAAATAAGTGGGAGGTACTTAGCAAAGTTATAGGATTGTAACACACACACACGTGATTCTACATGGGTTGATCAGTATTTATACAAATAAGTATCTTAGCTAACGTTAAGTCTCATTGCAGGTCTGAAGACTTACGTCGGGAATTTGGTCGATATGGTCCAATAGTTGATGTATATGTACCCCTGGATTTCTACACCCGCCGTCCAAGAGGATTTGCTTATGTTCAATATCCTTTCTTCAGATGACTGATTGGTGAGAGGGGTGTTGGAGTTTGAAATCACGTTTGTGTATGAGGTAACAAACCTAAATGACAAGGCTGTTTTCTTGTGTTATTTGTAATATGTTGTCTGTGTTCCATTCCTCAGAAGATTAATGCATTAACAAATTTTCAGACTTTGAAAACTTTAACTATAGTCAATAATATATTGCATTATTATAGCACAGGCCTCATATTTAGACTTGTGCTTTTAGTATGGAAATGGCATTTGCTGCTGCCTCCAAAGTTTATCATTACAATTCATATTGGGTATTTCCAGTAAATTTGTTCTTAATGCTTAGCAAAATGTGACTGATATTTTATTGTTTATTTGATCAAGAACAGACTTGTATAAAATAAGGTGAAAATTCTTGCTCTGATTATTGTCCCCTAATTTACTGTCCTCTGTTGTTGCCTCAGAGTGTAAAGCTGTACAGTAATGGCGACCCCAAAGAAAAAGCATGAAAGAACCTTTAGAGTAGAATTCAAGAATTAAGGCAAGTAGACAAGCCAAAGACCTCTTAAGGATCAGGCTTGAAGAGAAGGGAAAGTTTGGGAAAAGAAAATATAAAGAAAAGCTGGAAGAAGGACAAGCCATAATGGGAGAAAAAGCTTCGCTTTATCTACAAATGGGGGAAAAGGTTGTTTTTCAAAGTGTAAAGATAAAGCCATCTGTCACTTTTGACCAAGCATCTCAAGTCCTTCTGAAAAGCACTTAAAGAGTTAAAGGTCAAGATGAAGTTGACTGGTGGCCAAGATAAAAGGAGCCTTACCTGATGTATCCTACAGAATAAGAGCTGTCCTCTTGCTGGTTGTGTAAGTGATTAAACAATACTTTTTATTCTAATTTAGTTTAGTTATGGCCCTGTAATAACCATGATGTCTGCATTTAATTGAGAAGTACAATTTCAACTAATCATTACTGATTTGAGATGAGGATCTCTCTAATAAGGTGATATTTGCTGCATAGGATATTTGTGATTTGACACATAGGGACAATTAAGTTCATTTAGGGGCTTTTGCAATATGTAACAAGCTTAATTTTCCAGCATATGTCTTTGTCATAAAACCGTATATAATTTAGCAATGATCTAATTAAATGAATTATTGAAAATGAAAATCATCAAGACAGGCAGTCCCTGGGCTAAGAGCATCCAACTTAAAAACAACCTCTAGAGAGGAACAGGACTAACTATTACAAAATGGCAGACATGTTGCGAAATCATTTATTACAATATTTAAAACGGCAGATGTCTGGCTAGCAATGTGATCTCATTTAATTGGCGGACAGTGTTCTCCTTTGAGCTGACAAACTGCTGAAGCTACAAAAAGATTTATTGAACATAACAAAGTAGTATGTGTGTTTTAATACATTATATTCCTTTTTTATCACTTCTTGAAAGCATTGTGCAATTTTAATAGAAGGAGAACACTGCCTGCCGTTTTGAGTTGGATCACTTTGCCTTCGGGACAGTGAGAGAGTGAATTCCAGAGGATTCTCCTTGACTTGGGTTCTCCTTGCTGGAAATCTGTCTTCGCCATAACTCAATTTTGAAGTCATAATTTTAAACTTTAGGGGAAAAAATCCTTTGTAAGCAACTTCCTTGTTCTTGATGATCACCCCTAATAGGCAGAAGCACAGGTACAATAGCCTGTTCCAACCTAAAAACAAGGTTGGGTTAAAGACATTTAGGAAACAACAGGTGCTTAACCCTGGGATTGCCTGTATTAGCTTCATCTGGAAAATGCTACACTGTTACTATATTAAAGCTCTCTAAGAAAAATACTTAAGGGTGAGATATTTTTTAAACATTGGTAGATGAAACATATTAAGAATCCAAATTTTTTAAAATTAAAAATTTGAGGCAAATGCAAATTGACATTACTGATATCAGCTAATCTTTGTTATGTTGTAAGAACATACAAAAAATGAGGACAAGTTAGTTGCAAGGCTGTAATGGCATTATGGGAAAACAATAATTTACTACTTATATAGTTGCAAATACTTCAAATCCCCAAGTACCTTAACATCTAGCACATTTGAAGATGTCCGGGATGCTGAAGATGCTCTTCATAATTTGGACCGAAAATGGATTTGTGGCCGCCAAATAGAAATCCAGTTTGCTCAAGGAGATAGGAAAAGTATGTATTGCATTTATATTTAAGTAAACTTGTCAGAAAATTAATACTGAAACAACACATAGAGCTGTATGAATTATTCTGTCATAGCTACAATACACAAGCTTATTTTTCCTCTACGCAAATTATTAAAATGTCATATTTGCTATTTACTGTTAAATGATCTGGTAAAAATTATAGTGCAATATTCTGATTAGAATGTATGATACCTGCAAGAGTATCAAGAATATATATTTAAAATGAGGAATAAGCTGGGCACAAATAATTGATGGGAATGGTTATCATGAGCAGTCAGCTGGGCTAGATAGACTTTTCCAAATCAATATGAAAAAAATCATGTAAAACCTACCAATTAAATATAGATATAACTCAAGAGTACAAAAATTGTCCTTCCCCAGCATTATTAAGTCTTTTTATATCCATTTAGTGTAATTGTAGACATAAGTCACTCAACTACCATGGACGTTGGTTTGAGATATGAAGTAATTTATGTACAAAAGATTGCCCCACAACAAACATCTTTTTGTTTAGACACTAGCTACCTGAATCCAGAATACAGGATATCGTGGCAGCATCAACCTTCACTAGTCTCAGAAAAAGTAAAACAGTGTCTAATTTGATTATTACTTATATTGGAGACCAGAAGGAAACACCAGGATTTTGGCTAGACTAGGAAGTCATAAAAACCTTCATAGTAGAAAGTAGTAGCAATTACGAGAGAGACAGAGGAATTTGGTCTGCTTTCAATTGACAACTACTTTTCAACAAAATGAAGAAACATTCTTCCCCACCAATGTAACTTCCACATTTAGGTATTTCATTCGCAATTTTTTCACCTGTGTGATCAATACCAGGTTATAGAGAGTTGCTGCAGTTAAGAATATCTAATAATGTTTGTTAAAAACTTCATCCAAGGAAGAAAAAAGGCCCCAGAAAAGGTTTGCACAAGGAAAAGAATACATTGATAATAATTTTCGAACAGATTCTGAATCTGAAATTCAGATTCATCCAGCAAAGTTGAATTATAATTCACACAACTAAGAATTTCCAAAACAAATATATCATGGCCACCAGTTTGATCGCCTGTACAAGAAGATTTGAGAAATTCATAGTTAAAACTCAGCACTTGTTGCTTGTAAGAAATTTCATACATACGATTTCTCTAAATATATATTGTAAGTTAATATGACCTGTTGCAGATGTTTTGTAGGCACCTGGCCATTGAAGAAACAAAATATTAAGATTACTAAAATACTGGTAGTCCTCGTTTAATGGCCATAATTGGGACTGGCAATTTGCTAAGCAACATGGTCATTAAGCAAGATATTGTGTAACTGCAGAGGATTTACAGCCTTACTTTCTCTGCAATCACTAAGCAAATCTCCATGGATTATCACATTACTGGGATGTTGGAACATTTATAAGTGTGAGGAATGGTTGTAAAGTTATTTTTTTCAGAGTCGTAACTTTGTGGGTCTTTGTAATTAAAGTTACAACTTTAGTTGTAACTAAAGTTTTAAGGAAAAAAATGGAAAAGTAAAGCAGTAAATAATGGAACACAGAAAGTAGGTTGTGAGGATTTATTGGGAGAGAAAAGCAATATAGTTGTAAAAGAAGACAGATTTGAAAATACTTTGTGACAAAGATGATGAGGGAGATAGATGCAAAGAGAATAAATAGACGTGCCATTTTTTTACTGAACTTTCAAAAGAACAGGAACAGGATAAGATATAGATGAGCACTTCTGCCCTCAGTGTGCAGTTATTGGGATCTAATAAGAAATATTAAGCTTAAACATTAAGCACAAGTTAGCTTACAAATCAATAAGAGAAGGGGCTAGTATAAATAATTCAAGCTCTCGGTTGATTTTTCTGTTAAAAACTGCTGAGCTTTTCTAAAATTGAGAAGAAATGGAGAGATCATACCCACTTAAATATGTTCAAAGCCAATCTTAGTTGGACTTTCAGTATCCAACCTTTATAGAAGTCAAATGAAGTATTGTTGCATTACATGTTAATGTTTAATTAAAAACTTTATTTTTTCCTTACAGCACCAAACCAAATGAAAGCCAAGGAAGGAAGAAATGTGTACAGCTCATCTCGTTATGATGATTATGACAGATACCGGCGTTCAAGAAGTCGCAGTTATGAAAGGCGGTCAAGAAGCCGTTCTTTTGATTACAACTATCGCAGATCTTATAGTCCTAGAAAGTAAGTGTTGTACTACCTTGACCTATGCTGACCTGTAATGAAGAGGAAACTCATTGACTGTCTGACATCTAGATTCCAAGTCACCTTAGCAGTAACATGCATGGAAGTTGTTATACCTTGCATGAACTATGAGAAATAGTGCATCCTTGAAGAAAAAAGAAATATTGCAACTGAAGAATCTTTAGTTGGGGGTGTGTGAGTAATTCTAAAGGTATATGCCACTGTTTACTTTTTCTCGTGTACCTTTTTAGCAGTAGACCTGCTGGAAGACATCGCCGTAGCAGAAGTCGTTCAGATAATGATAGGTAAACATTCTTTTATATAACACATTCAAAATCAGAAAAGCCTGTGCCTGCAACAATAAGCCATTTTAATGTGAGATAATACAACATCTAATGAGCTTGATCATATTCAAATGTATTATCTTCCTCTTTCTGATAGGTTCAGACACCGTAACACATCTTTTTCAAGGTCAAAGTCCAATTCAAGATCACGATCTAAGTCACCAGCCAAAAAAGAAATGAAGGCTAAATCACGGTCTAGGTCTACATCTCGCACTAAATCTAGAGACAACTCTAAAATGGATTCTAAGGCACATTATAAGTCCAGCTCAAGATATGAAAAAGAATCAAGGAAAAATGAATCAGCTAGATCCAAATCTCAGTCAAGATCGCAGTCTAGATCTAGATCAAAATCCAGATCCAGATCATGGGCTAGTCCCAAATCCAGTGGCCACTAAACAGTGTACTTTGTTTTTAGGCATGTATCATCTAGATAAACAATTGAGTTATGATGTTGCAACATTGCTTTAAAATAATTTTGTTAGTTATCCCTGGAGCAGGCAATTATTACTATTAAAAAATACAATACAGATAATCTTACACAATAGAGTCCACTTTGTTAAATGTCTTGGGCAGCTACTAAGATTCTTGTGTTACTATGTATATTTTTGTAAAAAAAAAAAAAGTATGGTCTTATGCTTCAAATATCAATGGTATCTTGATCATCACGGTTTACACTATTGCTTAATTTCTGCTGTATAGTCAGCAGATTGAGCAGTTTTCCTGTAGTGACGTAGCTAAAAAATGTCAAGACTCAAAAGGTTGTAAAAGTTTGCTTGTCATGGACGCTTGTGCCAAAATGATTGGTTCCTTGGGCATCTGAAAGACATTGAAATACCGATAACTTCTGAAGCGATGGTCTTGAGAATAAATTAGAAAAATTAGAAATTACTCGCAATGACCTACTGTGAATTTGTCAAGATCCAGGTGCTTTTTCCTAATATGTTAACCTCCAAAAATAAGATATTCAGTTAAATCATTAGGTAAATATTTGTATGCAATGTGACGGGCTTTGAGGTTTAGTGAGCAAATTCCATAAGGCTTTTTGCTGTATTAAATTAAAATAAACAAAGATTGTACGATGTATAAACTAAACCTCAACATGAAAGTCTTTATAAGTAGTTGGCGTCCCTATTTAGTGCCCCAGGGTTTCATTAGCAGTATTTCTAAATAGAAGTGACAGTTTTGAGTGTATACATCAATCTAACTTTCTCTTCAGATCAGGAAGGTTATTCAATATATGTTGTTTTTGCTTTTGGTAATATTTTAGACTATGGGAAGTTGCCATGTATAATCTCAAAAGTATTCTCTGGAAGACCATAATATTGTATTAAGAACATAGCTTTTCTGTTGGAAGAATGAAAGTCAGCATCAAACTTTAAAGGCCCTCTACTTCTGTTTAGCAGGAAAATTTAATATCAATGGAACTCTTGTTTCAGTAGAGAGCTAATTTTAGATTTAAATTCTAGCTATTCGTATACAGTAAGCTGCTCAGGAGTAAGGTTGTCTTTTAAAATGCTGACTTCAATAAGGAGTGATGGAGTGATTCTAGAATCTTTGTATATTTGATAGCCTAATTTTTGTTTATTACTAAAAGTTAATGTCCTATGCAATCATTTATTGCTTTTTTTTAAAGAGTTCTTCCTAATGTAGTTTAAAACAAAGTGTAAAATTGTGTTACTGTGCAGCTCTGGTCAGAAAAAACTTGTGGAAATAAACTTTATATTTTCTTTCTTATAGAGGTTTCCAAAAATATATTTTTATGTTTTTTTAAATACCAGGTACTACTTTAAGACATCGGTGTTTTGATTAGGGGGACCCGTTTATATTTTGCTTGCTGTAAATCTAGCACACAAACTAATAAAAAAGGAAGTAGAAACACAGAAATTCTCTACTGTAGTTTTAACTAGTATTGTTTTGAGGATAGATATGTTCATAGTTAAAGGAGAAAACCAATGCTGCTTGTTCAATACAGGAGCAGTAATTATTTCAGAGCTTCATTAGCCAATGAGAAAGACAAGTCTAAAACATTTTGTTACACCAGAACAAATTCTGCCTCAGAAATTGAGTCCTGAAGCAGTTATATAAGTATTTTATTGGTTTGTGTAACTCATCTTGCCAGTTGTGATTCTGAGTAGTGAACTTAAGAAAAAAAACCTCAGAACCCCAGAATAATACAGAAATAAAAAGGGGAGAGCTTGCACTTATTTATTGTGCACTATTTTTTACTAAATTTGCCTTTTTCACAAATATTAAATTCCATCCATAAGTGAAATGAAATAATAACCAATGAAAGTTTCCCTCAATCAGGAAGATGTTGAAAATATATGTTCTTAATAACCACATCAAATTTTTGACATCCAGAACAAGTCCATACGGCTTTGAATGTTGAACTGCTTTTTGACATCCAGAACAAGTCCATACAGCTTTGAAAGAACTATTGCTGGTGCACATTGTACAAGATACCTGGGCTGCAAAACAACTACAATTATGAATATTTTTAAAAAATCATTCAATTTAGGTAGGACAATATAGCCAACTAATGTCTATTTTTTCTAACTTTAAAAAAAGGCTTGGTGGATCACCTTTTTTTGTATGAGTCATTCTTATGCAGCAGATATATTTCATACTGTCATCAGTTTAAAGCAGAATTAAAGTCCATACATCCAATCAAATTAAAATAGATACCTTTAAACAGCACAGCACTTATTTGGTTTAACATATCAAGTGTACTGTAATCTAGCAATATACAAAAAACAAATTGAATTTGCTCCCATAGCCATTAGATAGGGCTAATCATAACCACCTTATGCCCAACTGCAATTATTCTAGCACACATGTAGTTTTTATTTTTAACACAGTTCATACCTCAATGTTAAAGCCTCTACTTTACAAATAAAAATTATTCCATCTAAAGTTTTGTATTGAAAGAAACAAAACCATTGAGTTACTTGCCAACTATCTGCAGCTGTTCATATTAAAAATGTACATGCTTGCTTTTTCTCTTCAACCTTTCGTGTCTTTTAGATCTTTGGGCAAGATACCCCTTAATGCTTACTATATATGCTTTTTTAGTTTGAAAAGAATACTATAAATAAAGTAGCACGTCAACACACTGTTGGGGAGAAGAGGTTAAGGGTTTTTATTTAAAATTTGCTTCAAATTCATATCTAAGTATATCAAGCATAGAATTTAGTGTATCAAAATTACATCTGGGATACAAAGATTTTCAATTGTCTGGGATACATTTGGGACATAAGGTAATATTTTGAGAAAATTGTCCGATCTCTTTTATTTGGAAATATTTTAAATGTTCTGATGGTTGCTAAAACATTTTGAATATATATGTAGCTAAGCTAAAATGTGCAACAATGTACAGCCAAATATCCCTCACAATTTTTTTAAAAAACATGGCAACTAAATGTTTCATTACCATTGTTGGAAATTTAGCAACATTACACATTTTGTTATGTATAATGTTTTAGTTTACATAATCTATTTACATAATCTATTTTCACCAAGATACATAGTGCATAACACATCTGAAATTCTATCAAATTCTAAAGCTGCTTCTAAGAAGAGTTCAGACACAAGTCAAAAAATAATAATTGTAATGGTATATAATGAAATAGTTTTAAACAAATGATGGCATATAAAACAGCTAAGAAAAGTGCTACAATATAATACATAGTTTAAAAATAAACACTTATAAAACATTTTATTATATGTCTTAACAAATACAAGATGGGGTTTTGGCATTTTGGACACTGGAATTTCTAATACTTTGTTTCTCTGCTAAAAGTACTTTATACATCCAAAATGAAAGCAACCATCAGAGGGTACATTACAACTGTATGCAACAGTTCTAATATGCAGGAATTGAGGTTTCACTGAAATGCAACCTTACAGCCCAGTCCCAAACACACTTGGATGAAGCCGTTTTCAACAAAGTATATTAGGACTGAAATCTAAGAGTGCATAAACATTTACTGAATTATCAAGATTTTTTTTCTCTGCATTAAACAGAAATTGAACTGCGCCCTTAACTTCGAAAAGACATTTTTAACTTTAAAAATGGTACTTTCTACCAAGTTAAATCCAAATTCTTATCTAAGCAGGCGCAGGCTGAGCACACTCTTTCACTGATATTCAAGTGCAATAGCATAGATATGTGCTTTTAAAGGGGTTTTTTTAAGCATTTTTTTATAAAAATCATGCCATGTATTTAACATGGGCTTGTTTACATTCAGCAGTTTTGTACTAAAATAGTTCTTTTTTGGCAGGAAAGCCCACAATAAATTTACATATGCTACAAGTTTTACATTTATGTACATAGCTCTTCCTTCCCTCCATAAAAGATGTTTTTACAATTGTCAAATTCTTTAAACAATTCACATAATTATACACTGGCCTTAGCAATTCAGATTCGGAAAATGATGCAAAACATACAGAATGGATATCAAAAACAGATTAGTGAAATTCACTGACGAAAAAAAGATACTAGAAGCTTTTGGCAGTACCAGTCATTACAAACATTCAAGTTGGCACATTTTTGGGTATCAATTTTCAATGCATTGTAATGGTTGTATAAGAATTATAGATTAATAATTAAAATAATTGGCATGTTAAACAAGGGTTTATGTAGATTGGCATTTTAAATCCAAATTTTGGATTTCAAGTCCCAAGCCTTTGAATGGATATTTGCTTGCCCAATCTATCAGTTCAGTGATAGAAAAATGAGTTATCTGAAGAAATTAAATTGCTTTTTACAACAATTTTGGGTAAGAGCTCAAAAACATCTGATTTTGAATACTTACAGAATTTCACAGTATAGGGGATAAACATATTTTGCAACTACATTGCCATTGTGGTTAGAAATTTGTTTGGCTTATATTACTGCATCCCAAAAGATACTGTCAAGTACTTTTCTGAGAAAGAAAACTTAACATCAATACAATTTGTATAGAGAACAATGACTGAGATTTGGTCTAGGCTATCAATGCATCTGCAGCACATACAAATGGAAACAGTGCACAGTAACACCCAAAAGTGAACTATTTAATTAAGAATAATTTCAAGGAGTGACCTTTCACCATCATACACAATTCAACTACTTTCCAACATGGTGACTTAGTTCTGCATGTTGTGCTTTTGTTTGAATTCTGGACTCCAAAATGGATTCATACTGAAAATTGAAACTATGAAGTGTCATTTTCTATGGAACTTAAGCCTGTACTTTCAGTAAGGTCTTAAGTTGAAAAGTCATGATTTCTTTATCAGCAGGGTTAAATGAAACAGTTACCCAGTGGCTTGGTGGTTTAGGAAGAACACTTGGGGATGGCGGCTCACTGAATTTTGCTCCAGCATAGTTTTGGTTGGTTTGAGGCAAGAAAAGTGAGTGGGATAAAGCTGGATTCCAAGTCTGGTTGGTTTGGAAATGCACTGTGGTTTTTCCTTCATTGTGCATGGCCTGCCATGCTACAGATGATGGGTTGCAGCCATGTCCTCTCTCTTTCTTGTGAATTTTCTTCATATGGGAATTCTGATCTTTACTCTTTTTTCTATTATTCAGTTGTTGATGGCTCTTGGTAGCATTTCTGGACTGGACAGATGGAACACTGAATCTTTCTCCACCTCCCATCTTCAAGTTAAATGTCACCTATCCAGGGATTGGGAAGAGTCAAGAAAAGACAAAATATGTCAGGGAAAACCTAAGAAAATATGGCATGTGATGTAACCATAATATTCTTTTGTAAAAAAAAAAAAAAACCCCTTCAATGGCAATGCCAGAGTATATTCAGATTGCAAAGGCAAGAATCAAATGGCTTTATGTTCTAATTATCCTGGTTCCAAAATTTGGCATGTAGGTTGGGTTTTGAGCTACCATGTTGATCTAACTAGAAGCAAAAATTTGCTTAGAAATGGTTTCAACAATTTTTTGGATAATAGCACAATTTATTCAACACAAATACCTCTGAAGTTTTAGGATTGCTATGAAATTGAATTCCATAGTACACTGGCTTGTTTCATATACCACAGTAAATTATGATTTTTTTCCTAACCATGGTTTATTAAATAAAGCATAGCAGATTACAAAACATAGCACAATAAGCCACTTAAAAGAGATTTTCTGAAACAACATTCCATCAGGTTTGATTTTTTTTAACACCACCAATGTCTTCCCATTTCAGTAAAGATGCACCTTCACTGTATAATAAACCAGCCATTTTAAATATGTTAGGTCACCTGGCTGGCTTTTGTGCCTAACATGGGACTAGAACTCAGTCTCCTCAAATTTATACTGCATGGCAATTTTCCATGCAGAATAAAACCAAAAGAAACAGCCAATCAGATATTTTAATAGGCTGATAAAAGACAAAGATGTTAGTATTTAACTACTTACTAAATTTTAAGGTACAAAATAAACCATAACTTTTGGACCAGTTTATTTATTTAAAACATTTACATATCTTAGGTCTGGGTAGCTCAACAAACTCAGTAAAGGGCAGAATACATATATCTATTAAAACCACAGACATTAAAAACCTGGCACCAAAGTTGTTTCCAACATACTCAATAAATCCTTTTATCCACCTCATCCTATCTCAGCTCCTAGGGGAAAGCAAGTGCTTTTCAAAAGGCTAGGAAAGTAGAGGCCTGCCAAATTTGAAAGGGGATGAGTGTTCCACAGGGAAACAACAGTATAAAAAGGAATCTGTCTTTCACAGAGACACAATTTATGTGGTTCCCATTTACCTTTCAGATCTGTTTTCAGATTCCACAATGTCCACCTCTTGTCCTCTTCCTTGCTGCCAGACTTGAAAGAAAAGATGCTGACTTTTATTGGATCTCTTTTGGCTAGGAATGGTAGTTCTCATGGGCTGGTTTGCCGTTTTCAGCCACGAAGCCAAGCCCAACATCAGATTCTCGGCACGTGGGCTTCAAGGGTAGAAGTCCCAGTTCTAAAATGAAATTTAAAGTAGAAAATAAAAAAAAATTCCCAATCCCAAATGGTGCTTTATTTTTTAAATGTTACTTTTATTTTACTTGTTTACAGAGCTATACTTTTACAAAAGTGCTTTATAAACAATAATTTGGCAGAGGCAAAATATAACCACTATCTAAATACAAAAATCTATATAATGCTATAATACTGTACCGTTCCCTATTTTAAAATAAAATTGGTTTATTTTATAGACTAAATTGGTGCAGATTATTAAATTTATAAATCACTAAAATAAAATAAATTTATGTGAAAATGTATTAATACAACATTATAAGTCTGGGGGAAATGGCACCCAGAATGTTTGTAAATGAAGAGTACCATAACCAACAAGGCTTCATAAGCTTAATATGTATCTAGAAATTGAACAGCATACGTCAAATACAAATTCACCATTATTACCTGTATCAAATATTAAGTTTTAGTTTTATTTCAAGGTGTGCTTTGAACAGCAAACAGAAAGATAACCAAATCAAGGGAGGAAATCCCTCAAAATAATAAGCATACAAATATATACAATATTGAAATTAAACCTACAAATACATACAGTATTGAATGGACAAAATATCCAAAACATGCCCATCAAATTCACATCATCAATAACAGCATATAATTGATGGAACAATAACCAGTTGTAACCACCTTCTAAAACCCAGAAAGAAGGAGCAGAATTCCAAAGTATAGGAGCAGTGATCGAAAATGCCAATGCCTTGTCTGAAATGGAGCCTGAAGAAAGTTTAGTCCATTTAACCTGATCAGACAGGGAAATGACTGAGGCAGGAGGTAGTCCAGGTGGTGACACCTAGCATTATGAAATATATCCAAAAGCCAATCAGCAATCAGTGCCGCTCCTGATACAATGAACTCACCCAAGAATATTTGAGATATTATGGAGTATGGGCAGGTGCTTTTCAAGGGCAGGACTGTGCAGACTATATTATAATAATACAAGTGGGAGGCGACTGAGGTCTGAAAGTCTGTAAGCAGTCTCCTGATCCAGGAGTGGCCACACCTAGTCTACAAGATGTATTTTTCACAAAACTTCTAGTCAGAGCTGCCACTTGTTGCTCAAGCAGGAGCATGAACCATCTCTCAAACGAAGGAATGCAATTCCATTTAGAATCAGATATGGAATTACTCTGGAAATGTTTGGCTCCCAAACCCACTTTTGAGGGATCCAGTTGGAGACTCCAGAACCCTGATCCGATATTTCTACAGTATTGCATTACCCATCTAACCCAAGGAATATCTAAAATACAAGTACAAAAAGCCCAATTCTGCATGTGCCTATTCCCAAAATCAGAACTATGGTAGAAAAGACCACAAAAACTATCTAATCCAGAGGTCAGAAGCCTTTCGGACCTCAGGGACCACTAAATTCATAATTTTAAATCCTGCAGACCACTAATATGATTTTTAAAAAAAGATAAATAGTATTTAGTGCAATATAAAAAATGCAAATGATTTTTCTGCAGACCACCAAAATTTTCTCATCCACGGATGACCAGTTGGTGACTACTAATCTAATCCAACCCTTTACAATATATAAGCAATCAATTAAACCTAGGAGAGGTGACTGTCCAGCCTCTTAAAACTTTAAAAGATGAGAGAACTCATAACCTCCATGAGTAAGCTTTTCCACTGTTGCACAGATCTTATCTTCAGAAAAGATTTCATATTTAAACAAACTTAACTGCATTCATCCTGAATTCTTACCACTACTAAGCCAAAGAATTGCAGTCTTCCAGCAACAGCAAAGGTGGAAGGAGGAATGGAACCAGCAAAGCCCAGTGCATTGTTTCTACTCTCTGTTAGCCGATTCATCTCTATTAAAACATCCAGAGAGCAATCTTTCCACAACCACAGTGTTCCATTGCCTATACAAGTTTCTATCTGAATGGCAAGTTTTGCCTACCACAATCCAGAAGCATTTTGGCACAGCTACATCAAGAGGAGCCAATCTTAAAATTAATTCCTCTGCGGACATCCACAGCTAACCAAAAAAACTTCATAAAACATTCTTGAATGACACCCTTACAACCAAGTTAAGTTCTTAGGAAGTATTTAAGGTATTTAAAGCGTAAGACCATTCCTGCCTTCTTCAGACTAGTGCCCTGATAAACTAGTCCACAATTGCCATTAGCCATACTAGCCAAAACGAAGTCTATTGTTCTGAAAGATTTCTGGAGGGTATAGGCTGGGAGAGGACAATTTACACCGGTTAATTATCACTCACCATACTAAAAAAAAAAAAGTCTTCTCAGCAGCCAAGAAAGAAACCATTGTAAGATAGCCGATCCTCATGCACAGAAACCCACCCCCTTGAATTGATCTGCACTGCAAACAATCCCATGTAAATATTGCACATCCATTTCATCAGACCTGCCAGTTTTGGCCCCATTATTAACCCTCTATCCCAGGGGTCTCCAACCTTGGCAACTTTAAGCCTGGAGGACTGGGGAATTCTGGGAGTTGAAGTCCACCAGGCTTAAAAGTTGCCAAGGTTGGAGAGCCCTGTTCTATCCCAACTAGTAAAAAAGAAACATTCCCAACAAGGAAGGAGTTTGCCATCAGGATTCCTTTCTTTGGATCCCATTTCTCATCCTGACAAGTCCACGCAACACAACACACACAGAGGATTTCCAAAGCACAACTGGGGGGGGGGGGAATTTCCCAAACCACATCCTCCAGAGAACGAAACCAAACAAAGCCTTTACCCCGCAGTCCCCCCCAAAAGTGAAATTTCACCTCCTTTCACTCGACAAATAAGCAACTTGCCCAGCTATTCAAGAGATGGACAGGTTAACTGGCATTAAAAATAGAGAAGAAACAAGACTTATTACACGATTTGGAAGTATAGTATAATTGGCTAGAAAATAGAGGTAATGAACCTACATAAAGTTTACTTGAGAGGTATATTAAAAAGGAACGATATTGTATATATTTATGCATAATTATACAATACATAGAATAGCGATGTATATAATTGGAAAGAAAGCAAACTGAAATAGTCATGATGTAAATAGGGAGTTATATCGATACTGGAACGATGTTAAGAGTGGAAATGTGGTGTTAAAAGTCGAAATAGGTTTAATTAAAAACTTTTTTAAAAAAAAGAGAAGAGAGAGAGAGAGATGGGATTTTTAATCCCCAAACGGGGAAGGGGCGTCTATTAAACTAAGGGGAGAGGGGTTGTTGCAGTCACAGAAAAGTCTTCGCTGGAAAGAGAGGGATAAATAAGCAAAAAGCGCCCACAAACCACACAAGTATTTTCAGAGTTTTGTGGTGTTTTTTTTAAGGCTGCCCTGGAAGGCTTATCCACCCCCCCGCCACCCTCCAAATGAACTATTCAGCCAAGTCATCGCCAAGTTCGGTCCCCGCTTCTCTTGAGCCCTCCAACCGGGCACAACCCTGCCTCCCCCCCCCCGCCTCCCTATAAAGGAAGGCCGTGAGGTTTATACTAGCAGGGTCGAAACTTCTGAAGGGCGCCAAGTTGGGGAAAGGGAGCCTTAACCCTTCCTCCCCCCCCCTCCCCATACACACACACACACACAGAGTATTAGAAGGGGAGTTGTATCCACAAATAGCAAGCAGGGCCGACCCCCTGCCAGTGGGGAGGACTTTTCTTTTCTTCCCCCCATTGAAACATTGGAGGGGGGGGAGGCACCCATCTTGGGCTTTTCAATGGGGCACCACAACATGGCGGCACACCCCTTCCCACACAAACAAACACACACACAACCTGGCTGGTCTTCTCCCTCCCTGCCCCTTCTCCCGTCCCCCTTCCGCGCTACTTAGGACAGTAGGTCCGGCCCTCGCTCAACCTCACCTTCCGCTGCAGCCGAATCCGCTCCGCTCCTCCGGGCTGCGCTCGATTTCCACAACCCTCAAAAACTCTCGCACAAAATGGCCGACAATTTCCCGACTTTGAGGCGGAAGAGAAAAAGGGAGGGGGGATGGGGGGGAACACGTACAATAAGGCCCCGCCTTCTTGGCCAGGGTAGCCAATGAAAGGGCGGGGCCCACCAATGGGCAGCCAATAGAAACCGGGTCCGCCTGTTGCTAGGGGCGGAAAAGAAGGCGGGTCAAAGACAGGAAAGGAAAATCAGGGGAGGAAGGAGGAGGAGCCATTGTTGTTGTTTCAACTTCTCAAGGAGGAGCCTGTGAGGGAAAGGGCCCTGCTGGAGGGGGCGGGTGATATAGTATTAGAACAAGGTACGAATGATAAGGGTCAAACCATGGTTTGTTTAAATGTGGCGTGTTGAATAAACCACCTTTGGCTGAACTACATTTTAGGCTTCCTTATTAGCATTTTAATAAAAGGTGATATTGGTGTTTTAGCATGGCATCCCTACCTCCTTTTGAAAGTTTAGGAAACCCTAAAATTCTACATAGCGGATGTGAGTTCTGCCAAAGGTGGCTTATTCAGTGACTGTGTTTAAACAAGCCATGGTTTGATCCTTACCATTTCATCAAAGCCATTTTCTGGAATGTGCAAAAGGCAAAAGCAATGAAACAACAGGGCTGTATTCTAAAGATCTTGATCAAAGTTGCAAGTATTAAGAAAGAAAGAAACAAAACCTTTACTGCACATGAATGTCTTTTATTATTTGATTTGTTGCTTTCTGACTAGTCACATACATATAATATTTGCAGTATTTATTTCTGTAATAATTTGTTGACCCTCCTTAGCAGGTTATGCTTTGCCTGAAGTACTTGTAGTTCCTATTGTGCACTGAATAAATACATTGGCAGAAGATTGGCTCAGTGTATCTGGTTCTTTTATACCCTGTAAAGGTAAAGGTTCCCTTCAAACTGTATGCTAGGGGGCGATGCTCATCTCCGATTCAAAGCTGAAGAGCCAGCACTGTCCGAAGACGTCTCCGTGGTCATGTGGCCAGTATGACTAAACGCTGAAGGCGCACGGAATGCTGTTACCTTCCCACCAAAGGTGGTTCCTATTTTTCTACTTGCATTTTTACATGCTTTCAAACTGCTAGGTTGGCAGAAGCTGGGACCAGTAACGGGAGCTCACTCCGTTACGCAGCACTAGGAATTCAAACAGCCGACTTGCCGATCTTTCTGATTGACAAGCTCAGCGACTTAGCCACTGAGCCACCGCATCCTACTCTTTATATCCTATAGCACCCAGCAACTAGTTTTGTTACAAAATGCTACAAACTGATATTTTACTTTGCTCCAGTTATTCCCAAAACTAGAAGAGAATAGAACGGAAAGGAATAGGAACAGGAACAGGAATAGGAATAGAATAGAATTCTTTATTGGCCAAGTATGATTGGATACACAAGGAATTTGTGTGTCCAGTCACAATTTGTGTTTCCAAACACACAAGGAACTAGTGAAGAAAGACATCCTCTCTACAATTAAAAAAATAAACGATATCATTGTTTGCTATAGAAAAAATTGTTGCCACCATTGAGAAACCCCAGTTCAGGTGCTATTTGCTCTGACCTATCCCAACCATTTCAGAGGTTTTCAAACATTTCTCTAGGGTTATTATTTAAGGACAAGCTAAATTACAAAATTCAGAGGTTCTCTGGAAAACTTTCGGCTGGCCAGTTCCTCTGTCATTGGGTGGTTGTTAGGGAGGAAAAAGGAATGGGGGAGCATTACATATGCCACCTTGGGGTCCTGAATGGAAAGGCAAGATAAAAGACTTCACAGAGAAATAATAGAAGTCTTATTTCATAACAGACTAAGATGAAATTGAAAAAAATTATTGAAGTCAGAAATGCTTTCACTAAAACTAGACAAGGCCAGATCTTATCCAAAGCTAGAAGCCCCAAGGATAAATAGGGTTGTGGAAAGTTATCACCCAGCCCTCTCCCAGAAAAATGAAATATCCTAGGAAATATTGAAAAGGCAGAATATTTCCCTGGATGTGAAAAGGAAGAAACATGTTTTAAAGAAAAATAGCTCCCTGCAGCTTCCTGCCTCCACCCACTTTGTCAATGGCTCATTAAGAAGGCCAAGCCAGTCCCTTTACATAATAAAGAGTTCAGCTCCAGGGGGATGGGATTAAGGCATGATAATATTGGCCCTTTAGCCAACTCACCACATGGCATCTGAGAACTCAACCAAACCTGGATTCAAAACACAGCCTAGAGAGTTGCCCCTGAATGGCCCCATGGGAGTCTGACAACCAATCAGAATACAAGCTCAAGACCAAAGGCCAGAGAGGGCATAAAACCAGGGACTCAGCATCTCAGCCTTCCTTCTCTTCTTCTCCACCAACATTGAAGCATGTGATCAGCTTTTCTGTTCAGGACTCAAGCCATGTGGTCCTGTCCACCATTAAACCATCTTTCCAAGCAGCCTCCACGTCTCCAGTGTCTTTTTCCCCCACTTGGAGCTGAACCCAGAAGAACATTTCTTTCATCAGGGTTAAGGGTATAATAAATGTTTTTTAAAATGATACCAGTCTATGCAAAAGCAAATTGAGTAGAATCGCCTTGCAGGCAATGGTTTGCAAAAGGAATTTCAACTTTTTTTTTAGCTTGCTGCTTCCTTCTGTAGTCTGCTGAAACTGGATTCCTGCCAATTTCATCTCAGCTCTTTTTAAGGATCAGTGCGGATAGTTGTGGCTATTAGCCAAGTTGTAAGGAACACTAAATAGGCAAAAACAGCCAAATTTATCATGGCTGTGTATAAAGTAGAATCTGCATTATTGGGTATGTGTAGCCATTATGCCACCTTTCCCTTTAAAGACTACTATTGAGTTGAAACTTGGAGGTCAAGAAATGAAGTGAGTCAAGAGTTGCTATTTATGGGGAAATTGATAATAACAGAGTAACAGAGTTGGAAGGGACCTTTGAGGTCTTCTAGTCCAACCCCTTACTTAAGCAGGAGACCCTATCCTATACCATTCAGGACAAATGCCAGTCCAAACTCTTCTTAAAGACTTCCAGTGTTGGAGCATTCACAACTTCTGGAGGCAAGTTGTTCCACTGATTAATTGCTCTCACCATCAGGAAATTTCTCCTTCGTTCTAGGTTGCTTCTCTCCTTGGTAAGTCTCCATCCATTACTTCTTTTCTTGTCCTTGGCTGCTTTGGTATGCAGAGCTGGTCACAAATGAAAAGATCACCTGTTTCAAATTAGCAGTACTTCTTAGAAACTGATGAAATATCCATCCTTAGTTCACACAGAGGCTTTCTTCTTGTTTATTTATTTACAGGACGTACAAAGCCACCTATCTCAAACAAAGGCTCTAGGTCCGTGATGGCGAACTTATGGCATGTATGCCGGAAGTGGCACACACAGCCATCTCTCTGGGCACGCAAGCCGTCGCCCATTGCTCTTCTAGCTTGCGGCGTGCCAGCCAGCTGGTTTCCACGCACGCGGGAGCGCCAGAAACTGGAAGACGAGGTAGCCAGTGTGCATGTGCACACCAGAAACTGGAAGATCATCTTCCCAGCATGCGCACGCGCACCGGGCGACTGCTCTTCTGGTTTCC
This sequence comes from Natrix helvetica, assembly GCF_964273705.1. Classification (NCBI taxonomy): domain Eukaryota; kingdom Metazoa; phylum Chordata; class Lepidosauria; order Squamata; family Natricidae; genus Natrix; species Natrix helvetica. The sequence goes on from NC_138560.1 coordinate 17,598,671, forward strand.
GGCACACATGCATGCTCCCATTTCGGCAGTGAGTGCCGAAAAGGTTCACCAATACACTGATCTAGATAGATGACAAGCCATAAAGCATAGTTAAAAAAATAAAGGTACCCGTCCTCTCAGGCACCAGACCAAGCATCCTTGCAGCTCAACCCCCATCCTAGCTTAATGCTTGGGGAAAGAGCAAGGCTTTTACAGCTCACCAGAAGGCTAAAAGGATAAGAGTCCCTCTATCTTTGGTGGGAGGCTGTTCCAAAGGACTGAGGGGGACCATAAAGAAGGCAGAAGCCTCCAAGGTCCCAACAGATGGCAACATTTAAGGGAGGAGACCTGGAGCACATCCACCCTATCTTACCTAGGACAGGCAGATAAGACTCGGGGAGAGGCAGTCCTGCAGGTAGCCTGGCTTTGTGCCATGTAGGGTTTTCAAGGTGACAACTAGCACCTTGACTTGCACCAGTGGTGGGATTCAAACATTCTTTACTACCTGTTCTGTGGGAGTGACGTGGCTTGGTGGGCGTGGCAGGAGAAGAATACTGCAAAATCCCCATTCCCTCCCCACCCCACTAACCTGCTTTCCAGCTCCATTCTCCTGTGCAGGACAATAGAAGACCCAGACAATCAGTTGGGACTCGGGAGGCAGCGAATAGATGGGGGCGGGGCCAGCCAGAGGTGGTATTTGCCGGTTCTCCGAACTACTCAAAATGTCCGCTATCGGTTCTCCAGAAGCTGGCTGAATACCAGCTCTGACTTGCATCCAGAAAACCACTGAAAACCAGAGCAGTTCTGGTGTTGCATCCAAAATGGTGCATGCGGCTGCCTTCTCAGCCAGTTGTAGCTTTTGGATGGTCTTCAAGGGCAGCCCCACCTAGAGCACATTGGCGTCATCCAAACAGGAGATGACTAAGCCATGGGTGACTGTGAACAACATTCACAATTCGCAAGGGGAAATGTCCAGAAATTTTAAAGATGACACCCAACCTCAGAAGACGCCTTTTTCTTACCGCTAGAAGAGGCAAATAAGGAACCAACAAATTTATGCAAGTATGTTGTAAACCTTAAGTCTCTGAATGTTGCACAAGCCTAAAAAAAATTCCATCTCACAATTTTCATCCAGTTGATACCCGATCTTGGTTCAAAACCAGAGTTTTCAAGGAGACTCCTGATTAGATATTGTAGGAAGAGAATCACAGTTAGTTTATGATAGCCAGGAATCTCAAGGAGTTAAATATTTCAGGTATTAACAAACATTACTAAACTCATGAAAGCTTAGGCTTTTTAATGAAATTTGTCAGCCCAAAAAGTGTTACCAAGCTGCTCCTAGCTTCTTGATAATGTGGTTTTATTGCAGATATTAAGAATGAAGAAAACCAGCTACTATCAACAGTAAAGCAATATACAGTAGTGGCCAAAATTGTGGAAACCTTTTGGGAAAAGTGTATTTTTGAGGTTTGATGGCTAATAATACCACTTTTTTGGGGGGGGAGTAGTACCATAACATTATATATCAATGGAAAGATAATTTAATCAAGAATGTAACGTAACTACGTTTGTTCAATGATAGTCTATGAAAAGTTATAGTCAAATATAGCCAGTGATAAAACCCAGTTAATAGAAGCAATCATTCGATCTTGGTTTCATATTATAACAGCTGCAGAACTAAAAGACTTGGTCCATCCATGGGAAGGCATTGTAAGGCCGTAATTCATGCGACAGGTTACCCACCTAAGTATTAACTGACATGGTGATAATATGTGTATGCCTTGTTTTTTCTACAGTGATAATTTTTGTATATCTCAATTGTTCTACGTGTTTCACTTTTCTTCTTTATAACTACTATTCTAATAGCAAATCCTTCATAAAAGTTATTGCATTGCATTCTTGATTAAATTATCTTTCCATTGATACATAATGTTATGGTACTACTGCTCCCAACAAGTGGCGTTATTAGCCATCCAATCTCAAAAATACTATATACTTTTCCCAAAAGGTTTCCACAATTTTGGCCACTACTGTATATGCATAGTTGACCGAAGCTTCAAAATTCCTGCTCTCGCCCAGATGTTACAGCACACTGAGAGCCACTTGTTTTTAACCTGGAGAAGGAATTGGCATATGTGTGTTTTTGTGGTAACAATAACACCAAGCCTTTACTTCCAACCTGGCCCATTTTAGCCCTCACACCAACAATCCATTTTCCAGATGTTAAAAGAATATCTCCAGCTGCCTTTGTTGAGCAGCCTTGACTCAGAACATTCTATTATTTCTCCAGTCACTTCCTTCTGCTTGCTTTCTTGTGGATGCTACCGCCTGCCACAAATATTGCCTGGTCCTGGAGGGTGTGCAACCCAATCACACACCAGATCCTACCCTTGGAAACGTCCAACGGCAATCCCACTGGAGATACCTCTCGCTTTGATCTATCACTCCATCTTTTTGCCCTCCCACTCACAATGACTCTTCATTTGCTTCCCTGCTTTGCTTCTTCCAGTGGGCACTTACTTTGTGGTTTTAGTTCTACAAATACTACCGGTAATTCTTTCCGCTACCTCATAGCTCTCCAGCTGGCTGAACAAACCACTTTAAGAAAGCTTTCCCACCACTCTCTCGGCACAGGTGAAGAACCCCTCAAACAACCCCCCCCAAAAAAACCCAAACATCTGAAACTTGCACAGGTAGGTCCTAAGCATTTTTTTTACACTTAGAAACATCTAATCCTGGATCAGTCTTCCAGATTTAAATATAAGGAGGAAAAAGTATTTTGGATCCTACAATACACGCTGCGTATATTGAAAAAATGAGAATGCAGATAACAAAAAAATGAAAATCGCAAGTAATGACTGTATATAGCAACTGCCAACGTATATAGGAAGCTGCAATATTCTGCATTGCAACGGCTTTCAAAACATTTTAGTTAACTTGGCTTTTCTAAACAATTAATTTGCTATTTCTAGTAAGAGAAATGCAACTCTCTGCCTCATTTCAGGGATCTTGGCAAATCACTGACCTGTTTTGAATTTCTTGCTAAGGTATGGGCTAAAATGATACAGATAAGTCCTTCCAAAAGGGCATCCAAAAAGAAGGTAAGATTGCCTGAGTGGGAACTAAACTAGTTGTCTAGTATCCTGATATACTAGATGATTAAACTAGTTGTCTAAAGCGGTAGTATCAAGAGAAGGTATGTATCACGAGAAGTGCTGCTACTACTTTGTAATGCCTTGGTAAGACCATACTTGGAATATTGCATCCAGTTTTGGTCACTATATTATAAAAAATAAGTTGAAACTCTGAAAAGAGGGCAGAAAAGAGAAACAAAGAGAAAGGGGGGGGGGGCTGAAGGCTAAAACATATGGACGTTTGCAGGAATGAGTTATGTCTAGTGAAAATAAGAACTAGGAGTGACATGATAGCAGTCCTCCAATACTTGAGGGGCTCCTATAAAGAAGAGGTGGTCAACTTATTTTCCAAAATACCAGACAAAAAGCAATGGATAGAAACTAAACAAAGAGAGAAGCAACCTAGAATTAGGGAGAAACTTCCTGACAGCAAGAACAACCAACCAGTGGAATAACTTGCCTTCAGAAGTTGTGTGGGCTTCAATATTGGAGACTTTTAAAAAAGGACTGGACAACCATTCGTCAAAAATGACTTAGGGTCACCTGCCTGAGTAGGGAGTTGGAGTAGAAGACCTCCCAGGTCCTTTCAACTCTTTTATTCTATTAACTGGAGTAAGTCAGGAAGAAGATGCCACCATAAGATTATTTCTATTTATATACCAAGAAATATGGTTGAACTAAAGTTCTCCCGTCCAGCAAAGAAGCATGCAATATGATAATTAGGACATGGTCAGAAAACAGTAGGAAAGACATTGTTCCAGCAACTACTCCTTAGAAATCTTGGATTTGGGGGCTCTGTTCTAAGGGCCTTACTTGAGGCTTAATTGCATGCACTCCTTTTATTATCCTATCTTTATTTTGTATCTAATGCATAATATCCTAGTTTGGACACCCCTGTCCTAGAGTGAAGGAGCTACTGAATTCAAACACCTGAATTCCACTGTTGAATGGCGCTTGTTGTTAGAAATATCCTAATATTCAACCAGAACAATCTAAATAGTGCATTCTGAGTTGATTTAAAAAAAACAGACCGAGGTACAGGAAACATGCAAACTCAAACCTTAAAATGCTTGGTCAAGGCTACACACTGGGATTCTGCTAAATTGACTCCTTCTAAATATGAGAATAAAGGTAAAGGTTCCCCTCGCACATATGTGCTAGTGGTTCCCAACTCTAGGGGGCGGTGATCATCTCCGTTTCAAAGCCGAAGAGCCAGCACTGTCCAAAGACGTCTCCTTGGTCATGTGGTTGGCATGACTAAACGCCGAAGGCACACGGAACGCTGTTACCTTCCCACCAAGATGGTCCCTATTTTTCCACTTGCATTTTTACATGCTTTTGAACTGCTAGGTTGGCAAAAGCTAGGACAAGTAATGGGAGCTCACCCCGTTACGCAGCACTAGGGATTTGATCGACAAGCTCAGCGTCTTAGCCATGTTGCCACTGAAGATACCAAGGCATTGTTGACTTATTCTTTTTTTCCCTTGGAACGAAGATTACTCCTTTTCTTGCTGGTACTGATACTCACTACTTTCTGCTATCCTCACTGCCCCGTCATTCTTCTCTGTGGAGGAAAGTGGGCAATGTTAGAATGTCATAATGAATGTCTTCCTTTGGGAGAGCCATCTAGTTTCCACCCCTTCAGCATGTAGAAAAATGTGTGAAGAAGCTTCTCCTTCGACATTTCATTGTTAGAGGATTTAAGGGCAGGTTGTTCGGAATGCCTGTTTTCCTTGGCTGAGACTGTTTTATATTTATAAAAGGTTTGCCAGATTGAGTGCTTCACAGAAGGGAAAGACAGAATGTAAATCAAATAAATCCTTGGAAAAAGAAATAATAGCGTATCATGTTTGTAATTTTGCTGTGCATGGAGAATTGGGTCTGGAGTGGAGCTGTTCGTTTCCACAGTAGCCCATAGTTATATACACTATATTGCCAAAAGTATTCGCTCATCCATCCACATAATCAGAAGCAGTTGTCAGCGAATACTTTTGGCAATATAGTGTATATACTTTGGCTCTTCCCTAAGCAAAACAATCCATCAGAGATTAAATAGATGGAATGAGGTGCAATAATGCAGGTTTTTTGCTGGTGGTATTCTTTGTGGCTGACAATTTGGGAAAAAACCTTTAAGAGGGAGAATGTTCTCTTGTTATTTGTCTGAGGCTCCAACTTATATAATTAGGAGTAGGGGCATTTCCAGGGCAAACCTATGAGGGTTTTAATCCAATATATCTATGTGGAAAAACAGTAGATGGTTTGCCTATTATTTGTTTACTAATCAGCATCTGGAAATAGTAGCTCTGCTTTTTCTGAATTTGAATTTTTGGGAGAGGGACGTAGTATCTCAGCTTGGGAAGTCAAGGATTGCCAATGAACAAGTAAATCTAGAAATACAAACCAATATTCCATGCATTTGATATTAGGACCTGTTTTTCACCAGGCCTGGGGAAAAAATATTGGGCATCTTTTCTTTTCTTTTTTTTGAAGGATGCAGGCAGCTAAGTGAAAAGGTAAGTATAAAGGGAGAATTGTATACAGTTCAAAGCAAGATTTGAAATAAACCTTCCAGTTATTTTAGCTTAGTTAAATTCTTTAATAAATACCCTCAAAGGAGACTTTTAAAGGATGTTCTGGTTAGAGTTTATGCTGGGGAAAACAGGAAGTTAAAAAGAAACGATTTCCTCTGTAGTCAGAAAACTTGTTGAGAATTTTCCCTATGGTCAACCTTGCAAAAAATGTTCAAAACCTATGTTGACAATGCTTGCTTTTATCACAGTAATCTTGGTGACTTTGGGAACTGTAGAAATAGGGTGGAAAGCCACAGGTTCCCTATTTGTGGCACAGAACATACATTCATCAATCAATCCACATACACACACCAAGTGCCAATTTGATATGGTGGCTGTCTCCAGGACTAGGAAACTTTGATTTCTGGTCCTCTCTTAGGCATGAAAGCTGGCAGGGTGACTCTGAACCAGTCCCTTTCAATCAGCCTAGCCTACCTAACAGGGTTGTTGTTGGGGGCAAAACAGTGGGAGCATTAAGTATATATGCTATTTTGAGTTAGCAAAACATAAAAGGCAGGATGAAAATAAAATGAGATGAAAATAACAAATCTATAGAGCTGCCCATCTACCCAAGAAACTGGGCAGCAAACAAAAATTTAAAAAATTGAAACTAAAAAGAAACTGATGAAGGCCATAATTTAATGAGAACTAGTTGATAACCCGGCGTTGCCCGGGTATTTATTTATAGGGGGGGAAATATCTGGACCAAACATAATTTCTAATGTTAGATTTTCCCCCTTACCAGACGGAGCTCCCTTGTGGAATACTGTAAAGCCGTTACCAGGGCAACTCCACTGCACTGTACAGTAGAAGCCATTTTAAGGCACAACAGGCTGTATTTTAACAGAACACACATTCCGAGGGATGTTGGGGGTTAGGGTTACCCCCACAGTATTTTTTTTTCCAGGGAGTAAGCCATCTGTGTACCTCTCATCTTTTTAAGTGGGAGAACTTGCACAATTGGTGGTTGACTAAATACTTTTTTGCCCCACTGTATTTGTGTTACAACCCCTGGTATGCCTAAATATGGGAGGAAGGTTTCTTGTATATGTACAGTGGGGCAAAAAAGTATTTAGTCAACCACCAATTGTGCAAGTTCCCCCACTTAAAAAGATGAGAGAGGCCTGTAATTGGCATCATCGGTAGACCTCAACTGTGAGAGACAAAATGTAAAAAAAAAAGACCAAACAATCACATTGGCTGATTTGGAAATAATTTATTTGCAAATTATGCTGGAAAATAAGTATTTGGTCAATATCAAAAGTTCATCTCAATATTTCGTTATATATCCTTTGTTGGCAATGACAGAGGTCAAACGTTTTCTGTAAGTCTTCACAAGGTTGGCACACACTGTTGCTGGTATGTTGGCCCATTCCTCCATGCAGATCTCCTCTAAAGCAGTGATGTTTTGGGGCTGTCGCTGGGCAACACGGACTTTCAACTCCCTCCAAAGGTTTTCTATGGGGTTGAGATCTGGAGACTGGCTAGGCCACTCCAGGACCTTCTTACGAAGCCACTCCTTCATTGCCCGGGCAGTATGTTTGGAATCATTGTCATGTTAAAAGACCCAGCCACGTTTCATCTTCAATGCCCTTGCTGATGGAAGGAGGTTTGCACTCAAAATCTCACAATACATGGCCCCATTCATTCTGTCCTGTACACGGATCAGTCGTCCTAGTCCCTTTGCAGAAAAACAGCCCCAAAGCATGATGTTGCCACCCCCGTGCTTCACAGTAGGTATGGTGTTCTTTGGATGCAACTCAGCATTCTCTTTCCTCCAAACACGACGAGTTGTGTTTCTACCAAACAGTTCTATTTTGGTTTCATCTGACCATATGACATTCTCCCATTCCTCTTCTGGATCATTCAAATGCTCTCTAGCAAACTTCAGATGGGCCCGGACATGGACTGACTTAAGCAGGGGGACACGTCTGGCACTGCAGGATCTGAGTCCCTGGCGGCGTAGTGTGTTACTGATGGTAGCCTTTGTTACGTTGGTCCCAGCTCTCTGCAGGTCATTCACTAGGTCCCCCCGTGTGATCCTGGGATTTTTGCTCACCGTTCTTGGGATCATTTTGATCCCATGGGGTGAGATCTTGCGTGGAGCCCCAGATCGAGGGAGATTATCAGTGGTCTTGTATGTCTTCCATTTTCTAATTATTGCTCCCACAATTGATTTGTTCACACCAAGCTGCTTGCCTATTGCAGGTTCAGTCTTCCCAGCCTGGTGCAGGTCTACAATTTTGTTTCTGGTGTCCTTTGACAGCTCTTTGGTCTTCACCATAGTGGAGTTTGGAGTGTGACTGTTTGAGGTTGTGGACAGGTGTCTTTTATACTGATGACAAGTTCGAATGGGTGCCATTGATACAGGTAATGAGTGCAGGACAGAGGAGCCTCTTAAAGAAGAAGGTACAGGTCTGTGAGAGCCAGAAATCTTGCTTGTTTGTAGGTGACCAAATACTTATTTTCCACCATAATTTGCAAATAAATTATTTCCAAATCAGCCAATGTGATTGTTTGGTCTTTTTTTTTACATTTTGTCTCTCACAGTTGAGGTCTACCTATGATGCCAATTACAGGCCTCTCTCATCTTTTTAAGTGGGAGAACTTGCACAATTGGTGGTTGACTAAATACTTTTTTGCCCCACTGTATATGTATATGTATATATGTATATGTATATATATAGATTTCAGAAATTTCAGTTGCTGGATTTAAATGAGGAAAAAGTTTGAAGAGATATATTGATCTAAGGAGGGATTAAAATCAAATAACATATTTTCCATATTAAAAATGCTTCTACATTGATCAGAATGTCTCTTTGGAGAATTACCTGGGAGTAATTCTGAGTAGACAGGATAGCTCTTTAAAATACAGGATGGGATAAAATAAAGGTGAATTTCCATGTTCTGTGTTTTTCTCTTCTTCTAAGAAGTAAATTTAATCTTTATGCAAATATTTTGTCATTTGTTAAAATGTATTGTTTTGTATTTAAAAAAAAACAGCAATCATGTTCTATAAAATCAGCATTCTTATATAGTAATGTAATAGGAGAATATGAAATCAATCAATATCCAGAAAAATATAAATGTAGAATTTAAAGGTGGAGTAAAAAACTGAATTAAATCCAGATTGCTGCTAATGGTGGCTGCTATTTCTTTATTATTAGTAGTTTCCCTATTTCCTATTTTGAATTTAATTTGTATAGCTTTTAAAAATATTTTTGCAAAAATAAAATAAGAAACCAAAAAGCATCACACACATTTTGTAAAAACACCACTGGCAACCTGTTCTGAGCTTGCATACAATTCATAGACCTTAATAGCCTCTAAAGGTGTTGCCAATTAAAACAGTTGAAAAGCGCTCATAAATGAAAGCAAAACCTTTATTTTAAAAAAAAAACTCTCCCAATACTTGCAAAGTTGGTGAGCCATGGATCTCCACCCACTTTGCATCATCACCTCATCTGCCAACAAGAGATTATCCGATCCCCTTTCTGAAACAGAAACCAGATCAAAAGTTCTCCATAAAAGCATGTTTGTGGGGCAATAAGATAAAATAAATCGGGGCATGGAATAATCATTGTTTTCTGAAACCCAGCAACTTTAAGTTTTGTGGACTTCAACTCCCAGAATTCTTACTTGCCTGCGGTCTGACCTAAGCATGGTACACAAAATTGTCTGCTACAATGTCCTACGTGTCAACCTCAATAATAGGCGGGCAAACAATCGATGCAAACTCAAGGTAAACCGCTCCAAACTCAATTCCAGAAAATACGACTTCAGCAACAGTGTGGTCAACACCTGGAATGCTCTACCTGACTCCGTTGTTACATCCTCAAACCCCCACAGCCTCAACCTTAAACTGTCTAGCGTGGACCTCACCCCTTTCCTAAGAGGTCCGTAAAGGGGGGCGTGCATAAGTGGACCAGCGTGCCTAACGTCCCTGTCCTATTCTCCCCATCTATTTATATTCATTTCTTTAGTTCATATGAGCATATTCATAGAGCATATGCACCAAAGAAAAATTCCTTGTGTGTCCAATCACACTTGGCCAATGAAGAATTCTATTCTATTCTATTCCATTCCATTCCATTCTACTCTATATCCATGTTTATATTTATACCTGCTATTTTGTACATGTTTGACAAACTAATAAATACAAATGCAAATTCCCCAACTTGCATGCTGGCTAGGGAATTCTGGGAGTTGAAGTCCACACCTCTTAAAATTGCCAAGTTTTAAAAATACTGGGATAAATCAAGGCTGCGCAAAAAAAGGGTTACCTTTGCGATAATGTATTTTTCTTTGTTGCCGTCTCTTGTAGTTGCATCACAAAGAAGACGACAAACTTTTTTCTGAAAAAGACCCTTGCAGTCTCAAGTTCCCCCGGGATGGAAGAATGCAAGTGGACCGAAATATTCACTGACCTTCAATGCAACGCCACTTTCCTCTATCTGAAATGCTTCATGGTCCTCAGCCAGTCACAAAAACCCCTTATTGCTGTTCTCTGTTTCAGCGTAGGTGGGCTCTGCATCGTAGAGAACTTCTTGGTACTGTTCCTCATCTTTTCTTCCTCAAAGCTCCGGAAGAAACCTTCTTACATCCTTCTCAGCAGCTTGGCCTTGGCAGACTCACTGGCGACCGTGACGTTTGTGAGCAGCTTCGTTCACTTCCATGTTTATAACATGAAAAGTGCTTCCAAGGAGATCTACTTGCTGAAGCTTACTGGAGTCAACACCTCCTTCACAGCTTCCCTTGGCAGCCTGTTCCTGATGGCATTTGACAGGTACATCTGTATCCTCCGACCCAGCCACTACAAGCAGTTGGTCACCAGAAGGAGAGCTGTGGTGGCTCTGTTAGTGCTCTGGGTGGCTGCCCTCTTCCTATCTTCCTTGCCTCTTCTGGGATGGAACTGCTGTAGACTCCAGTCTACCTGCTCCCAGCTGTTCCCGTTTGTCGCTAACAGCTATCTCTCAAGCTGGATTATCTTGGTGATGGTCCTCGTGGCTTCCATCATTTACGCATACATGCACGTCCTTTGGAAGGCTCACCAACACACCAAGAACATGAAGAAGCACCATGTGGAAGAAATCCAACAAAACCCAAAGAGGAGACTTGACATCAAGCTGGCCAAGACTCTGTCGATCGTCCTGATGGTTCTGGTGATATGTTGGTTACCGGGCTTGTTACTCATGGCCTACAGCCTCTTTTCATTCATGGACAAGTTTACCAGGGTAGCCTTTGCCTTTTGCATCACCCTCTGCCTGGTGAACTCAATGGTGAACCCAGCTATCTACGCCCTACGGAGCAAGGAGCTGAGCTCTTCCCTGAGGAGACTCTGCTGCTCCTGTTTGGGGAGGGTGTTGGGCAATTCAGAGACTAATCAGGAAGCAGAAAGCTCTTAAAAGTACATCCCGCTTGGAAATTAACCCCCATGTTCCTAGTCGTCAACATGGAGATGTTCCTGATGGAAGCAACTCATAGCAATGTCATCTCTCCAGCTACCCTTGAACTCTGATTCCCAGCATTCTTCACTAAGGACTTTGGGACTTCCACATCAGCAATATCCAGAAGGGTGCAGGTTCCTTCTTTCTCTCTAAAGTCTTGTTGGAAGAAATGTCCTCCTGGGTTCAGTTCCAAGTGGGGAAAAGACACTGGAAACATGGGGGCTGGTTGGAAAGATGGTTTTAATGGTGGACAGGACCACATGGTTTGAGGTCCTGGGGAAAAAGGGGATGATCACATGCTTCAAAATGTTGGGTGAAGAAGAAAAATGGGCAGAGATGCTGAAAGTCCCTGGTTTTATGCCCTCTTTGGCCTTTGATCTTGATCTTGCCTTCTGATTGGTTGTCAGACTCCCATGGGGCCATTCAGGGGCAACTCTGTAGGCTGTGCTTTGAGTCCAAGTTTGGTTGCCTTGCTGGCTGATGTAATTTTCCCAGGAGAGTTTCTGTAGAAGGCTAATCCTACGTGTGTTATGTAGAATAGACTGGCCCAGGCCTTTAACGGCCCGTTGACAAAGGTGGGGGGTATTAAGAGTCTGTTTCCTGCCTAAAAACACATTTCTCTATTTCATATCCAGGGAAATATAATATTCTGCCTTTTTAATATTTCCCAGGATATTTCATTCTTGTAGGAGAGGGGTGGGTGCTAACTTCCTACAGTTTAAAGGGATATGCTTCCTCCTGCTATAGGACATGTGTTAAGCTATTGAGATTTAAGAGCTGACGCAACTGTAAAGTGAAAGCACAGATATAGATATAGAGAGACCTGAAACAGTAACGCAGGAACATATACTGCCAAGGAGTAATAAAGGCATTACTCCTGAACTGCAAGTGAGGTCAGAGCATACAGTGTCAGGTATGAGGTCCATAATTACCAGGAAGTGTTGTCATTGCCCAGAACAGAACAAGACAAATGTAAAAGATGCTCTCCCGTGTTTGAAGATAATGCTGCATGTATAACAATGGCGACAGGAGATGGCGTTGGAAGTACAAGTAAACATGTAGATATTATACGGTAATGTTAAGAGAAGCTGTAAAGGAGAAATTGTTCTAGCGATTGTAATATACAGCCGATATGTTAACAAAGCCTGTATCTGTGGAAAGGTGTAAGGACTATGTTAAAGCGTTCGATTATCAGCTGTTCACCTTTTAATGGGAGGAGTGTTAAGCTATTGAGATTTAAGAGCTGAACAGCTGTAAAGCTGATGAAATGTACGGCTGATGCAACGAGGATGAATCAGCATTGGTATAGCCCAGGGGTGTCCAAACTTGGCAACTTTAAGACTTGTGGACTTCAACTCCCAGAATTCCCCAGCCAGCCATGCTGGCTGGGGAATTCTGGGAGTTGAAGTCCACAAGTCTTAAAGTTGCCAAGTTTGGACACCTCTGGTATAGCCCAATGATGCTAACTTTTTTCTAAAGGCGTGCCAAAACTGTGTGCGTGCCCCCTACGCATGCGTGGGCGACCCCATCCCACCCCATGCGGGGGGGACGTTTTCATCCTCTTCAGGCTCCAGAGACTTTCCTGAAGCCTGGGGAGGGTGAAAATAACTCCCCCCAGCCCTCCGGAAGGCTGGAAATCCGCTGGCTGGCGCACGCATGCGTGCCAGAGCTGTGGGCTACCATGCCAGCAATTATTTTGGCACGCATGTCATAGATTCGCCATCATGGGTATAGCTAGTTGAAGACTATGAAGGGGTCCACAAAAGTCTTTACCCCTTTAGAAGGTGTTTATGTAAGGCAGTCGGGAGAGGGCGTGTTTCTCTCTTCTTGGGTCCGGTATCCATTGCTACGTTCTCTGCGTAGAGTTAAGAAGAAGATTGATTACTGGTCAGGTATTTGCTACCATGTATATTTCTGTGTATGTTGTATATAAACCACTGTTAAATGGCTCTGTGTGCTGTGTTTTGCTCCTGGATTGTCTCCTAATAGTAGTCACACTGCAAGCCAGTGGTAAAATTCAATTTTTTTTACTACCGGTTCTGTGGGCATGGCTTGGTGGGCATGGCAGGGGAAGGATACTGCAAAATCTTGGTCACCATGATGTAGAAAAGATGTGGAGACTCTAGAAAGAGTGCAGAGAAGAGCAACAAAGAGGATTAGGGGACTGGAGACTAAAACATAGGAAGAACAGTTGCAGGAACTGGGTATGTCTAGGTTAATGAAGAGAAGGACCAAGGGAGACATGATAGCAGGGGTCCAATATCTCAGGGGCTGCCACAAAGAAGAGGGAATCAAACTATTCTCCAAGGCACCTGAGGGTAGAACAAGAAGCAATGGGTGGAAACTGATCAAGGAGAGAAGCAACTTAGAACTGAGGAGAAATTTCCTGACAGTGAGAACAATTAATCAGTGGAACAGCTTGCCTCCAGAAATTGTGAATGCCCCAACACTAGAAGTCTTTAAGAAGATGCTGGATAGCCATTTGTCTGGAACGGTATAGGGTTTCCTGCCTAGGCAGGGGGTTGGACTAGAAGACCTCCAAGCTCCCTTCCAACTCTGCTATTGTATTGTATTATTGTATAAATCCCTATTCCCTCCCCACTCTGGGGCCAGCCAGAGGTGGTATTTGCCGTTTTTCCAAATTACTCAAAATTTCCGTTACTGGTTCTCCAGAACCTGTCAGAACCTGCCGGATTTCACCCTTGCTGCAAACGCTCTGACAATATGTGAGCCTTAAGATGCTTTGGGGAGAGGGGTTTAAGGAGGGGACAAAGGGAGACATAAGCATCTCTAAAGTTTAAGGTACCTATTTTGCCTTTCAACTGCCTGCTTTTGAAACCACCGCAAATACAAAAAGCAAGAAGCAAAAAGCTTGGCCCCCCCGCCCCCACCCCATCACAGTGGGGCTCTTTGGGGTCATCCAAGGGATTTTGGATCACGCTTCTTGTACTTCCATTCCTCAGGCAAAAGTTATGCTCTGAGATCAAACATTCCCCAAGGTTACAATTGGGAGGGGGGGAACTCGGGGGGAGATCAATAGGTTGCCAGAACAACATGTACTAGAACAACTTAGTTAGTACCTAGTAATAATCTGACTCACATCCAGTTCCTAGAGTTTGTTTAAAAAAAAAACCCTGAGAGCTATCAACAGCAATTAAATTCAAGAGATTCCCTGCAGCACGATGGTCTTATAATAATTTAGGCATTAAGTAATTTAATTAATTTGAGAGAGTCTGTGATAGGAAGACAGGTCAGGAGGAATCTAACAATACTTTTTTCCAAAGAACATATTGTTTAGAACCGGTAGGAACCCACCTCTGGTGTGTGTGTATGTGTGTGTGTGATTTATCTGTCCATTGAGAGAGAAGGGGTGTGTGTGTGCAGATGCTCTTCATGGCAGAAACTCAAATTAATTTAATCTAATTCCATTAAAATACGTTTACTTAGTTTACAGCAGTGTTTCTCAAACTTGGCGACTCTAAGTCCTGTGGACTTCAACTCCCAGAATCCCCCAGCCAGCATAGCTGGCTGGGGAATTCTGGGAGTTGAAGTCCACAGGACTTAAAGTCGCCAAGTTTGAGAAACACTGGTTTACAGAGATCAAACAAAAAGACAGACTCTCTCTACTTAACAAGAACATGATAAACAAGGAATATGAAGGACCTGCAAAATAGGTCCTGTAACATTAAAAATGACTAGGGGTTCCAGATCTGGGATCTCTTCCAGCAACAAACGTAATCCCAGCCAATCCACATGGGGAGAACAGGATGCAAAATATATGCAAAACCAAGTAATGCATTCCATTCAGAAAATGTTTGGCACATCCCCCCCCATCTGACTCAGTGCCCCCCTTAATATATTGCAACCACTGCTCATTTCTTTTCCTGCCCTGCCCCACTATATGGCCACATTAGGAGAGCCCCCTCCCCCCCCTAATGTGGGAAAGGGTTGCTGTTAGCCCAACACACCTCACAGGGTTATTTATTTGATTTACATAAGCGTGGGATCCCTTCCTCCCACTTACCCATTGTTTCGTTAATTATTTTTATGCTTTATTGGTTTTATTGCAATTTCTTCCTCTGGTGATTGTTAGCTGCTCAGAACTGTGAGATTTGGGAGAAGGGGGTGGGGGCGGCTCAGCAAAGGAGCTTAATAGTTGTTAGTACGGACAATCCTCAATGCAGGGACCCACAATTGAGCCCAAAATTTCCATTACTAAGTGAAGCTTTTGTTAAGTGAGTTTTGCCCCATTTTACGACCTTTCTTGCTAGTCGTTAAGCGAATCACTGCCGAAGTTAACAACACGGTTGTTCGGTGAATCCGGCTTCCCCGTTGACTTTGTTTGTCAGGAGGTCACAAAAGGGACAGTGCAACCGTCATAAATATGAGTCAGTTGTTGAGCGTCTGAATTTTGATCACAGAATCAGTCCTGCAACGGTTGTACGTGTGAAAAAAGGGCTGTAGGTCACTTTTTTTCCAGGTTAATTTTCAACGTTCACTAAGTGAACTGTTGTAAGTTGAGGACTGCCTGTAAACATTCTGCTCCTCATGCTGCAGCCTCGGAGAGGAGCAGATTCTACTTCAGAGGCACCCTGAGCATGGCCTACTTTGCTGGGCCATTTAGGAATCGCGGAAGCGGCTTCTTGGATGAGAAGCAAAACGTCTTCAAGGGACAGACTGAAAGTCCAATTGCCTTTTGAAAAAAGCACTTTTGGGGACAGTATTGACTGATCGCCACACAGGAATAGCTTTTTCCCAAATGCCTTATTTCCTTGGAAACCTTGGAAGTTCTAGGCAGAATTTGGAAGATGCGGGCTTTTAAAAAAAGAAGAGGAGGAAGCTTCTACGTAGAACATTTGGGATGAGTAACGTAATTGTGGAACGACAAAATGTGGAAGGCTGCCACCCTCATTTGGTACTTAAACTCTGTAGTGTCTTCCTATAATTGAAAAAAAATGGTTTGGGGTTGGTGATTGAGCCCACCCACCCACCCCGTGCCAAAGGTTGTCTGATGTCCTCTATTAAGTACAGGTAGTAGTCCTTGATTTACAACCATCCATTTAGTGGCCATTCAAAATTACAATGATGAGACTGAAAAACGTAATTTACAACCAGTCCTCACAGTTACCCAATGGAACAGCTAGCTCGCCTTCAGAAGTGGTGGGAGATTCATCCCTGGAAGCTTGCAAGAAGAGACTGGACTGCCATCTGTCAGAAATGATATAGGGTCTCCTGCTTGAGTGGGGGGTTGAACTAGATGACCTCTAAGGTCCCTTTCCAACTCTGTTCATCTATGCAGAAGTTGTGTTCAGAAGTGGTGGGAGCTTTATCCCTGGAGGCTTTGAAGAAGAGGCTGGACTGCCATGTGTCAGAAATGGTATAGGGTCTCCTGCTTGGGAGGGGGGTTGAACTAGATGACCTACAAGGTCCCTTTCCAACTGTGTTCGTACAGAGGTTGCCTTTGGAAGTCGTGGGAGCTTCATCCCTGGAGGCTTTCAAGAAGAGACTGGACTGCCACCTGTCAGAAATGGCGTAGGGCAGGGGTCCCCAAACTTGGGAACTTTTAAGACTTGTGGACTTCAACTCCCAGAATTCGCCAGCCAGCATGGTCTTAAAGTTCCCAAGTTTGGACACTCCTGATCTAACGGAATCTCCTTCTAATATCTCTCGGCCCCCACACCGTCTCCCCATACGCTTTCATAAATGGGGTTTAATTTTTGCCATGAAATTTTCCCAAGACTATATTATATTCTGTGAGTTGAAGTCCACAAGTCTTAAAGTTCCCAAGTTTGGACACCCTTGGGGTAGGGTCTCCTGCTTTGGGGGGGTTGGACTAGATGACCTACAAGGTCCCTTTCCAACTCTGTTCAGCTGCATTTGCCATTGCGAAAAGAAAAAAGGGGCGTGGGAAAGGCCCAGCCCGCAGCTGCATCACATGCTCCTCCCCGGCGCCCCCCTCCCTCTCCGCCCGCTCAGTCGCCCTCCCATTGGCCAGGCAGCGGCTAATGGCGGTGGGCGTGGCATCCGAGCGGGCGCGATGGCTGCCGAGGGGCTTCGGCTGCTGCTGCTGCTTCTGCTCTTCTTCTCGTTCCGTGGGGCTTTAACGCGGAGCTCCGCGGGGCCGCGCTACTCCCCCGACTGGCCCAGCCTGGATGCGCGGCCGCTACCGGGCTGGTTCGACGCGGCCAAGGTCGGGATCTTCGTGCACTGGGGGGTCTTCTCGGTGCCCGCCTGGGGCTCGGAGTGGTTCTGGTGGCACTGGAAGGGCGAGCTCCAGCCCGGCTACGAGAGCTTCGTCCGCCGTCACTTCCCTCCGGGCACCACCTACGCCGACTTCGCCCCGCGCTTCTCCGCCGTCGA
This sequence comes from Natrix helvetica, assembly GCF_964273705.1. Lineage (NCBI taxonomy): Eukaryota > Metazoa > Chordata > Lepidosauria > Squamata > Natricidae > Natrix > Natrix helvetica. The sequence goes on from NC_138560.1 coordinate 17,616,161, forward strand.
CTTCCAGCCGGAGGAGTGGGCGCAGCTCTTCCAGGACGCCGGGGCCAGGTCAGCCCCCTCCCCCCCCGCCAGCCCCTGGGGTAGTAGCCGTGCCTGCCCCGAGCCGGATCCCACCTCCCATCATTCCCGGCCGCGGGATCCTCGGGGGGCTGAGGGATAGGAGAGGGAACCATCCCAACGCCTGCCGCAGAGTCGATATCGCTGCTGTTGCTTATTGTTGTTGTTGTTATATTTAGACCAGATGTTTCTGGTCTAAAAATAAGACCAGATGTTTCTGGTCTAAAAATAAGACTTCAAAGTCCCAATGAAAAAAGAACAAGAGCAACCAATAACATAGCCTATTGAACATAGGATGTTTGAGGAAATGTTGGCCTTTGAACTCTGGTGCTGGAGAAGACTCCTGCGAGTCCCTTGGATTGCAAGGTCATCCAACCGTCAGTCCTAGAGGAGATCAACCCTGGCTGCTCTTTAGAAGGCCAGATCCTGAAGAGGAAACTCCAATACTTTGGCCACCTAATGAGAAGGAAGGACTCATTGGAGAAGAACCTGATGCTGGGAAAGACTGAGGGCAAAAGAAGGGGACGACAGAGAATTAAGATGACTGGATGGAGTCACCGAAGCAGTCGGCGTGAGCTTCAATGGACTCCAGAGGACGGTAGAGGACAGGAAGGCCTGGAGGAACGTTGTGCATGGGGTCGCGATGGGTTGGACACGACTTTGCAATTAACAAGAACAACAACAAACATAGGCTGTGTTCCCAGGCTCGATACAGCTAGCTTACCCAAGAGAGAGGGAGGGCGACCCCACCAGTCTCGGGGAAACAAACAGATTATATATAAAGGTGATAGGTAGTAAAAATACATGAAAACAAAATTGCAAGGAAATTGTTAAACCAGCAGGACATGCAATGAGAGAAAGCCGTCAGAACAATGAGACAGAGATACAGAAAAGGTTAATTTCAGATTCCTACAAACGCTAGTAGAGAAAAAGCTATAAGACTGGAAAGCATTCCAATATCCCCATCACTGCCCCAAGCCAGCTAGCAAAACCAGGATATTTTAAGGTCTTTCTGGAATGGCAGAAGGATGCAGGCAGATCTCACCTCCTGCATCAGAATGTTCCAACAGGACAGGTATAATGATATAATAGCCATAAAATAATATCTATTCCCAAGCATCAATGATTCTGTACAGAATAAGGTTTTGCAAAGGTCTCTACATCTGGTGTAACTCAATAGGGTGGAATACACCAGGCTAAAAACCCTCAACATTCCATATTTTTGGTATATCCTTAATCATATTCACGTTTTAACTTACTTCTTTTCCCACATTCACCTTATAAATGCTAAACCTTGGTGAAATGTCAAAAGAGGATGAAGTTCCTTCTAATGCTTTGTCTTTGGTTCCTACAGGTATGTGGTGTTTACCTCTAAGCATCATGAAGGCTTCACCAACTGGGGGTCGGAAGCATCCTGGAATTGGAATTCAGTGGATACTGGTCCCCACCGTGACCTGGTTGGTGAATTGGGGGAGGCTGTCCGAAAAAGGTAGCTGTCTGATTTTAAAGGGGGGGGGGAGTCAGGAAGATGCAGGAAAAAAAGCAGATTTACTAATCAGCTACTAACTATTTTTTTGTTTGTTTAATCTTAGAAACATATCCTTTGGACTATATCATTCCCTTTTTGAATGGTTTCATCCATTGTATTTACTGGACAAAAAAAATAGCTTCAAGAGCCAGTTTTTTGTCTCTGAGAAGACACTTCCAGAACTCTATGAACTTGTTTTAAGGTAAGAGCTGAATATTTTTGGACTGTGAAATAGTAGAGAATATTCGTAACTCAGGTTGTAGATTCCTCTTCTGTTATATGTCAGTGATGCATGCATAACACACATACACACACCTGCGCATATGCATGCAGGCCGCCGCACCTCCCACCCCCCGGGTGGGGGTTCACCCTCCCCAGGCTCCAGAGGCTTTCTTGAAGCCTGCAGAGGGCAAAAAACGGCCCCACGGGCCCAACCAGAAGTTCGGAAACAAACTTCCGGTTGGCCCATTGGGCCTGTTTTTTTGCCCTCTCTAGGCTCTGGAGGCTTTCCTGGAGCCTGGGGAGGGCAAAAACAGCTTTCCCCAGCCCTCCAGAAGGCCAAAAACCAGCTGGCCGGCGCATAGGGCTGCCGTGCTGGCAAATATGGTTAGGCGTGCCATAGGTTTGCCATCATGGATATGGGTCTTGTATGTTGTTGTGGTCAGTTGGCCATGTGACTTGTTATTTGAATTCATCTACACCAACTGGCAGTCAAGCGGCATGACCAGACGTCCCTCATCTCCAGCCACATCGACAATGAGCACCACCAGTTTGATTGGGACAAAGCCAAAGTCGGCCACGCCAAAACCCATCATGCACACAAATTCATTGAAGCCGGTTACTCTACAAATGGATCCATCAATAAACATTGATTTAGAACCAGCATAGGAACCTATATGAAACCGGACCATCCATACAACCAATCGATGACAGAACCAACCACCTCACCAGCTGAATTTCACGCCACGCAAACAACCAGTCACGCTACCCACTGACCACAACAACGCACAAGACATGTATAAATGGAAGTTGGGTGAAACAGCTCACCCAAAATCTCGCTGAAGATTTTACCTAGTCTACTAACAAAGTGTCCAGGAGCTAAACTGCAAGCCTGAACAAGCCAAAAATTTTGGACTGTGTAGATCAGGGGTGTCCAAAGTTGAGAACTTTAAGACTTGTGGACTTCAATTCCCAGAATTCCCCAGCCAGCATGGCTGGCTGGGGATTTCTGGGAGTTGAAGTCCACAAGTCTTAACGTTCTCAACTTTGGACACTCCTGGTCTAGATGGATGGCAATCCTCTAGGCTGAGAAAATTTACAAACCCCAGTCCTTCTTCCTCTCCTCTATCAGCTCTGCTCTAGAAATGCTTTCTCAAAAAGTAGAGCTAGTTTTGCTATTCCTAAATAAGTGTTCCATGGATTGCTGCCTTAACCTTCACCATATGCTTTGCTCCTTTGGGAGGTGAGAACGATTCCCTTCAGTTTCTTATTTTGGATTTTTAGAGCTTGAGAGAGAAGGGTTGAGGCAGTTTCTAAACTAGAAGTTCTTGTACATATAATGTACACATATAATATATAATGTGCAAATATTAAATACTGTGCACATATATAATGTATAAATATTATATAATGTACAAATATAAACGGTTCTATTTCATTAATTAATTACAAAGTCGTCATGGAGAAGACTAATCTTGGCAGGATGATCAGTCATAAAAATATCCCTATAAAAAACAGGGAAACCACAAGCAACCACAAGTAATAAATCTTACTTTAGGATCAGAGGTTTATTGTTTCATGAGCAATTTTGAACATGAGGAGTAAACATAGCATTACTTAGATTAGCAACTTATTGCAATAAGCTCCACTGACTTAGCTGAGTCCAGCAAGAAGTCCAGAAATTTCTCCTCAACTTAGAACTGAGGAGAAATTTCTTGACAGTGAGAACAATTAATCAGTGGAACAGCTTGCCTCCAGAAGTTGTGAATGCCCCAACACTGGAAGTCTTTAAGAAGATGTTGGACAGCTATTTGTCTGAAATGGCGTAGGGTTTCCTGCCTAGGCAGGGGGTTGGACTAGAAGACCTCCAAGGTCCCTTCCAACTCTACTATTGTATTGTATTGTAAGGATTAGCTACGGCCAGCGGCCCTAAACTCTTCCCAAGACATTCTTTTTATACTTTTCTGCACACATTTCACAACTTCCTTCCTTGTTCTGTCTTGCTTTCTTACTGACTGTCACTGACCGTCACTCTCTGCAAACACCCGTGTACATTTGACGTTCTCAGACACTTGTTTCCTTCAGTTCCTCATTCCCCACCTTATCATTCTTCCTGCTCTAAATACATCCATATAAAGTACAAACTTTGTAGAAAATGCAGACACAAGTTAGCACATTAGAAATATTACTCCAGTACATTTTGCAATTACCGTATTTTTCAGAGTATAGGATGCACCTTTTCTCCTCAAAAAAGAGGCTGAAAACCTGGGTGCGTCTTATACATTGAATACAGCATTTTTTTGCCTCCCGAAGCCCCGCCCCTTCACCAAAATGGAGGCTTGCAGAGAGTTCCTGGGGGCAAAAATGAGAAAAAAACGGGCCGTTTTTTGCCCCCAGCAGCAGTCTATAAGCCTCCATAAGGCTATGCATGCAATTTTTTTGACAAAAAAACGAGCCTGTTTTTGCAAAAAATGGCATGGTTTTTTGCTCGTTCCCCCCCCCCCCCCCCCGAGCACCCTGCAAGCCCCCCCAAGACTATTCATGCCTTTTTTGGGGGGGAAAACGGACCAGTTTTCATGAAAAACGGGTCATTTTTGTGAGGTTTACAGAGTGCAAAAACTTTTTTTTTCTTTTGCAAAGCTCTTTGATTGATGAGAATTAGACTGATCAAGTGCTATGCCAGCAGAAATAAAGTCTTAGGTGCTGCAGATTGTCAGCTATATCCTTCTCCAACACATGGATAAATACACCTGGAAACATCTACCTACCTACCTACTCTCTCTCCCTACCTATTTACTGTATTTCTCTCTCTCTCTATCCCTTTATCTACCTACCTACTTATCTAACTACTCTCTCTCCCTACCTACCTACTGTATTTCTCTCTCTTTCTCTCCCTCTCTATCCCTCTATCTACCTAACTACTTTTTAAAAAAATTTGTCTTCAAAACCTTTGTGCGTCTTATACTCCATGGCGTCTTATACTCCAAAAAATACGGTATGTTAGTTTAAAACTTTGGTTCAGTGAGGCCTGCAAGCTCACTCCTAGGCCTATTATCTGCAACTTTCCAGTGGATATTTTTCTCCTCTCACAATCCAAAACAGGTAGTCCTCAACAGTGTGTTGAAGTTACAATAGCACTGAAAAAGTGACACGATCATTTTTCACACTCACATTCATGGCAGCATCCCCATGGTCACATGATCAAAATTTGGCCGCTCGGCAACGAGCTCGTATTTCTGACGGTTGCAGCATACCGGGTCATGTGATCACCTTTTGCAACCCATCAACAAAGAAGCCAGATTCACTTAGCAACTGTGTTAGTAATTTAACAACTGCCATAAAATGGGGCAAAAATCATTTAACAAATCTCTCACCTATCATCAGAAATTGTGGTCATAAGTCAAGAACGCAGCCGTTAAAATCTTTTGATTTTATCACTTGTCTGTTTAGGTATAAGCCGGACCTTATTTGGTCGGATGGCGATTGGGAAGCTCCAGATACGTATTGGAATTCAACTTCCTTCCTTGCCTGGCTATACAATGATAGCCCAGTAAAGGTATCTGCCCTTGCAGCTGTTTAGATCTGGAGGCTCTTCTCCTGTTTGCTTAAACTAAGAAATAATTAAGCTCCCCGTTAGGAGAGCGAGTATGCAGAGAAGCGTAATGAGAGTGATGTGGAATAACACGCACAAACCAACATAGACACTGAATAGTATAAAAATATAATAGTTTACTATGTAGAAATATAGAGGTATTCAGAGTCCGGTTAACAGTCCAAGTCATACATGGTTCAGTAATTCAGTTATCAAAATAGTCAGTCTAACACACAAAGTATAGCTAAACAGTAGCAAACCACAATACCTCAAAATACACCGACCAGCATCTAACAAAACAGAGAGAGCTAACAGCCATTCTGGCTCCCTCTTATGGCTGCTTGAGGTAACAAACCAATTACATCTCTTAAGCATTTAAAGTGACAGTAAAGTAATCATAGCTTATATACATTGCCAAGCCAAGCCTAGGGTTACATCCCTAACAGGATCCATTAAAATGACTTCTGATACTTGGGTCCTTTGCACCTGGTTACATCCGAAACGAAACTTTGGCCTCGTTTTCCTGGCCCTGCGGGGAGAGGTAACCTGGTGTCACTGGAGGGTTTATAGGTTGGGACAGAGGTGATATTCAATAGGTTCTGACCAGTTCTGGAGAACCAGTAGCTGAAATTTTCAGTAGTTCGGAGAACCAGTAAATGCCACCTCTGGCTGGCCCCGCCCCCATCTATTCTCTGCCTCCCGAGTCCCAGCTGATCGGGAGGGAATTACAGTAACCTTCCCCTGGAGTGGGGTGAGAATGGAGATTTTACAGTATCCCTGCCTTGACGTGGAGAGTGAATGGAGATTTTACAGTATCCTTCCCCTGCCATGCCCACCAAGCCATGCCACACCAATCAAGCCACACCCACAGAACCAATAGTAAAAAAAAATTTGAATCCCACCACTGGCTTGGGCACCTCGGGAAATAAGAAATGCAAAAAATTCCTATCCTACATATTACAAAGAAATGTGGAGAGAACCTAGCTACGCTTAGTAGTTCCAACGCCATGTGTAGAAAGTTTAAGACTGTAGAGGAGAGCGATGGGCGGTGCCAACAGCATCAAGAACCAACCTTGAAGTGCAGCCTGGAGGCGTTGCACCAGTTGGCCTATTCTTGTGCCTGCTCTCAGTCAAATCATGAGGCTCTTTGGAGATATATTATAGTAAGGCTTAATATTTAGATAGGAGAGCAGAGGAAATCTGAGTTAATCTGCATGATTAACATTAGCATGCAGAACTAATTGTGTCTAAGACAAGTCACCTAAGTTAGCCTGCAGCAATTCTTGGTATCTCGGCAAGATAAATTATTTGTAGTATTTGTTAATTAGAGCTATGCATTCTATTTAAAATGGGTGCCTTGCCAAGTGAATTGGTACAATCGAGCACCAACTTTGCAGCATTAAAGTAACTATATTCCCTGCTTCAAAGGCTTTTGTCTGGCTAGGTATAGCACATGCGCCCCCATGTACAGAAAACACTTTCACTAGATTTGTTTTGTTCTTGGATCAAAATAAAGCATGTTCTTTGTTTTGTAGACATCCTTTTACTTTCCCTTCTGTAAGTTGCTACCTCTGTGAAGGGATGGATAAAAATTCCCCTCGTATATATGTGCTAGTCGTTCCCGACTCTAGGGGGCAGTGCTCATCTCCGTTTCAAAGCCAAAGAGCCAGCGCTGTCCGAAGACGTCTCCGTGGTCATGTGGCCGGCATGACTAAACGCCCAAGGCGCACGGAACGCTGTTACCTTCCCACCAAAGGTGGTCCCTATTTTTCTACTTCCCTTTTTTACATGCTTTCGAACTGCTAGGTTGGCAGAAGCTGGGACAAGCTCACTCCGTTACGCAGTGCTAGGGATTTGAACCACTGAACTGCCGACCTTCCAATCGATAAGCTCTCCGTCTTAGCCACTGAGCCACCGCGTCCCACTGAAAGGATGGATAGCTACAAACCATCCCTAACCTTTGCCTTCTGACACAAATTTGAAAACAGAGATTCTGGGCTAGGCATCCTGTAACCCTCAAGAAGTAGATCAGTGTTTTTTCAACCTTGGCAACTCTAAGATTGTGGCTTTCGATTCCCAGAATTCCCCAGCCAGCATTTCTGTCCGCCCCCTCTTAAAGTTGCTAAGATTGAGAAAAAAATAATGTAGATGAGCTGGGATTTTCAGAATCCCTAACCAGGCTGACTGGGGCTGCTGAGAATTGCAATTGATTGATATTTGCAAGACGCTTCCTTCCTATCCCAAGGGATGCTTTCCCTTGATTTGGACGGATCTATCCACAGTCGAAGAGCTCAGACGGAGTAACATTGTGTGAGTCAGCCCACTTTGGAGGTTTCTGGCAAGGGCTGCCCCCAAAGCCTTTAGCTTTACTCTTAAAAGACAGCAATGCAACCCACCAACTTCCAAGGTTCCTTCTGGATTTCTCTCTCCAGGATACCGTGGTGGTGAACGATCGATGGGGCATCAATTGCTCCTGCAAACATGGGGGCTACTACAACTGCCAGGATAAATTCGAGCCCAGCTCTCTTCTAGACCACAAGTGGGAGATGTGCAGCTCTCTTGACATAAGGTCATGGGGATATCGCAGCAACATGCAAGTTTTTGAAGTCATGAATGAGTTCACCATTATTCAGGTAAGCCCCGGGAAGGATAAGCGGAAGCTGTGGGGATGCCCAGTTCGCTGGAACCTACAAAGAGTTGCTGGAGCTGCAACAATGCCATTAACACTCTTAGACTTACAGGTAGTCCTCAACTTATGACCCAAAATTTCTTTGATAAGTTAGCAAGGTAAAGGTTCCCTTCTGTAAGTTGCTACCTCTGCAATGGGTTCACTTAATGACCGCCACATTCGTTTCATGGCCACCACTCAAAATGTCCTAAAATCGAGTCAGTTGATGATCTGCTTAATGAGCAGCATGACATACAGCCGTAATTCAGTGCTCAATTATTGTCATAAGTCAAGGACTACCTTGTAGGCACTTTGGCATCCACCAGGTCCCCTGTATGTCTTGATTTACCGTTTTGTTTCCTGTAGAAGACTCCTGATGCTATTGGAAGAATTTACTTTTGTAATAAAAATAAATAACCGAGGAGCAAACAAACAAACAAACCCAAGTATTACTTTGTACTACACCCATGATGGGGAACCTACGTCACGTGTGTCAGAGGTGGCATGCAGAGCTCTCTCTGTGGGCACATGCAACATTGCCAACACCTCTTCCAGATTCCGTCATGCACACTGGCCAGCTAGTCTTCGCTACTTTCCATTCAATTAATAGGCCCCTTTCGTTTCCTTACACTGGCAATAATGTAGAGGGCATTTTGGAGCATCATGTGCCCAAGAAGACGTGCCTGAATATAATTTAGACTTCAGTATTGATCAGCTTTCTAACTGATGCTACAAGCTCTGAGATAACAGGCTTTAGCCTGGTGGCCAGCTGCACTTCCAGATTCCGGCGCATACACGCATGCCAGAACCCAGAAAAGAGCAGCTGGCTGGTGCGCAGGCGCACGATGGAACCCAGAAGAGCAGCTAGCTGCTGTGTGCATGCGCACCGACCACTTTCTCTCTTCCAGGTTCTGGCACTCCGGCGCATGCGCACCTGCTCCAGTTTTCAGTGCTTGGTGCCGAGAAGGTTAGCCCCCACTGTCCTAGACCTCTAATTCCATACAGAGCATTCACTGGCTTTCTTAGAAAATATGGCTGATGGGAGGCTCCTTCCCAGTCTTTAAAACTCTACTTCCCCCTCCCCATGCTATACTCATTCTCCCCACCTCCCGTCCGCAAAGACAATCTGGGATGAAAGATTTTAGGAATATGAGGGGATGGAAGCAAGCCACCTCACTATTAATTTCCCAATCAATCAATAAATACACCGTATTTTTTGGAGTATAAGACGTACCTTTCTCCCTCAAAAAAGAGGCTGAAAAACAATGCGTCTTATACACTGAATACAGCATTATTTTGCTTTCTGAAACCCCGCCCCTTCACCAAAATGGATGTGCATAGTCTTTAGGAGGCTTTCAGAGAGCTGGGGTCTTGGGAAGGCAGAAATGAGTGAAAAACAGGCTGTTTTTTGCTCAATTTTGCCCCCCTAGCTCCCAAAAGTACTCTATAAGCCGCCTAAAGGTTATGCATGCAATTTATTTGACAAAAAACGCCCTTTTTCACGAAAAATGGACCATTTTTTGCTCGTTTTGGGGGGGCCACCCCCCAGGAGCACTATGCAAGCCCCCTAAAGTTTACTCATGCCTTTTTGGGGGGGGGAACAGGCCCATTTTTGCAAAAAACGGGCCGTTTATGGGAGGTTTGCAGAGTGCAAAAACTTTTTTTTTTAATTTGCCTCTTGAAAACCTTGGTGCGTCTTATACTCCAAAAAATACAGTACATATTTCAATACCTTGGCAGAAGTTCTGAGCTATGCAGATGCTTTCATGGCAGCATGCCCAATGTTTTCAAAAGCCTGGAATGCCACCAGACTAAAAGTGTTGCTGTAAAGCAGGGGTGTCCAAACTTGGGAACTTTAAGACTTGTGGACTTCAACTCCCAGAATTCCCCAGCCAGCTCTGCTGGCTGGGGAATTCTGGGAGTTGAAGTCCACAAGTCTTAAAGTTCCCAAGTTTGAACACCCCTGCTGTAAAGGGTTTAAAATACATTTTCGTTCCCTTTCTACTTTTCGCCACAGCAACTGGTGCACACTGTCAGTTACGGGGGAAATTATCTTCTCAATGTGGGGCCCACCAAAGAAGGACAGATTGCTCCAATTTTCCAGGAGAGGCTCCTGGCCCTTGGCTTGTGGCTGAAGGTGAACGGGGAGGCCATCTATGAATCCAGGCCTTGGCGGACGCAGAAGGAGAACCGCAGTGAGGAGACCTGGTAAGGCAAAGTTGTTTGAGATAGGATGCTCATTGTCGGACACTCGGCTGCATTGAACAGAACAAAACAGAATGACAGAGTTGGAAGGGACCTTGTAGGTCATCTAGTCCAACCCCCCTCCCAAGCAGGAGACCCTACATCATTTCTGACAAATGGCAGTCCAATCTCTTCTTGAAAGTCTCAAGTGATGAAGCCCCCACAACTTCCAAAGGCAACTTCCGTTCCATTGGTTGATTGTTCTCACTGTCAGAAAGTTCCTCCTTATTTTTAGGTTGAATTGCATTGTTTCTAACACTTCTATGAGCAAAAAAATTGGCATTGCAGGTAGTCCTCGACTTACGACCACAATGGAGCTCAAGATTTCCAGAGCTAAGTGAGACAGTTAGTAGATGAATTTTGCCCCATTTTTACAACTTTGGTAGAGGACAGGAAGGCCTGGAGGAACGTTGTCCATGGGGCCGCGATGGGTCAGACACAACTTCGCACCTAACAACAACAGGTACATTCAGAAAAATAGCTGAAGGAATAGCCATCAAGCTTCCCAGTTAAGGTTTAAACATGTATTATTTTTACTGAGGTGGTAGACAGCAACTTTTGCAAGAAGGCTACATGTGATGCTTCACTTTGAAGATGCAGGGGAAAAAATCTGGTTAAATAGAGATAAATAGTGTAAATTCAGTTGACTGAACATTAGAGCCCCCTCCCCTCCTTTACTGTTCACAGTCTATGAATATTTGTTTTCAAAATTGACTCTTTTACTGCTTTGTGCTACTTTGGACTTTAGTGACAGGACGTGGCTAGATTACAGCCTTTTGCAACTGCTGTTCAAAGGACTCTCCTAGTACCCTCTCCTTGTCCAAAGATAATTAAGCTTAAGGCTTTGTTTATTTTAGTTGATTTGCTAGTGCTTTGATGGATCTGTGGAAGGTAAGAGAAAGATGGTAGGATTGCTTTTATTCTGTAAAACTGTTAGTGGTACTAGTGCGGTTAAGCACTAGCAATGAACCCCAGGTCGAGGTTATAACAGAGCAACCCTGTAAAGTATACGCAGCGTGCGATAGATAAAGCAACCACACTGAATAATGGATAGTAAAGTAACAAAATAAACTTTACTTTTTGAAGAATATAGCAAAATCCATAAACACAGCCAAAAAGTCATACACAGAAAAAACAGTCCAATACCACCAAGATAACTTGGATACAAGTAGCAAATAACTTACACACAGTAAGTAGTAGCAACAGTAGTAACAGTTAGACAGCAGTTATCATACATCAATCAAGAGAGAGAGAGAGAGAGAGACAACATCAGCTGCAATTTAAATGCTGTAATCTACTAATTAGCAGATCTCCTCTCTTAAAGATACATAACATGCCTTGTGCAATATATTGTCTACCCAACTTGTTGGTTACACCCTAACAAAAACAGACAAAATCTGATTTCCTCCCGGCTTCCTTTTAAACGGAAACCTAAAATCGTATGAAAACCTCCCTGATTCTAGCCCAGCTGTGAAGGAGTGACACGTGGATGCAATCAAGATCAAGGGAGGTACTATTACCACTCTATAAAGCCCTAGTAAGACCACACCTAGAGTACTGCATCCAGTTTTGGTCACCACACTATAAAAATGTTGAGACTCTAGAAAAAGGGCAGAGAAGAGCAACGAGGGTGATTAAGGGACTGGAGGCTAAAACATATGAAGGACAGTTACAGGAACTGGGCATGGCTAGTCTAGTGAAGAGAAGGACCAGGGGGAGACATGATAGAAGTCTTCCAATGTTTGAGGGGCTGCCACAGAGAGGAGGGGGTCAAGCTATTTTCCAAGCACCCAAAGGCCAGACAAGGAATAATGGATGGAAACTGACCAAGGAGAGATTCAACCTGGAAATAAGGAGGAACTTTCTGACAGTGAGACCAATCAACCCATGGAACAGAAGTTGCCTCCAGAAGTTGTGGGAGCTTCATCACTTGAGACTTTCAAGAAGAGATTGGACTGCTATTTGTCAGAGATGGTGTAAGGTCTCCTGCTTGAGGGGGGCGGGGGAACTTGGACTAGATGACCTATAAGGTCCCTTCCAACTCTGTTAATCTGTTATCTGTTATGGTCATAAACAAGGGTAGTTTTGGAGGTTATCTCAAGACAAAGAGAAGATTAGAAGAGCCTGTCTCTGCAGTGGCAGTTTGTGGAAAGTTTTGCATAGGTTTTGCCAGTTCCCCTGCCATGTTGTTGACGGCAGCAGTTGAAAAACAAGGACGGACTGTAATGCAATATTTGCATGTTTGGAGGGTGTGCGAGGCTGAGGGTTTCATCACACAGGGCTGACCAGCCCCGGCGTGTGAGAAAAGCTAAGTGCTCTGGCCTTCACCTTCAGTCAAAGTGATCAAGGGAAAGAGTTGCACAAATGAAAAGGGCCTGTTATCTCCAAGGTGGATCGTGGCTTGTCTGTTTCAATATTTCCATGTTGCTTACCACAATTCCAAGTGTTTTTGTGCCTTGTGTTCCTCTCCAGGTACACCTCAAAGGGACCGGCAGTCTATGCTATTTTCTTGGTGTGGCCAAAAGACAGTGTGCTGACTCTTTCATCACCTGTTGTGTCTGCAAGTACTCAAGTAAGCAACATGAAAAATAAAGCCGGTTTGGAAATAACCTAGAGTAGCACATTGTGATGTTTTGGGAAATCTTAATTTGTTCTGTAAACTAGGTCAATTTCTTTTCCACAACAACACAGAAGTATCCCATAACAATAAATTATGCACAGAGGAAAGCCAAATGTGCAGGGTATCTGAAACAAGATGAATACCATCAAAATACCCCCAAACCCAACATTCTCCCCAACCAAAACAGTTGCTGATAAATGCAAATAATTCCCCCCCCCCCAAAAAAAAGCAGAACATAAAACTTTGGTTTTAACCAATGAATACCACACTTCAAAAATAATTTGGAGAAAATACTTTGCAACATGAATACAATACCTATCTGCAACTGTTTAATGCATCGCACTGAAGATGTTACCTAATTGGATAATGAAATGTCTGCAACAAAACAAATAGCAATAGCACTTAGATTTATATACCGCTTTACAGTGCTCTACAGCCCTCTCTAAGCAGTTTAAAGAGTCTGCATATATATGAAAGAAAGCAGTCTTGAAATTCTCCAAATCTGACAAATCTTAGATTCATATTCTAAGATTTCTAATTAAAAATAAATGGTTTACTGTAAGAACTTGAAAATCCAATTTCTCGATTAGAGGAAACTCTCTTACTAGGGCAACTGTAGCTGGAGGGATGCCAGACTGTTCCTGTAATAGGCAGGAAATGAAATGACTGAATGAGCAGCTTGCGGAATTCACCTTGTTAAATTGTTTTGTCTGGTGGTTCTTCTGTGTTGTAACTGTGGTGTACCTTTTGATCAGTCATTTTTAATTTGTGTAATGCTAACATACCATCCAGGGATGCAGTGGCTCAATGGTAAGACGCTGAGCTTGTCGGTCAGAAAGGTCGGCAATTCAGCGGTTCGAATCCCTAGCAACGCATAATGGAGTGAGCTCCCGTTACTTTTTCCAGCTTCTGCCAATCTAGCAGTTCGAAAGCACGTAAAAATGCAAGTAGAAAAATAGGGACCACCTTTGGTGGGAAGGAACAGCGTTCCATACTCCTTTGGCATTTAGTCATACCGGCCACATGACCACGGAGACGTCTTCGGACAGCGCTGGCTCTTCGGCTTTGAAACGGATATTAGCACTGCCCCCTAGAGTCGGGAACGACTAGCACATATGTGCGAGGAGAACCTTTACCTTAACATACCATGGAGGGATACAATTAGATTATGTTCTGTCCTTGGGAAAGAAAAAGATGCTGTTTTATGGCTGTTGCCGTTGAAGAGAAATCCTAATGCAGCTCCCCGTTGTTAAAAGTTAGACATGATTGACTTAGATCCCCAGACCTTGAGTTTGACACCCCTGGCATAGAGTCTCTAGCAGCTGAGCTCACCTGAACGAAGTTTTTTTTTTTTACCTTTTGTTTCTTATCCTTGGCAGATCACCATGTTGGGATTCTCCAAGCCTTTAAAATGGCAGTCTTCACCACAACAAGAATTGCAGGTCTTGTTGCCCTCAGAAAACCGCTGGCTTCTCCCATTCGAGCACGGCTGGACCGTGAAACTACTTGGAGTATCCTGACGGGAAATTTGGAAAGGAATCGCAGAATGATTGACTGTACTTTTTATCTCATGCTTAAACCTGGTGATTAAGGGAGCCTGAACAAATCTGAAAGAAGCTGCACTTAAAGAATGCTTTAGCATTTGCAGGCTGGCCATCCTCGCGCTTACCATTTTCAAAGGATGGTTGTAAATTAAGATATCCAGCTTGAGATAACCTCGATATAAGGCACAAAGCCAAAATAGTATTATGATACTTTGAAACTTCGCTTCGATGGAAAGAAAGATGTCTCAGGGGAATTATATTTTCTGGCACAAAACTGGCTGTGGAAAAGGCCTTTTGTTGTTGTTGTCTAGTTGCAAAGTCATGTCTGATTGCAACCACAACCCCATGGACAACGTTCCTCCAGGCCTTCCTATCCTCTACCATCCTCTGGAGTCCATTTAACCTCATGCCGACTGCTTCAGTGACTCCATCGTCCCAGTCTTCTTTTGCCCTCCATCCTTCCCAGCATGAGGCTCTTCTCCAGGGAGTCCTTCCTTCTCATTAGGTGGCCAAAGTATTTGAGTTTCCTCTGCAGGATCTGGCCTTCTAAAGAGCAGTCAGGGTTGATCTCCTCTAGGACTGACCGGTTGGATCACCTTGTAGTCCAAGGGACTCGCAGGCGTCTTCTCCAGCACCAGAGTTCAAAGGCCTCCATTCTTT
Source organism: Natrix helvetica (assembly GCF_964273705.1). NCBI lineage: Eukaryota > Metazoa > Chordata > Lepidosauria > Squamata > Natricidae > Natrix > Natrix helvetica. Next base: position 17,631,293 of record NC_138560.1, read on the forward strand.
GGCGCTCAACCTTCCTTATGGTCCAACTTTTACAGCCACCCATTGCAACTGGGAAAACCATAGCCTTGACTATAGGCACTTTTGTTGGCAGGGTGATGTCTCTGCTTTTTAGTATGCTGTCTAGATTTGCCATCGCTTTCCTCCCTAGGAGCAAGCGTCTTTTATTTCTTGGCTGCAGTTCCCATCTGCAGTGATCTTGGAACCCAGGAAAATAAAATCTGTCACTATCTCCATTTCTTCCCCATCGATTGGCCAGGAATTGAGAAGGTCGGATGCCATGATCTTAGTTTTAGTTTTTGGAAAAGACCTTAGTTGTCATTTTTTCCCTAGGAGCTGGCTTAGAAGCACAAATCTACTTTGCTCAATAAGTCCTGGATTGAAAAAAATGTTATAGGAGGTTTCTTCAGAAGGTGACTTCAAAAGCATCCAAAGAAGTTCTGATTGAGGTGGGAACAGAGAAGCTCCACTTCAAAATAAGCAGGGGACGAAGGGAACACAGAATGACCTGGGACTGCTAATAGCCAACCACTAAGAATAGATCCCATTATGGGGCAATAGAGAACGATATGCCAGGTGTACTGAAATGATGAAATGACTTGAGGAGAAGGAAAATAATGTCATTCTTGGAAAGCAGAGTATTATGACACGCAGTTTTGTTTTCGGGATTTCAGTATTGGGCAAGGAAAGGGCTCTCCTGGAAGGGACTCTGATGCTGTGTTTGTTTTCATGAAAGATACATGTTTCAAATAAAATCCAATCTACTGGTTCCACCTATGGAGGCGACAGATATAGTCATTTCTTATACTTTCTAGTCTTTTGTTGGTCATTCTTGCAAGATTTGGTAGCTCAAAAGATCCAATTGAAACCACTGCGTATTTACTACCCTGTTTCCCCCAAAATAAGCCCTCCCTGGATAATAAGCCTAATCGGGCTTTTGAGCCCATGCGCTAAAATAAGCCCTCCCCCGAAAATATTTAACCGCATGCACAGCCGGTCCCCACCATTTCCTGGGGGGGGAGGGGAACATGCCCCATGCACCCCACATGCCCCTGCCATCCACGCAGAATGGGCTTGCAATCCCTAGCTCCCGCGCCCCTTCTCTTAGTGGCAGCCGCAAAAAGAAAGACAGGCCCAGCGACGCTAGGGCTGGCAAGAGCGTGCCAGAAACAGAGACAGAACTTCTGGCCCTTCCTGGATCAGCTGATCTGCGGGCCGAGGTTAAGGGGCCTCCTGCACCTCAGAAATAATAAGACCTCCCTGAAAATAAGGCCAAGCGCTTATTTTGGGGGTCAAAAGAAAATAAGACCCTGTCTTATTTTGCTTGGGGAAACACATTAGGCCCCTTTCAGCCATAGGTTTCAGCCAATTATTTTTGCAAGCCTGATTATGACAAAATCTACTTCCCTCGCGGGTTTCTCATTCAATCTTCCTTTTGTTTCTCACCTTCCCTTTTGAATCTGTTTTTAATAAAGGAGATTGGAGAGGAAATACACTTCCGTTCCATCCCTCAAGGATGGCTCTGGTTTTCCAAATACAAGCCAGTCATATCCTTGTTTGGGAAAGAAAAAGTTTTTAGTCCCAAGATCGAGCAGTGGAGTCTAAACTGATGTTTCTCATTTAGAGACTGTAAGGAGAGAGCCTTGTGAGACAAAAAATCCGATAATACCCTTTTTCAAATAAACTGATTTTTTTTCCTTGCAAATGAATGTAACCCAGAGGGTAAGGATCAAGGAGCTGGCCTGATGCTCTCTCAAACAGGTCTTCTTTTGACAGTTTTTATAGTTCCTATTTTTCTTGAGGCCAGGACCACAGCTATCAAGCTGGGCTTGGGTTCATAGCAGACAGTTTTGCCAGAAATAATGGCCTCGAGAGAGGTGTGGTGCAGTGGGTTGAATATTTTCACCTCTCCACATTAGGAGAAGGGAACGGAGCAACGAATTAGCCAACACAAAGAACTTTTAAGTATTGTGTGGCTGGCATTTTGCAATTCTGAGAACATCCCCTTCCCATTCCATTAACGTGTCTCACCAATGGTCAGATAAGACAGAGAATGAGAAAGTGGGCGAATAGGCTAGAACCAAATTTCCAAAAAGAATAGCCTTTTGCATGCATGCATTAAATCAATGGTGGTAAATTAAGGAGAGGTGGGGATACAACAACATGTAGTCTCTACAGGTAGTCCTCGACTTACAATAGTTTGTTTAGTGACCAATGTTACAACAGTACTGAAAAAGTGATTTATGACTGTTTTTCAGAGTTACAACCTTTCCAGCATCCCCATGATCACGTGATCAGAATTCAGATGTTTGCAACTGGTTCATATTTATGACAGTGGAAGGGTCCCAAGGTCGTACGATCACCTTTTGCGACCTCCTGACAAGCAGTGAATGGGGAAGCCACACTCAGTTAACAATTGGGTTACTAATTTATCAACTGCAGAGATTCACTTAACAACTGAGACAAGAAATGTTGTAGAATAGGGCAAAATTCACTTAACAAATGTCTCAGTTAACAACATAAAATTTTTAGGCTCGGTTGTGGCTGTAAGTTAAGGTTTCAAGAGATGATTCTAATACAGATTTCTGTAATATATCAATCATGGTGCCTTTTTATTTTTTTCCTTATCAGCTTTTAAATGTTTTTTTTAAAATGAACAAACATTGAAATACATATAAATGTTTGCATTGGTCCCACTTCATGGTGCAGCAATCCTTGGAACAAATTTGAGTGGAGATATTACTTTTGGCAGATCATTAGCATGTTTTTGGGAATCGTATTAAAACACTGTTTTGCAGGAGCACACATTTTTGTAAAGTTACCTCTAGTTCAGTTGCCTTTCAACTGAAAGACGAATTTTGCCTGACTTTCCATTAAATCATGTGTAATAGAATTAACTGTATTTAGTTGAAAGACAAGACGAAAATATGTGCCACCGCGAATATTTTACCTCCCCCTCCAAATTTTATCTTTTAAGAGAGGATTGTTATAACTGGCAGAGACAATGGAGACAAAGAGGTCCTTACATTTTAATCCTCTTTTCAGGAATCAAAATCGAAGGTAATCTTTCTCAATTAACTTAGTACCTAAGCCATACTTGTAATAACTTTTTAATTTAGGATAATGTAATTACAGAAATTCTACATAGGCTTGCACTTCTGAGTAGAGTTTTTAAAGAAGGGGGAAGTTGAACTCACAGAATAAAAGCAAATTCTTTCGGGGCAAAGTTGAAACTGGCAATCTCATCTGGTGCATACCTTAATATTTCCAAAATGTTTGCTCAAGAGAAGGTAGGGCAAAAGACGGGCATCACAGTTCAGGTTTGGCTTCTGCAACCTCTTAAGTAACTTAACTGCAATTGGAACACTGCATCCAGTTTGGGTCGCCATGATAGAAAAAAAGATGCGGAAACTCTAGAAAGAGTGCAGAGAAGAGCAGCAAAGAGGATTAGGGGACTGGAGACTAAAACATAGGAAGAACGGTTGGCAAGAATTGGGCATGTCTAGTTTAATAGAAAGAAGGACTAGGGGAGACATGATAGCAGTGTTCCAATATCTCAGGGGTTGCCACAAAGAAGAGAGAGTCAAACTATTCTCCAAGGCACCTGAGGGTAGAACAAGAAGCAATGGGTGGAAACTAATGAAGGAGAGAAGCAACTTAGAACTGAGGAGACATTTCCTGACAGAACAATTAATAAGTGGAACAACCGATTAATCCAAAAGTTTTAACACATTTCACAAATCAGTGGAACAGCTTGCCTCCAGAAGTTGTGAATGCTCCAACATTGGAAGTTTTAAAGAAGATGTTGGATATCCATTTGTCTGAAGTGGTGTAGGGTTTCCTGCCTAAGCAGGGGGTTGGACTAGAAGACCTCCAAGGTCCCTTCCGTTATTCTATTCTATTCCATATTAACTGTCCATTCACAAGATAGGGGAATATAGTCTGTCAATAATCCAACTTATTTTAGCCTCAGTTTTAATTATTTAATTTACTCTTCATCAACGACTGAGCGGAAAGTTTCTGTCAGCCCGATACAGGTGGTACTCAACTTCCAAGCATTCATTTCGTGACCATTCAGAGTTACGGCACTGAAAAAGAGACTTGCAAACCAACACGCCCTCTCCATGGTTACGTCAATAACATTCAGGCGCTTGGCAAGAGTCATGTGATTATGACAGGGGTGTCCAAACTTGGCAACTTTAAGACTTGTGGACTTCAACTCCCAGCTCTGCTGGCTGGGGAATTCTGGGAGTTGAAGTCCACAAGTCTTAAAGTTGCCAAGTTTGGACACCCCTGGATTATGATGAGTGTTGCGTCCCAGGTCATGTGATCCCCATTTGCGATCTTCCCAGCCAGCTTCTGACAAGCTAAGGAGGGAAAGCTGGATTTGCTTAAAAACCTCACTTAACAACTGCAATACAGATAGACCTCGACTTACAACCATTCGTTAGTGACTTTGAATTTACAACAGCAGTAAAAAAAAAATGACTTATGACTGTTTTTCACAACTGTTGCAAACATCCCCATGACCACATGATCAAAATTCAGACCCTTGGCAACTGACTCCTATTTATGACCGTTGCAGTGTCCTGGAGTCATGTGATCACTTTTTTGCAATCTTCCAACACGCAAAGTCAATGGGAAGCCAGATTCACTTAACAACTGTGTAATTCACTTAACAACTGTTGCAGGAAATGGGGCAAATCTCATTTAACAAGTATTTCACTATTAAGCAACATAAATGTTGAGCCCAGTTGTGGTCACAACTCGAGGAGCACCTGTGATTCGCTGAACTGTGGCAAAAATATCTGAAACTTGGGCACATTTCACTCAACAACCACCTAACTTAGCAACGAGAGTTCTGATCCCAATTGTTATAAGTCGAGGACTAACTACATTTTCAAAGCGACTTTACTTTCAAACCACAGCTGTAGTATGTCAAAGTTGACTCGCAAAACATCCTCTGTGCTCTCAGCTTGACAAAGAAACCCGGGAGGGAGGGAGGCTAGGATGGGAATGTGTGGGGAGCTGGGAGGGAGAGAAGGAATTCAAGTGAGTCCTTTGCAGCTTGAGAAAATCTTACAACCCCAAAGTCAAGAGCAGAAGATTTTTGAAAGGTGCAGACTTGTTTTCCCAAAATAAAAAGATTGACCTGGATTCAGCGGTGGTATTCAGCCAGTTCGGACCGGTTCAGGCGAACTGATAGTGGCGACCTGTGGGTGCACCAGCCCACTCGCTCCGGTTCTATGCAGTCCTATTTAGCCACGTTTTCTAAGCCGCGTGCATGCGTCCAAGCCACCTGTGCAAGCAAAGTGCATGCGCGGAAGGCCGCACACATGCATGGAATGCGTGCACGCTCATGAAGCGAGCATGCTCACATTGTCGGTGCGTGGCAAATCAGTGGTAAATATTGTCACTGCGTTAAATTGTTTGCTAGCCGAGCTGAGTTATTGCGCAGGTCATAGGCCTTTATTAGCAAGTGATGTATTGCGCCTGCTCATCACACATTCCAGAGACTTCTTTCCTTTTGATCTTTGTTCGTCTGCCGAAGAAGGTGGACAACATTTGTTCTTGCCAAAATGTAACAATTAGATAGATTTGTTTATTTTCTTATTTCTTATTTTTATATTAAAGTTTGTTTTCATTAGAACATGTTCTCGGGTTTTTTTAATTTTTCGCTTCTTGAGGATATGCTGTTTGGAAAAGCCGTCGATTTCTAGACCTCATTAGCTCAGGGTGAAAAATTTCCCCTGACAAATATAAATGAAACCCACCTTGCCCAGGATGGGTGGACAATGAGCACTGGGTGGCCTGGGAGGAAGAACTAAAGGGTTTTTTATTATACTGCGGTTCGCGGCAAAACCTCAGAGCCGGCTTTTCTTCTTCTGTGCCTGTATGGATCTCTCAGTAAATTTTTACTCTTGGTAATAAAAATATATATGTCCCAGTAGTTTCTTTTGCCATACAGGCCAAGGGAACAGTTGTCACTGTAGCTCTTTCCCCTGAGCCAAAGAAATCCCTGCTCTGCTCCTTTCATTACTTTGGATCGCTTTTGGAGGGATTTCTTAACGCCTTCGGGGGGCGGGGGGAAGAACCAAGGTCCACTTGCTCCAAATAAAGGTGACTGCCAATGAACGTCACTAAATGCCGGGTTATGCAAGAAGAGCCTGCAAAATAGACCGCCAGGTTGGAATCCATTCCAGCTGAAAGATCAAGAGACAAAATTGATGTCACTGCTCTCAACCGGCCTTATAGGATTTGTGAAAAACCCGCGACAACAGCAGTTCAGGCAATTTAGAGCATTGGCAAATGGGGCTTGGCACGGAATGCCCCTTGCCCCACCGCGAAGAGCCACGGTGTTGACACGTGCTTTATGTACAAGTGAAGGATGTGGCCTTGGCAATGAAGCCCAATTATTGTTGAACCTTGGGAGAGAGAGAATAAGGATACGCTTCTCTTCATGGAAGGGGATATTGCTTGCAAGAGCCAAGACAAACAGCGGGTCTGTTTCCAAGCCATCTTCTCTTGTTGATTTAATGGTATAAATGTGCGTAGGACAGTTCTCCAGGTCTACAGCACAAGCTACACCTCTCCGTGAGCAGGAAGCACCAGAGTGCCAAATGGGGCCTTTACGAAGAGGAAGCTTGATAGGGCAGGTATGTGATTTATTTTTATTTTTTGCCCCCCAAATACCAAAATGAGAGTAGAATCATCTAAATTGCTGCAACAGGTATAGGATGCAACAAAGAAAGATGGTATGGTTCTTAGATACAGGTACTATCCTGTGCATGCCAGCATAAGGATAATCCCCATGGGTTTTCAGTGGGAGATTTCTAACAACTGTGCATAGAATCAGGTTCTAAGAGGTTTGGTTTAACCAGAAATGTTCCAAGCAAAAGAGAATTTACAATGGCAAAGGTTTATGAATGGTGGTAGTTAAATTCAACGATATAAAAAGGTACAACAAAATGAAATTCCATCTTGGATTCAAGTAAGACTTTTAAATCAAGGATGTAACTTTTGAATATACGATATCAATCTTGACTCTTGATGATTATATGGATAGTTCATGTAGTTTTCTTGGCAACATTTCAGGAGCTTTCATTGGAGAGTGTATGGACTGACTCCCAAATCACCCAACTGTTTTTTGAGTGTAAAGGGGAGTCTTTTTATAGGTATAATGTACACTGAAGATGACATTTAATTGTGTTGTACCATGTGCAATGACAATAAAGTAAAGTAAGTAAGTAAAACTCAGTCTTTCCTAGATCAGTGCACTTAACCATAATACCAAACCACACTTCTACACAATTCCTAATTTAGGCACTTTCCATATATGTGAACTTTCAATTCCTCGAATTCCTTACCAGACAGGTTTAATCCAGCATAGCTGTTTAAGGATGAGCAAAGTTTGGCTGGGCTGTGAATGTAATTAAACCTCAAATATAGTTATTCAAAACTCAAGTCTCCAAGGGTAATGATTACAATACGATTATGGCTGAAACTTCATTTAAGGGGAATTGAAATAGGTAGGCTCAGAAACTGTTTCCTGGCAAAGGTTAATTTTAAGAGGCGAGAGAGGTAGCATAATATATTTAAGAGGGATGACCACCGTCCTATAGGAATACTGGGTGGGCTGGAAGAACAGGTAATACAGAGGACACCTGCTTTGCACCTAGGAAATCCCAGGTTTGATGCTCAAGAAACTCCTCCCACAAATCCTGGAGAGCTGGTGACAATGTAAATACTGGAATTGGCAGTTCCCTCTGTTGGAAGATAAGCAGGCAATTCAATTCATAGTGGCAGAAAAACCCACACCAGTTTGGTGCTGTTGTAAAGGAATAGAAACCAGAATAGGTGTCAGGTTGGAGGGTAGAAGGTTTTCAGCAGAGAGCATGAAAGGAGTAAACGAAACAAAGCCTCAAAGGTAGGAAGGGTGGGTTAAGATCTGGAGTAAAAGCACATTAAGAGCTTCATGAGTGTTGTTTATGGAGTGTTTAACTTGGTTCCTTAAATTAACACATTTCCAGGATCTGTCCCATAAACTAGCAGGGAGCTGAGCGAGCTGGGAAAATATCTACAGACCCCTCACATCCTCGACATAAATTGTTTCAACTTCTGCCCTCAAAACGACACTATAAGGCACTGCACACCAGAACAACTAGACACAAGGACAGTTTCCCCCCAAATGCCATCACTCTGCTTAACAACTAATTTCCACAACACTGTCAAATAATTTACTAAAACTATTACTATTCTTCTTCTCTTCCTTCCTAGTATTTATCTCTTCCCACTTATGTCTATAACCATGTTGCTTGTATCTTAACAAGTTATATTGTTTTTTTTGTTTACTATTACCATTTGATAGCTTATTAGTAACCTTGACTATCACTAAGTGTTGTATCTTTTTATTTGTGATGAATGTATTTTATTCTCCTTATGTACACTGAGAGCATCTGCACCAAAGACAAATTCCTTGGTGTCCAATCACACTTGGCCAATAAAGAATTTTATTCTATTCTATTCTGTTAAGCCACAAAAAACATAAATGTAGCAGCTCACGAAATTGCCACTGCTAGATTTGCAACTGGCCTGATTAAAGATGCTGCGTCCACACAACCAACACTTGTTATTCTTGCTGAGTCTTGAGCACTTCCAGTCGCTTTCCAGTTTCTCTTCCTCTCTTTCATCTCTCCTGCAAAAACAAACAAACAAACCATACACACCATATGCTTAGAAAGCAAACCTGTCTTTTCTCATCTCAGGCTGCCTGGGGCTTCTTTAGGTGCACTTTGCACACTCTCAGAGGAACTGATGTTTCAAAATGCAGTGCATTCAAATGGCTGAGCAGGCTTTCCCCCCCACCCCCACCCCAAATGTAACCTCCTGATAAAATCTACTGTTTAACCCAGGGGTGTCCAAACTTGGGAACTTTAAGACTTGTGGACTTCAACTCCCAGAATTCCCCAGCCAGCCATGCTGGCTGGGGAATTCTGGGAGTTGAAGTCCACAAGTCTTAAAGTTCCCAAGTTTGGACACCCCTGGTTTAACCTGTCCTGTAAAAAATGCAATCTTTAAGCAGGCCTAGAAATTTGAGATCCTTATGTGAGATGTATAAAAGTGAAATGCCCCTAAAGAGGCCATGAGTTTCCCCATTTAAACACTATTATAAAGCGCTATGTTTACCTTTAGAGAAACTCCTAGTAGCATTGGTTATCTTTCATTTGACCTACTATGGCTAGAATAAGCAGAAACTGCCATGTTTACTACTCTGCATGACCCATTTTGAATAGAGAGGCTGAATATGCTGCTTGATCACCTGTCAGAAATGGTGTAGGGTCTCCTGCTTGGAGGGGGGGGTGGATTAGATGACCTGCAAGGTCCGTTAATCAAACACCGCCTATTGCACAGGCTGCAGCTGAACCTCACCAACAGCGCATCTGCCGCACGCATTTCCCTTCCTCTCCTCTTTGTAACAGGCAGGCATTAGATAGGTGAAGCTTGCCCACCTCCACTGCACAGAGGGAAGCTTGGGTGACTGAAGCCCCCTGAGGCTTGGATTACATATCGCCTCACGTCTCAAAAGGTGCTCTTTTAAAAAAAATTGAGACAACTAGGACCTTGGATGATAAGAATCTCCAAAGACATGGTTGCAGGAACTGGGTATGTCTAGTTTGATTAAAAGAAGGACTAGGGGAGACAGGATAGCAGTCTTCCAATATCTCAGGGGTTGCCACAAAGAAGAGGGAGTCAAACTATTCTCCAAGGCACCTGAGGGCAAAACAAGAAGCAATGGGTGAAAACTAATCAAGGAGAGAAGCAACTTAGAACTGAAGAGAAACTTCAGGGGGTTGGAGTAGAAGACCTCCAAGGTCCCTTCCAACACTGTTATTCTAAATTATGTGACAAGTCCCATAACTCTTGCTCGCTGGGGGTGATGGGACTCATAGGAGAGAGAGAGAGAGAGAGAGAGAGAGAGAGAGAGAGAGAGAGAGAGAGAGAGAGAGAGAGAGAATGAGAGAATCCGCCCAAGCCCTATCACGTGATTCTCCTCCTCCTAGAGCGAGAGGACGCGGCGCGATGGTGGCGCTGAAGCGGGGGCTTCCGCGGCTGGTGGCTTCGCTGCGGCCGGTGAGCGAGCCTAAAGGCAAGCGGGCGCGGCTCCTCCCGGGCCTCCTTGCGTGGTGGCAGCCTCGGGCGCTGCCGTGGCTGGGAAGGGGGCTCCATGTGGGGCTTGCACCTTGGGGCGGCTTTCCCGCGCGCTGGGGACTACAGCTTCCAGCAACCCTGGCGCAGAGGGTGAATGGCAGAGGATTCTGGGAGTTGCAGTTCGCAAAGAAGAATCATCACCTGGAGGGCAGTCTCTCCTTGCCTGGGTTTCTTAGCTTGCAAAGCATTCGCTTTAGATCAGGGGTCCCCAAACTTGGCCACTTTAAGACTTGTGGACTTCAATTCCCAGAATTCTGGGAGTTGAAGTCCACAAGTCTTAAAGTAGCCAAGTTTGAAGACCTCTGCTTTAGATACGGACTTAAGGTTTACCGTGGGCTGTTGGGTTTGTGTCTGTTGATTTATTTGTGTTGGGAGAACTCCCACCTGCTTGATTCCTTTGCCAATGCAAAATATTTGGAAAAACTCCTAAGCTTCGCCTGAGCCAGAGGGGGTTTGTGTTGTTTGCACTTCGGGATCAGAACAAGTTGGGTCGTGACGTGGGTTTCTGCATGCCCTGAAGTGTTCTGAGATGTTTGGGATAGAAGTCAGCCTGCTCAATAACAGCATGGGTAGAACATGTGCCCCTCTCATGGGTGTGCATGTGTGAGTTATGCCTGGAGCAGGGAGCTGCGGTTGCGGCTTTGAGCCTTTGACTTTGGCTGGGAGTACTGGGGAAAGAGGTGAATTCCACATGCACAACTGTGATGTGTGGCTGCAACATGGACAGGATAAGAATCTTTAACTTTTCCAAGGACTTATGATTGCACTCATAATGACTGCTCTTTAGAAGGCCAGATCCTGCAGAGGAAACTCAAAGACTTTGGCCACCTAATGAGAAGGAAGAAGGACTCCCTGGAGAAGAGCCTCATGCTGGGAAAGATTGAGGGCAAAAGAAGAAGGGGATGACAGAGAATAAGGTGGCTGGATGGAGTCACCAAAGCAGTTGGCGTGAGCTTAAATGGACTCCGGAGGATGGTAGAAGACAGGAAGGCCTGGAGGAACATGGTCCATGGGGTTGCGATGGGTCGGACACGACTTCGCAACTAACAACAATAACATGACACACTCCAATTTATTTAGTGGCTAGGTTTTTTTGGAGTTGGGGCAGGTCATTCTTATCCTAAGCTAAGTATGGTCCACTTTTTACTTTGTGGAGCTGTGATGATGATGATGATGATGATGGAGCTGTGATGATGATGATGATGATGATGATGATGATGATTATTATTATTATTATTATACAATTGTATCACAGCGGCCAGTTGTTTCGCTGGATTTTATATAATAATAATAATAATCGTCATCATCATCATCATCATCATCATCATCACAGCTCCACAAAGTAAAAAGTGGACCATACGCTGCTGCTGCTTCTTCTTCTCCTTCTTCTCCTTCTTCTCCTTCTTCTTCTTCTTCTTATTATTATTATTGTTATTAATAATAATAATAATAATAATAATAATAATAATAATAATAATAATAATAATAATAATAATAATAATAATAATAATAATAATAATAATAATAATATTAGTATTATTATTATTATTTTGAAAAGGAAAGAAATAGGTCAGATGATGTAGCCTATGCATCCTCGACATGGCCACCATTGTACCCAAAATTTCTGTTGCTAAGCAAGACAGTGGAGTTTTGCCCCATTTCATGACCTTTGCCACAGATGTTAAGTGAATGATTGCAGTTGTCAATAACATATTTGCTAAGTGAATCCAGGTTCCCGACTGACTTTGCTTGTCAGAAGGTTGCAAAAGGTGACCATATGACCCTGGGATACTGCAACAGTCATAAATATGAGTCAGTTGCCAAATGTCTGAATTTTCAACATGTGACCATTGGGATGCTGCAGTAGTTATAGGTGTCAAAAACAGTCGTCACTTTTTTCAGTGCTGTTTTAACTTTCAACAGTCACTAAATCAATTGTAAGTCGAGAATTACCTGTATATGCAGGGTTAGGACTTTCTGCTAGGACTCTTATGTGGGTGGGGATGATGATTTAAATATTCATGCTTCAGTAGCACTCAAACCTTTGAGCCTCATTCTCCAAATTACTTATACTGCTTCAAGGGCATTCCCAGGTTGCCTCTCCAATGCCTGTTTACATTCATGAACAAACAACCTGGGAAAAGCTTTGCAACAGCCAGATTCAGCTTTCTGGCAGGCATGGCGGCCTCAGTGCTTTGTGGAGGTGTGCATTGATTGTGCCCATAAGCTTCATGAAGTTTTTTGTATGCTTTGTGCAGCCTTAAATCTCATGTCTTTCATACCTGAAAATATGCAGAAACGTAGCCAGTTTTTAATTCGCAGGGAAGGGTTCAGAGGCCACTAAATTGAGGCTCGGGAGCCAAAGATAGCTATGGAGCCTTAGATTACACACTCCTGTCTTAAACGAAGAAAGCATCCTATAATATATTTATGATTGATCTTAAAAATGCACATCAGAAGATGTGAAGTAGCCAGAAAGGATAGCTGAAAAAAGTTGACATATAGGCAGATTTCTTAACTACCACCAATTTTACAATGAACTTTTGACTCTGAGGTTTCCTGCAGCATAGCTTTAGTTCCCTGGAACACAGTGGTTTTCAAAAACAGATGTTTGAAAACAACAGCCGTATTCTGCACTGAAGAAGTGTGTATAATATCCGCATGCAGGAATGTCTTACGACAGTGGTGAATTACACCCCAAATGAAGCAATATAAAAGGAGAAACCAAGTCAAATCACAGTACAGTAATAAGAAGCAAGACAGGAGTTTCCTGCTGAGAGCCATCCTAAGGGAGGTAGGAAGCTACCTGATTTGGGATCCTCTAGTTCAACTTTGCCTGAAATCTGAGGCAGTGATGGTCCATGATTTCTAAAAGCTCTTTCCCAGCCCTGTCTGGATGTGCCAAGACTGCCTCGGGGACCTGGTGCTTCAGAATGGATTCTCTATCGCTGTGCCAAGGCACTTTTTATTTTCCAAACGTGAGACTTGGACTCGCCAGTGCTACTCAATTGAGCATCTGTAATTGGATGCCAACTCTGTACAATCGTTTTGCAAACAAAATTCATTGGAATGGATGCGGTATTCCTAAAGGTTAGTGATGAAATAGTCTTAGCTGCTTTGGACTTTGTTGGGAGGGCAAGGTATTTTTTTTTTAATACAGGAACAGAAGTAAATTGAAAAAAAATTGCTTGAAATTATAAGTGCCAGCCTTGTGCAGCTAATCCAGGGGTGTCCAAACTTGGGAACTTTAAGACTTGTGGACTTCAACTCCCAGAATTCCCCAGCCAGCCATGCTTGAAGTCCACAAGTCTTAAAGTTCCCAAGTTTGGACACCCCTGAGCTAATCAGATCTTCCTGGGCCTGATGTTTTCTAAGGACAAACTGCAATCCCATGATTCTCAAGGAGTTATAATCAGACGTATCTGGAGTCTGAAATGTTAAAGAATATTAACGTAACTATTGCTAACAAAATTGCATCTCATGCAGAATTACAAAATAATTTTTCTTCTTAACATTTGATATCCTCGGGATGCTAGATGGTCTACTGAATTGGCATTCTTTTCTTTCCCTTGTTTTACAGCTCAGTTTATCAGCAGCTGGAACATTTCCCAAGCATGTGAAAATAGTTGAGGTTGGTCCACGGGATGGTTTGCAGAATGAAAAGGCAAGTGACCTCTGCTAAGCTGTGTTTGGGCTGTGGCTGAAGTCTGAAATAAGTGGCTTTGGTGGTTTTATGCTTGTGAAATGGATGTTTTGACATCAGTGCTGTTTTGATTCTTCTCCTAGGTAAAGTGTTGGCATAGCTTAAAAATTCAACCTCAATCTATGTTCCCAAAATTCCTGTCAGTTTAATTACTTGAAATATGCTGGATTGTGCCAGTAAATCAATGTTTATCAAAAATACCCATTTGGGAGAGTGGGTTTGGACTTATGACCATGTGATTTGCTTAATAATTGCCCTAGAAATGCCAAAAAAAATCAGGTCCAGCCACACAGTGTTCTAACTTATGACTGCAATGACTTATGACTGAAATTCGGGTGCCAATTGTGGTTATAAATTGAATACTGGTTGTAAGCAATGAGGTTGTTAAGTGAGTTTACACATGACTATGCCTTGATTTAAAAGGGATGCAGTGGCTAAGAAGCTGAGCTTGACAATCAGAAAGATCGGCAGTTCAACAGTTCAAATCCCTAGCACCGCGTAACAGAGTGAATTCCTGTTACTTGTCCCAGCTTCTGCCAACGTAGCAGTTCGAAAGCATATAAAAATGCAAGTAGAAAAATAGGAACCACCTTTGGTGGGAAGGTATCAGCGTTTGGCGTTTAGTCATGCCGGCCACATGACCACAGTGACGTCTTCGGACAGCGCTGGCTCTTCGGCTTTGAAATGGAGATGAGCACCTCCCTCTAGAGTCAGGAACGACTAGCACATATGTGCAAGGGGAACCTTTACCTTGACCTATGCCTGATTTTACAACCACTTTTGTTGCGGTTGTTAATTAAATCTGGCTTCGCCCATTGACTTTGTTTTTGGAAGCCAACTGGGAAGTAAATGGTGATCACATGAGCCTTTGTGAATGCACGCCAGTTGCCAAGCACTCAAACTGTAATCATGGGGATGCTGCTATGGTTATAAATACTAAGACCCGTCCTAAGTCCCTAATTTCAGCACTGTTCTAACTTTGCACAGTTGCTAATTGAGCAGTCGTATGTCGGGGACTTACCTGCCTGCAGAATCACAAGGAGGGAGCTTTCTTGCAATGGTCAGTCTCAAAGTCTGGCTGGCATTGGCAAACCTGAGAAAAGGAAGCATTTACAAATCTTAGTGATGTCACAACGTCAACAAAATTAAATCCGGCAAATGTGTTTCTGTTTATTATAATATGAATGTTGTTTCTGTGTTCCTGCTCGTTTGTGGGCTCATTTTAAAAATCCACAGTTGGGAAGATACAAAGGACAAAAAAACAGAAAGGGTTATAGAATGTAGTGATTCCGCCACAACTAAATGTCGAGAAGGAAATAAGACAGCCTTATTTTCTTTTGACACCCCCCTCAAAATAAGCCCTCGGCCTTATTTTCATGGAGGTCTTATTATTTTTGAGGTGCAGAAGGCGGCGAGCGTGGTCACCTCGTGGCTGCTGCTGTCTTGCAGTATTTTGGGGGGAAGGGCTTATTTTAGTGCATGCACTCAAAAGCCTGATTGGGCTTATTATTTGAGGAGGGCTTACTTTGGGGAAAATAGGGTATGGAATTGCTGTTAAAGGGAAAATCTCACTCTCTCTCTCTCTCTCTCTCTCTCTCTCTCTCTCTCTTCAGAATATTGTTCCCACCCAGGTGAAAATTGATTTAATCAACATGCTGTCAGAGACGGGTCTCTCGGTTATAGAAGCCACCAGTTTTGTTTCTCCAAAATGGGTACCTCAGGTCAGTTATGGAAAAGGCCGTAAAGGAGTTGGCTACAGAAGCTACAGTTACTTTGCTCCTTTGCAAGATCTAGTTGGATCGATATAGGGTTTCCTGCCTAGGCAGGGGGTTGGACTAGAAGACCTCCAAGGTCCCTTCCAACTCTGCTATTGTATTGTATTGTATAATTGTATAGTTCGGCTTCTTCGACATACCTTAATTAAAGCACAGTCTTTGGCTTAGTCTTTGGTATAAATGAACGTCTCAGCTTGGTTTCCTTCATAAGGAGAGGCACAATTTATGTTTTTCCAGCTAATCGCCGTAAATGCTGAATCAAAGAGCTTGGAGGTATTCTACACCAGGAGTGTCCAACCTTAGCAACTTTTAAGACTCGTGGACTTCAACTCCCAGAATTCTGGGAACTGAAGTCCACAAGTCTTAAAGTTGCCAAGGTTGGACGTTCCTGTTCTCCTTTTACAAAGGGTGACTAGTCACCTCATTTAGGCAACAAAAATGAAATGCACAGGTACAGTATAGATGGTACCTTGCTCAATAGTAGTAACTGTGAAAGGGGTCTTGGAGTCCTAGTGGACAACCATTTAAATAGGAGCCAGCCGTGTGCAGCAGCTGCCAAAAAAGCCAACATAGTCCTAGGTTGCATCAACAGAGGGATAGAATCAAGATCACGTGAAGTGTTAATACCACTTTATAAGGCCTTGGTAAGGCCACACTTGGAATATTGCATCCAGGTTTGGTCGCCACGATGTAGAAAAGATGGGGAGACTCTAGAAAGAGTGCAGAGAAGAACAACAAAGATGATTAGGGGACTGGAGACTAAAACATATGAAGAACGGTTGCAGGAACTAGGTATGTCTAGCTTAAGAGAAAGAAGGACTAGGGGAGACATGATAGCAGTGTTCCAATATCTCAGGGGCTGCCACAAAGAAGAGGGAGTCAAACTATTCTCCAAGGCACCTGAGGGTAGAACAAGAAGCAATGGGTGGAAACTAATCAAGGAGAGAAGCAATCTAGAACTGAGGAGAAATTTCCTGACAGAACAATTAATCAGTGAAACGACTTGCCTACAGAAGTTGTGAATACTCCAACACTGGAAGTTTTTAAGAAGAGATTGGATAACCATTTGTCTGAAGTGCTGTAGGGTTTCCTGCCTGAGCAGGGGGTTGGACTAGAAGACCTCCAAGGCCTCTTCCAACTGTCATTGTGGAGGAGCATTAGATTAGAAGAAGCTAAAACAGGGGTCACCAATCTTTCGGACCTCAGGGAACACTAAATTCATAATTTTAAAACCCACGGACCTCTAATATGATCTGCCTAATGACTGGCTAGGTTGTTATTCTCTTCTAGTACCGCATGTGGCGGGATTATTGCTGAGGAATTTAAACCTGTTCTTCCTTTTGGTACTTAGATGGCTGACCACACAGAAGTTATGCAAGGCATCAGGAAGGTCTCTGGGGTCAGCTACCCCGTTCTGACGCCGAACCTCAAGGGATTTGAAGCAGCGGTAAGAGAAATCTGCAGTCGAAAAGCTCCTAGGTCAGGGGTGTCCAAACTTGGCAACTTTAAGACTTGTGGACTTCAACTCCCAGAATTCTGTGGACACCACTGTCCTAGGTCCTTGCGCTAGTAGGGACGGTACTAATGAGTGGAGCTATAAGACCTTTTGCACTCTTCTCTCACAGTGCTCTTCGATAGGCACAGGAAGTCCTCAGTTAACGACCATAAGGGAGCCTGCCCATTGCGGTCATAAGTGGTGACAATCTTGCCATCTTTTTTCTGGTGGTTGTTAAGCAAATCCATGGTTTGCTACGGGCCAGATTTACTGAACATCGGAAGTAAAAGTGGCGGTTTTCAACAAAACTGTCTTAAATTGAGGTCACATAAACACAGGTCCCTGCTAATAGCTGTAAATATGGCCTGGTTGCTAAGCACACCCAAAGTGTGGTTATGTGACAATGGGGGATCCCCTCCTTATCCTCCCCTCCCATCAGAACTTTGAATCCAGGTCGCAAGCACCTCCCAGTTAGGTCCATCAGAAGTTCAAATGGTCACCAAGCAACCAGTCATAAGTCGAGGAATATCTATCTATCTTCTCTGTCTGGGATTGAAAAAGCAGATCCAATAAAAGCAATAGGAAGGCAATGCAGAATAGAGAATTATAAAAGCTAAACAGGAAAGCCGATACAGAAGGCTGTATAATTACTTTATATTGTTATGTGTGTTTTGTGTTTTGTTTGTTCTTGTGGAGGTTTTCTTTCTGTTTTTAAAGATTAAAACATTCAATAAAAAATATTTTAAAAAGAAAAAGCAGATCCATATCTTAAGCCAGGCAGATCACTAGCCTAGGCCGAACAGAAGTGCTACAGCTGGCTCTCCCATTCGTTGCTTTGGCACTGCATTTCTGGTTTCCCATCCAGAGTACTTGCTTCCCTGTGTCTTGAGGAAGTGGCTGTCTGGAACAGCTTAAAGTTTCTCAGCAAGTTGGTGGTGTGTCCTGCCAGCAGAGCTGGCAGCAGATTCGGACAGTGAGGAGGTTGGGGAGGAACCAGGGCCAGTCCTGGAGTCTGGGGAAGGCTCTGATGAGGGCTCTGCGTCGGAGGCAGAGAGGGGGCCAGGGCCGTCTGACAGTTATCAGCTGCCTTCAGAGTCAGTCATCAATGAGGCAGAGGAACAGCTGGAGCCTGTTCCCAGTGTACGCATGCACAGAGTTGCCAGATGAAGGGAACAGCTAAGGAACAAGGGTTGACTTGGGAGTAAGGCCACAGGTGGACGATGAATGGCCCCTCCCAGAGAAAAAAAAAGAGGAGCGAAAGGGGAGTGGAGTTTGCAGGAGAGACAATTAGTTCGTTTAATTGGTTCATGATTCTCGGAGACTCCTTGCCAAGTTTTGCAGATATCAGCCTGTTAGCTCTCCAAGCCAGATAAGGTCTGTGACTGTAAATCCTCCCTTGAAAGACTTTGCGGAATGTGAATGAGCAGAATTCACAGTAAATTAATAAAAGGGTTTTTTGTCGGGACAAGGAGTTTGCTTCAGGCTCTTGGGAAGCCTCAGTCAACAGTTGGCTTGGTGACCTTGGCCAGTTACACTCCCAGCCTAACTGACTCATAGGGTTATTGCTGTGGGAAAAACAGGAGGATAGGAGTATTAGGTACGTTTGTTATCTTGTGGTGGAATCTCCAGCTAGCATGGGGTGAGGGGAGTGAAGTGGGGGGCTGAGCTTAGAGTCCTTGCACAGCAGGAAGCGGTGCAGGTGTTACACCTCCGGAATCTCTGAAGCTTTATCTGACTAATCCCAATAGCATCTGGCAAGATTCCTGTAAATAGGCATTGCAACAATGAAGAAGTAACTTTGAACAGCGCAGGGAGTTGATCTGATTCCTTGTTCCTGATACTTACGAAAGCAATAAAGGTGGGATAAAAATCTAATAAGTAAATAATAGATAAACCCGTCGTGAGGGAAGGAACAACATAACAAGGGCTATGCTTTTCTGAAGAGAGAAATGTACAATATCTAACCTCTTTTTTATGTTGTTGGTAGGTGACAGCCGGAGCCAAAGAGGTGTCAATCTTCGGAGCAGCCTCCGAGCTCTTCACAAAAAAAAACATCAACTGTTCCATAGAGGAGAGTCTGCAAAGGTTTAGCGACGTTCTGCGGGCATCAAAAGAAGCCAGTATTCCAGTCCGAGGGTAAATATTAGCACCGCAGGCTGATTTGGGTGATGAACAAACATCCTTATGTGTGAGGAGGAGAAAGGAAGGCTGAGACATGGAAAGAAAGAGGGATCTAAGCCGGAGACGATCCAGCATCCTTTCCAGAAAACACAAAAATGTTTCTTTTAGCTCAGTCTTCCCCCAATCTGGCACGCTTCAAATGTGTTCAGCCTGCAACTCCCAAACTGAAAGTTCTGTTTATAGCAGCTAGTCCTCATGATAATAAAAAGTCTCCTCCTCCTCTGTAGATGTTTTTTTTTTTTTTTTTTAAAAACCTACACGACCTGGTAACTTCCCTTTGTAATACTAATTGTGGGAAGAGGTTATATTGATTCTGTCGTCGTCGTCCCCATCAAAAAAGTATTACCGTATTTTTCAGACTGTAAGACGCTCCAAAGTATAAGATGCACCTAGCTTTTGAGGAGGAAAACAAGAAAAAAAATTCTGCCTCCCAGCAATTTGCCTCCTTGCAGCAAACAGCAAGGTCAGCTTAAGCACAGCCTGATTTATTACGAGCAGCTGATTGGCGGTTGGATCGGCCGCCTGGAATTGCTCCAATCAGCTCTTCCAGGCTGCGGAGATTGCCACCCCCTATCACTGCTGCCTCATATCACCGCCTCCACACGTCCCATTTTGGGCCTCTGTGCATCCGGGCCGAGAAAGGGACAGGTGGAGGCCGAAAACAGACATGTGGAGGCCGAAAATGGGGTGCACGGAGGCGGCGATAGATGCAGCCTGGAACAGCTGATTGTAGCTATTCCGGGAGGCTGATCCAACTGCCAATTAGCTGCTCATGCTAAACTAGGCTGTGCTGAAGCTGACCAGGCTGTTTGCTGCAAGGAGGCAAATTGCTGGGAGGCAGAGGCGGAAGGGTGGGGGCTGGCGGTTGGGTGGAGTTTCGGCAACATTCACTCCATAAGACATATAGGTATTTTCAACCACCTGGGGTGGGGGGAGATGTGCGTCCTATAGTCTGAAAAAATAAGCTATGTTATGGATAGATCTCAAGGGAGGCAGGGGCTGCTAACTTTCATTAACCGGTCTCCCATGATTTTACATGACAACGTTGCATTTTCTTCCCTTCTCCATGCAGCTACGTCTCCTGCGTTCTTGGCTGCCCTTACGAAGGAAAGATTTCTCCCGCTAAAGTGGCAGAGGTGAGTTCGTGGCGTAAGCTGCTCAGGAAAGGTGTTCTTTTTTGTAAACGAAATCCTACCTTTTACAGAAAAAACCAAAGACGAGCCTTTGAGAAGAGAGTTAAATCTCGTCACACGTGTATCGTCCTATTGACTGAATGGGATTTGCCTTCTGCTCTGATGTCATTGCAAGGACACGAGAGACCATAGATTAGAGCAGTGATGGTGAAACTTTCCCTGTGGGACAATTTTGGCACGCCATAAGAAAAAGGTTCGCCATCGCTGATTACAATCTTCATGATCTCAATCGTACTTGTGCTATGGATTCCGCAAGGAAAGTTCCACCGATTTTGTTCTCGGCCTCACTTGAGAGCCTCAACCTGGGAGCCTCTAGGGCAGTGGTGGCGAACCTATGACACTCATGCCAGAGGTGGCACCCTCTCTGTGGGCACGGGTGGCGTTGCTTCAGCCCAGATCCATCATGTTTCTCCCACGGGGGGGGGGGAGGAAAAGGGGGGGGAAGAGAGGTAGGGAAAGAGAAATTATATTACGGAAGTTTTTCTTTTTGTTGCTAAATATAATATTTCAAAAGCAGAAAAAAATGAAGGGGCATAAAAGTGCATTTATCACGCTTTTCTTAGAACAATTAGTTGAATTTTGCCTTGTTTATCATTATTTTAGGTAATCAAACCTCATTATACAGGTTAAATTGCCGTGTTGGCACTTTGCAATAAGTGGGTTTGGAGTTGTAGTTTGGGCACTCGGTGCCGAAAAGGTTCACCAACGGTACTCTATGGAGATTCTCAATCATCCCCGGTCATGGTTGTCCTAAAGGTGGGCTTTTTTTTCCAAAAAGGCAACTGGACTTTATTGGAGTTTTCTTGGAAGACAGTTCACTTCTCATCCAAGAACTGAAGAAGCTTCTTGCATGAGAAGCAAAATATTTTCAAAGAAAACACCCAAGGAGGTCCAGTTGCCTTTTGGGGGGGGAAAAACACCTTTGGTTCAACCTGAAGTTCTAATATTTACCTGCCATTTGCAGCTATTATGGCAAGATAATGAGGGGAACCTGGATTGAGCACCCAAAGCAGAGCATTTCTTAGTGGCAAGGAAAAATTAACAGAGGAGGTGATGCAACAGAGTCCTTCACAGTTTCCAGGGAAAGAAAATCCTGAAGACGAATCCATCCTGATTACTACAATTGTGTGTTGAATTTTCAACCAAAGAAAAACGATAAGAAGCTACAATTTTATTTAAAAGAACCCTTTTTTTATGTGACAGGTGTCAAAGAAAATGTACGCGATGGGATGCTATGAGATTTCCCTCGGCGA
This sequence comes from Natrix helvetica, assembly GCF_964273705.1. NCBI lineage: Eukaryota > Metazoa > Chordata > Lepidosauria > Squamata > Natricidae > Natrix > Natrix helvetica. Next base: position 17,653,099 of record NC_138560.1, read on the forward strand.
CACCATTGGTGTGGGGACCCCAGGGAACATGAAGGAGATGCTTTCGGCAGTGATGAGAGAGGTGCCCGTTGAAGCTCTTGCTGTCCACTGCCACGACACCTACGGACAAGCTCTTGCCAATACACTAGTAGCACTACAGGTGAGTTTTCCCCTCAGTCTTTGAAGCAACCTTTAGATGTAGTCCTTGACTTATGACTGACACAAAAAATGACGCTGTCAGGGGTGGAAAATCAGAAGTCCAAGGTTTATTGCAAGCTTATGTTCTCTACAAGAACCTGAACTACTAACAGTCAAGGGAAATTAGTGGGATATAAGAATAGAAAGGAATTCAAGTAGGGCTGGACTTAAATCTCTTGGCACAAAGGGACTCTAGAGTAATGGCGCATTTGACCCCTCGGGCCACGTCATCTCCTACAAATGCAGATTCAAAGTTCCAGCAGTTGGATCCCCTTTGCAATCATGTAACCAAACATGTAACCTGATGCTCAGATGCTCAGCAACAAAACTCCCATTTGCAGCATACCACAGTCATGAGACTGCATTGTATGATTTGTTAACAATATCTGAGCATTACGGTCATATGCCGAGGGCCACCTGTAATAAAATGAAACCAGTTTGCTCACCACTTACCTTCTCTAAATCAAATCTGAGCCTTAGGCAAGTCCTGTGAATGAGAATATCGGTAAAGAAGGCATACATACAAAAGAGAATGCAGTATTGCAGGCAAACTTTGGCCGGCTGACCGGCTCAAGGTTGACTCAGCTTTCCATCCTCCTGAGGTCAGTAAAATGAGGACCCAGATTGTGGGGGCAATGTGCTGACATTGTAAACCACCCAGAGTGTGCTTTGAAGCACTTTAGGGTGGTATATAAATCTATGTACTACTGTGTTTCCCCGAAAATAAGACAAGGTCTTATTTTCTTTGGACCTTTTGACTTTGAAGCGCTTAGCCTTATTTTCGGGGAGGTCTTATTATTTTTGAGGTGCAGGAGGCAGCGAGTGTGGTCACCTCATGGCTGCTGCTGCGTTGCAATATTTTCGGGGGGGGGGTATTTTGGAGGGAGGTCTTATTTTAGTGCATGGGCTAAGCCTGATTGGTCTTATTATCTGGGGAGGACTTACCTTCGGGGAAACAGAGTAAATAATATATATTTTTCAAAAAAAGAGAGAGTGAGAGAAGAGAAACCTTATTTGGATCTTCAAAGGCTCGCTCCGTTCCTAAGGTGTAATTTCTCACAATGGATTACACTTGCAAACCATTCTTAAAAGGCTTCTATTTCTGTTTGCAGATGGGTGTGAATGTAGTTGATTCATCGGTTGCTGGCCTTGGAGGCTGTCCTTATGCTCAGGGAGCATCAGGGAATGTGGCAACAGAAGACATGGTGTACATGCTGCACGGCCTTGGGATTCACACAGTAAGTGAGAAGCTGAGTATTGTGGCCCACCAGTGGCCAGTGAAGCTGGCAGCAGATTCAGACAGTGAGGAGGTTGGGGAGGAAGGTGGGCCAGTCCTGGAGGAAGGTTCTGATGAGGGCTCTGTGTTGGAGGCAGAGAGGGGGACAGGGCCGTCTGATACTTATCAGCTGCCTTCGGAGTCAGACATCAGTGAGGCAGAAGAACAGCTGGAGCCTGTTCTCAGTGTGCACATGAGCAGAGTTTCCAGACGATGGGAACAGCTAAAGAACAGGGGTCGACTTGGGAGTAAGGCCACAGGTGGACGGTGAACGGCCCCTCCCAGAGGAAATAAAAGAGGGAGTGGAGTTTGTAGGAGACAAATTAGTTTGCTTAATTGTTTCATGATTCTCTGAGACTCCTGGCCAAGTTTTGCAAATATTGGCCTGGCAGCCTTTTGTCTTCAAAAGATTTTGCATTTGAGTGCTTTGGATGTTTCTGCAAATAGTTCTAAGCCACATGAAACAGAATGTTGGCAAAATATTATGCAGGTAGTCCTTGACTTACAACAGTCCATTTAGTGACCATTCAAAGTTACAGTGACACTGGAAAAGTGGCGTGACCATTGTTCACACTTACAACTGTTGGAGCGCCTCTGTGGTCCGATGATCAAAATTCGGACACTCGGCAAGCGGTTCATATTTAGGATGGTTGCCATGTCCCAGGGTCATGTGACCACCTTTTGTGACATTCTGACAAAGGGAATGGGAAAGCCAACCAGATTCACTTAGCAGCTGCAGTGATTCACTTAACAACTGTGGCAAGAAAGGTCGTAAAATGGGGCAAAATTCACTGAACCGTCTTGCTCAGCAGCAGAACTTTGGGGTTCAGGCCTGTTTGGAAGTTGAGGACGACCTTTTATAGTTTTGTGGATGCAAAATAAACAGCTGCTCTTCTCCCCCCCCCCCCTCTTTTTAACCTATCAAGGGTGTGGATCTATCAAAGGTCCTTGAAGCAGGCACTTTCATCTGCAAGATGCTGAACCGGAAGACCAGTTCAAAAGTCGCACAAGCCACCTGCAAACTGTGAAGTAGACCAGTGCCTTTCCTGGACTTGCTGGGATCAAAGCCACACGACAGCCTGGAAACTGCCGCGTTAGCATTTGTCCCCCCAACTTTATTTAAGCACTATCCAATGACTCAGAATTAAAGAGAGAAGAAGATGAAACTGCTGGATTTTACACTAAGAGGAAGAAGAAGACATTCAAAGATGGTAGAACACTATATCTGCCTATCAAACAGGTTGGATGTATTTGAAGATGGATGTTGCAATTGTTTTAAGGAGAAAATGTATTGTTCTGGTCCTTATTTTTGACCCAGGCCTCTTGTGCCTGAAATCTGTTTTGTACCTAGTGCCGTTCACACTGCCCAGCACCTCCACTGTCTCTCCAGTGCTGGGATTTCTAAAGATTTTAACTGTCAGGGCAAGCTTCCCTTTTCGTAAGCTCTTGGATCATTATGATCCTTTTGAGATGCAGTGGTCCTGGGGAATTCTGGGAGTTGAAGTCCACACATCTTAAAAGTGGCCAAAGGTGAGAAACACTGGTCTAGTGGTCCTTGTCAAACATTGAAGCAAGAAAATGTACGCTGGGACTTCTCTAAAAATAAAAAATAAAATATTTTTACTCTGGATTTGAATGTTATTTGTGCCAATGTTCTGCCCAAGGCAATCAAGGATTAGTCAGAGGCAATCATGCAGGTAGTCCTCAACTTAGAACCCTTCATTTAATGACCAAAGTTAGAACGGCACTGAAAAAAGTGACTTATGACCGTTTTTCACATTTATGGCCATTGCAGCATCTCCATGGCCACGTGATCAAAATTCAGACGCTTGGCAACTGGTATGAATTTATGACCCCAGAGTCATGTGGCCACCTTTTGCGTCCTGACACAGTCAATGGGGAAGCCAGATTCACTTTACAACTAGGTTACTAAATTAACACCTGCAGTGATTCACTTAACAGCCGTGGTTCAGAGTTTCCGAGTGACAGGAACGATGTTTGCAAATGTTTCTAGCAATTTTGCGAGTGGCCTGTCCACTTGTGACCGACTGACCAAGCGCATCCTGGATTTGCTTGGCACTGATTAACTTGCTGCTGGACTTTCAACCTTGCAGTTTGGGGCTACTCCTGTCACTGAGCTTTGCACTTTAGCACTACTTTTGGGGCAGGTCTGGACTTAAATCTCTTGGCACTTGGGGGGATCGATCTTGGGGCCCAGCCCAGGTCCCACACATGAAGATAAATAAGGTCCCAGACTGAAGCTCTATGCGCCTGGGGTGCTTCTGGATATTTGACCCCCATTTCCTTCTCTGAACTGGATGTTAATCCTTAGCCCAAGGGTGTCCAACCTTGGCCATGCTGGCTGGGGAATTCTGGGAGTTTAAAGTTCACAAGTCACTGGTCAAAGTTGAACAGCCCTGACTTAGCCACTGATGGTATCACCTTTGCCCACAGCCGAAACAAGAATAAAGTGTTTTCTTCTCTTCTCCCACAGTTTTTTGCCCCAACAATTCTAAATTCCAGCCGGCTTCCCTTTTGACTTTACTTCTTGGTAGCCAACTGGGAAAGTTACAAATGGTGCTTATATATTCTTGGGATGCTGCAACTGTCATGATTGCATGCCAGTTGCCAAGAACCCAAATTTTGATCACCAGCAGGCATTAGTCACTTTTTTCAGTGCTGCTGTAACTTCGAATGGTCACTAAACAAGTCAAGAACTACCTGTCAAAAATACAGAGTTGCTATTTAAAGACATGGCCACTAGGAGGCAGTATACTCCAAAAGTTCACTGCTGATTTGAACCTATCCAAATGGTTTTAAGGGATTTAAATAACTAAACATTTAAATTAGGGCATGTTATTTCTAAAAATATTAATAATTATACTTTGTGAAGATAAAGTAATTGTTATTGCTCCTAAATACTGGCCATGTTGATATTTGAACATACTTCCAGTTTAGGGAAGGTTTGTCTAAAAGGCTAAGGAATTAAAAGGTGTGATGAAGACAACAGCTCGAGAGCCAGAATAAAGCCAGGTTTGCATCCTGGCTTGTTTTAAACATCCTTTCAGAGGCCAATTTGTAGTCCTCTAGTGTTAAGGAGAAAACACGCTTCTACAAATCCAAACAACAAGATGGGTGAAACAGCAATTAATTGTAGATAAGACTTCTCTGGAAAAGGAAATTCCCAAGTCGAGCAGTCTAAAGTCAAATCTTGAGATTTATGAATGATTACAATACCAAATAAGGGAGTGACAAAGTTGTGGTTAGTTGACAACCAGGATTGTAAATACTGTATTTTTCAGACTATTAAGACGCACCGGAGTATGAGACACACCATGATTTTGAAGAGTTAAATTTTTTTTTAAGGTTTTTGCATTCTGCAGGCCTCCCAAATCCTCTTCATGCCTCATTTTTTGCACAAAAAGGGGGGGGGGGGCATGCAGAGCTTTGGGAGGCTTGTAGAGAGCTCCTGGAGCCAAAACCGAGCAAAAACGCCCGGTTTTTGCAAAAAAAAGGAGGGGCATGCAGAGCTTTGGGAGGCTCTTAGAGTGATCCTTGGGACTGGGGTGGCAAAACGGCCCATTTTCCGCTCATTTTTGCCCTCCGCAGCTCCCAGGAGCACTTTGCAAGCCTCCCAAACCCTCTGCAAGTCCATTTTACAAAGGGGGCGGGGTTTCGGTAGGCCCAAAATGCTGTATTCAGTGTATAAGACCCACCCAGATTTTCACCCTCTTTTTTGAGGGAAAAGGGTGTCTTATACTCTGAAAAATACGGGTAACTACCGTATTTTGCAGAGTATAAGATGCACCGGAGTATAAGACACACCAAGGTTTTGAAGAGGCAAAGTTAAAAAAAAAAGTTTTTACACTCTGCAAGCCTCCCTAAAACAGCCCATTTTTTGTGGAAAAGGGCTGTTTTTTTAAAAAAAGGGCATAAATAGCCCTTAGGAATTTGCAGAGTGTTCCTGGGGGGGAGGTGCGGAGGCCAAAAATGCGCAAAAAACAGCCTGTTTTTCACAAAAACGGGCGCGTTTTTTGTCCAAAAAAGGGGGCATTAGGAAGCTTATAGAGTGCTTTTGCGGGTTGGGGGGGCAAAATTGAGCAGAAAACGGCCCGTTTTTCACTCATTTCTGCCCTCCCCAGCCCCCAAGAGCTCTCCGAAAGCTTCCTAAAGGCTATGCATGGCCATTTTGGGGAAGGGGGCAGGATTTCGGGAGGTAAAATATGCTGTATTCAGTGTATAAGACGCACCCAGATTTTCAGCCTCTTTTTTGAGGGAAAAGTGTGCGTCTTATACGCCGAAACATACGGTAGATTCCAAGTGTCACACTACACAAGCCAAATGCTGAAATTGCTTCTAGCAAGAGAGTAACAACAGCAATAGCACTTAGACTTATATGCAACTTCATAGAGCTTTATAGCCCCAAGTGGTTTACAGAGTCTATCTGAGTTCTCATTTTACAGACCTCAGAAGGATGAAGACAACTTTCGGCCAGTCAGAATTGAACTGCTGACAGCAGCCTTGCAGTATTACATTCTAACCACTGTGCCCCAACAAGCCACCCAGAGCAGGGATGGGCAAGTTCATTGATGACTTGTGGACACCCACTCTACAGAATTAAGAATGTGTGATACTGTATGTAGAAATTGGATATGAATTTGTATGATTAGTAATTATATAAAAGAAAGGATCAACAGACAGGTAATCTGACTGACTACACACACCTATGTAATATAAAATGTAATTGTTATAAGATCTAATCACTATATGGAAACATTTATGCCAGAAATGTCGCACTATGTCCAATGTTTTTAATGTTTATCTAATAAAAAACTTCATAAATAATATAAAAAACCTCTGCAGAATTGAAGTCCACATGTTATAAAAGGGCCATAGTTGTCTATTCCTAACCCAGAGTCCCTTAGGTGAGATGGGCAGTATAGAAATGTAATTAATAAATAAAAGTATGTGATAAATAAATAAAGACTAATCTCACCGTTTTCCTCAGACTACTTGGCTTTGGTTCTGCCCACAGTTGAAGCATTGCACCTTAAGGGTTTTTTCCATCCTGTTGTGGGATAGGAAACATAATGGTTGACATTCTCAAAACAGCTGTGCAAAAACGATGAAGGCACTTTATCATAATGTTCAGATACTTTCATTATGCATAAGTATCAAACACAGCATACAGAATGGATAGTGCCTACATTTGTAAATACTTACATATTTGTAAATATTTGTAAATAAGTGTGGAATTTTTGAAAAAAAAAAGCTTGTTACTGAAAATATACAGCAGCCTCAGAACTTTGCTGTTTTCTTCCAGGCTGAGAATCCCCATTTGCAGCCTCCGGCGGGAAAAATTCCCCTTAGCTGCCTTCCTAAAACAGGATAGGAGAACTAACACCCTGCATCTCATTCTCTCCATCCATAAAGGATGCGTGGCATTGGGACACCTTTTTTTTTTTTGGTCCTCGCCACGTTCCGTACCAGGAGGGGCGGGAAGAAGGCGGGACAAAAAAGTGACACGTTACCAATGGGGAAGAGGCGGCGCGCGACCGTGCAACCCGCGGGGGCGTGGCCTAAAGGGAAGAAGGCAGCGAGTCCGGGAGAAGCCCTTAAAGGGGCCGCGACTTCGCTGCTTCGGAAGGAGTCGGCGGAGGCTGCAGGTGAGGAAGATGCGGGCTGAGTGGCGGGGCGGCTGCACGTGTGAATGGTTGAATGAATGGCACCCCCGGGAGAAATGGAGTGCGATGGCCGGGGGTGGGGAGGGAGACGGGACTTCCGTATTCCCCGTTGGGGGGACAGTACAGTAAGGTTTGAGCAGGAATCCTGCCGCCCGGCTTAAGAAGGGAGACGGTCACGGGGAGGCGATGCGGATCTCCGCCTTAGTGGGTCGGAAAACGGGCAAGAAGGTGGAATAGGAATAGAATTAGAATTAAAATTAGGAATAGAATAGAAAAAGAATAGAATAACAGAGTTGGAAGGGACCTTGGAGGTCTTCTAGTCCAACCCCCTGCTTGTGCAGGAAACTATAGTATTGCAGAAAAAATGCTTATCCAATCTCTTCTTAAAAACCTCCAGATGCTTGACAAAACTGACTCATAAGCTATGACGGTCGCAGTGTCCTGGGATCAGGTGATCCCCTTTTGCGACCTTCTGATGAGCGAAGTCGATGGGACAACCAGATTCACTTAACAACCGAGTGATTTAAGTTAACAACTGCAGTAGTTCTTTAACAGAGGTGGAAAGAAAGGTCGTTAAAATAGGGCAAAACTCACTTAACCGCTGTCAACCGAAACTTTGGGCTCGATTGTGGTCGTACGTCGAGCACTCTCTGTAAGGTGGGAAGTTTTGCTGGGCACTGGCAAGCCGGGAGCTGCCCTCTCCCGGCCGGCACCCAGCACCTTGCTTTGGCTGGGAGGCAGATATTTCAACCGGGAAGGGAAGGGCTGAGGATGTGAACTCGGGTTTCTTTGCCTTTGGGGAAACTTTTCTGCATCCTGTATCCCTAGAATCCACCTTGACAGCTTATGGTTGGGCTTCAACTCCCAGAATTCCCCAACGTACCAGTCTAGCATACCTATGCAAGGGAATTCTGGGAGTTGAAGTTCCTTCCCCATGTTCATCTGCAAAGGTGGAGAAACACTGCTCTTCAGCCTTGGCAACTTTAAGCCTGGAGGACTTCAAGCTGGCTGGGGAATTCTGGGAGTTGAAGTCCACCAGGCTTAAAGTTGCCAAGGGTGGAGACCCCTGCTCTAGAAGGATTGTCCGAAGAAGGAAATGCAGCCTTTTTGGCCTGGGAGGCAGGCAGAAACCACTGCGGCTAAGTGAAGTTTGAAGATGTACAAGTTGCTTGTTCAAACTCATAAAAAGCAAAGATTTTTTAAAAAAATTGAGATCAATAGCTGGGGATTAGGAGGTTCTATGCTTTTCTTGGCAATAATGTCTAAGAGTTTCACTATGGATGCCTTTTGTATTTTTTTTTAAACTTCCCAGTCAAGGAATGGACCATTTCATACCTGACATAGTTTCACACACACACACACAAACCAGTTTCTTGTTGAAAACAGGACTTTCCACATTTCACATGCAGCAGTTTGAGATGGGATGTTTTGCACGCACTTATAAGTTGGTAACATATCTTTTGGACCTACAATAACAGCTCCACTCCCTTTCACACAACTTGGAGTGTCCAAGCAGACACCCAGGCAGGGCAGAGATTATGGTGCAAAGCTGCTTCTGTCATTTTAACCCTAGTATGGACATCTTGGCAGTTCTAGGAATTCAAACTAGTACATGTCTAGTACCTTCCTGAAATCTGTTCCAGGTCTGAGCAATCAAACTATCCGGTGTCTCAAAAAAAGGCAACTGGACTTCGTTTTTCCTTGAAGATGTTCAAGGAACTGAAGAAGCTTCTGAACTGAAGAAGCTTCTTGGATGAGAACTAAAGATGTTTCTTAGATGAGAAGGGAAATGTCTTCAAGGAAAAACAGAGTCCAATTGCCTTTTTTTTGGGGGGGACTCTTTTGGGACAATTTGGATGACTGAGAATCTCCATAGATGATCTATCCAATATTGGAGCAAGAGGACAATTTATAAGGCTCACCTAAAGTGCTAACAAAAGCATGTATAGTCAAGGCTATGGTTTTCTCAGTTGCAATGGATGTCTGTGAAAGTTGGACCATAAGGAAGTCTGAGCGCTAAAGAATGGAGGCCTTTGAACTCTGGTGCTGACTCCTGCGAGTCCCTTGGACTGCAAGGCGATCCAACCGGTCAGTCCTAGAGGAGGTCAACCCTGACTGCTCTTTAGAAGGCCAGATCCTGAAGAGAAAACACAAATCCTTTGGCCACCTAATGAGAAGGAAGGACTCCCTGGAGAAGAGCCTGATGCTGGGAAAGACGGAGGGCAAAAGAAGAATGGGACGACAGAGAATGAGGTGGCTGGATGGAGTCACTGAAGCAGTTGGCTTGAGCTTAAATGGACTCCAGAAGATGGTAGAGGACAGGAAGGCCTGTAGGAATGTTGTCCATGGGGTCACAATGGGTCAGACACAACTTCGCAATTAACAATGTGTTAAAACAGGAATAGGCAGTTTATAGCACACTAGGAGATCACAGCATCCCATCCTCCCCTTACTAAAGTGAAGGACTAATGCTTAGTACACTTTATTTTTGTTGCAATAAGGATAAATATCGGAATGGGGGGCTCTGAAGAGAAACTACTCCAATTCCACTATTAATCCCGTCCCTAAACTCCCCCCCTCTCCCAAAGTTGCAGCAGAAATCAACCAATTTCTCAGCAAATTTATTTGAGGGTGTGGGGAGGCTGTTCCCATTCCCACTTAAAAACCTGAAAGAGAAGGTGGCCCTCCCTGGTTAGTAATTTCACCTGCAAATGTCAAGAGGGAGACAGTTGTAGCTTAGTTGTGAGGAAGTTGCCCAACCTTGTGTTAAGGCAGGACTGTCCAAACTTGGCAACTTTAAGACTTGTGGACTTCAACTCCCAGAATTCCCCAGCCAGCCATGCTGGCTGGGGAATTCTGGGAGTTGAAGTCCACAAGTCTTAAAGCTGCCAAGTTTGGACACCCCTGTGTTAAGGGAAAACCAAGTGAATCCCATGGTGGGCTGAGCCAAGCAATGCACCGCATTAGAATAGAAATCTTACTGGCTTGTAAGAGTGTACAAAAGGTCCCATCTCAAACTCTTGCATGTGAAATGTAGAAAGTCTTGTTTTTCAGCAAGAAACTTGTGTGTGTGAAATTATTTCAGCTATGAAATGGTGTGTTTTGCATCCTTATTCATGTGGATGGACTGGGTGATTCCTGGATAAAGGGGCAAACATTTGCCACATACAATTGTTTAAAAAGAGCCACAGCAAAATGGCAATCGTAGTTGATGTGCACAAAGCTAAAAATCGTAAGGATGGAAGGTTTGGCAAGTGGGAGATGATTTCTTGGTCCATCAAATCAATTCCTGGTTGCGCCTTCCTTGCAGTTGGGTTCATGTACATATTTCCCTAAGTAGAAGTGTTAAATTTGCTTTGGCTCTAAAGTCCCTTATGAATTCCACAGAATCGTTACATTATAGTGTGACAAACTGGAAAAACATTTTAAAACTGATGGAATAGTAATATGTCCTCTATGAATGAAATGCAATCAAATTTCATTTTGGAGCTATCTTACTACTTTTTGGAGAACTGTTCTCAGCAGTGTTCTAACAGATACTACCAATTTGTTCCAAAAAAATTCTGAATCCCTGTGCTGAACGATAGTTGTTTTAACTATGGTTTGTGAATAAGCCAGTCAGCTAGATTCACTGTTAAGCTTGCTTTAAAACGTGCTTTAAAAATCGATTAACTTGGTTCACCCAATATATTAGACTAAAGGTAAAAGTTCCCCTCGCACATATGTGCTAGTCGTTCCAGACTCTAGGGGGCAGTCCTCATCTCTGTTTCTAAGCCGAAGAGCCAGCGCTGTCCGAAGACGTCTCCGTGGTCATGTGGCCAGCATGACTAAATGCTGAAGGCGCATGGAATGCTGTTACCTTCCCACCAAAGGTGGTTCCTATTTTTTCTACTTGCATTTTTTACGTGCTGGGACAAGGAACAGGAGCTCACTCCGTTAGACTGTGCTAGGGATTCTAACCGCCGAACTGCCTACCTTTCCGATCGACAAGCTCAGCGTCTTAGCCACTGAGCCACCACGTCCCTTTATATTGGACTACAGGCGAGGAAATCCTATTATGTGATGTCCTTGCGTGAGAATGAATTTTTTTGCACCAGGCTCCGGTTGGGCCGGTCTCGGCTTCGATGGATAAAACAAAGAAGGAACGTCACACTGCCCCTTTGCTAAGGTTACCCTGTGTTCTGATTCCAGCAAACGGCCCAGGTGTGAACAAGGTGTTGCCAACTTGGCTGTGCAATTGCATGCCTGCTGGTGGTTTGGCCTGTTTTGCCCACGTGGAACTAGCTGTGGGAAGTGCAGCCCAGCTCAGATCTCTTCTTCCAGTGGGTGGACGTTTTGTCAGCCCATTATGCCAGTCATACCAAGTGTTCAGTTTTCTGGTTTTTAATCTCTCTGAGTAAATAGTGAATAATCGCTACATCCGGAACAAGGTTGGCTTTTAGCCAAGTAAAAGGTTGGCGGTGGAGGAAGAAAGTGAACTGCTGCAGATCCTTTTTTAATCGCTTCTATACGGCAGTTCAGTGGTTCGAATCCCTAGTGCCACGTAACGGAGTAAGCTCCCATTACTTGTCCCAGCTTCTGTCAACCTAGCAGTTCAAAAGCATGCAAAAATGCAAGTAGAAAAATAGGGACCACCTTTGGTGGGAAGGAAACAGCGATCCATGCGCCTTCGGCTTTGAGGCATGCCCGTCACATGACCACGGAGACATCTTCAGACAGCGCTGGCTCTTTGGCTTTGAAACGCCCCTAGAATTGGGAACGACTAGCACATATGTGCGAGGGGAACCATTAACTTTTGTACCTTATACCTTGCTAGCAGCGTGGAAGCCAAATAGCCAGGATTTTATATTGCTCTAATGATCCACTATATTTCATAAATACCTGACAAGGAGGAACTAAACATTGGACATTAGACTCCCCCACTAGCAAAAGGACACTCCTCTTGCTAAATAACTGCTAGGAAGACCAGTATAAAAGGTCACAGAAACCAAACCAGGAAATTAATTTTTTTTTTTAAATGACAAGAAGGAGGACAGCCGTTTCCTGGAGGATTAGATCTCTTTGCTTTCTCCTGGAAGACAGGTTTAATTGCCCTTCAGCAGAGGCAGCAGATGTAAAGCAAGCAAAATTGGAGTGACAGCATGATTTTGGCCCAGCCTGAGTGTTGATGGGTGGAGGAGCAAGGGAGAGCCAGACAGATGGTTTGTTCCCCTTGAGAAAAGGCAGAAAAGGAAAACACTGCAACTGCTAATAGTGCTCTGAGCTTCTGTTTTGGCCAAGACGGTGGGTCTCAACCTTGGCCACTTTAAAATGCCTAGACTTCAAGTGCTGCATGCTGGCTGGGGGATTCTGGGAGTTGAAGTCCATATGTCTTAAAGTGACCAAGGCTGAGAAACACTGTTCTAGAGCAGGGGTCTCCAACCTTGGCAACTTTAAGGCTGGAGGACTTCAACTCCCAGAATTCCCCAGCCAGCTATGTGCCCCAGAATTCCCCGCTATGCTGGCTGGGGAATTCTGGGAGTTGAAGTCCTCCAGCCTTAAAGTTGCCAAGATTGGAGACCCGTTCTGGAAGGAGGAAATGATATCCTACCCTCCACTCCTTTCAGCCTGCAGTCTACCTCGGGGGTCATCTGTGGACCGGCAGTGGGCCGTGTCATACCAGAAACCTGTCCATGCAAACAATCAAAGCCCCATCCATGAGATGCAGGCAGCACACAAAACCACGTCCCCTCCAGTCCATGGAAGAACCTCTCTCCATGGAACCACTTCCTGGTGCCCAAAAGGTTGGGGGCCACTGCTCTACCTGATTGAGTAGTTAAAAGGGGGCAAAAGAAGCACTGGAGGGATGAGGCTTCGGTCTGGTCCTTACATGCAGAGGGACACTCGTGCTCGGTACCATTTTTTTGTACTGGAAATTGTACCAACTTTTGAGCTGGAGGAAGAGAGGAGCTTCGACACAGTTTCAGGTCATTCTTGGCTACAAAAGGGAAAGGATTACGTTCTCGTGAATGGCTTTTGGACAGCTAAGTAGAGTTGAAGGAGCAAGGGTCGAAGGGAAAGTATTATTGAGAAATTAGGAATTAAGAGAGAAGGAGCGGGAAAGCGAAGGAAGATCTTGAAAGCAAGAATGAGGAACTAAGACTGGATCCCAGAAACCAGTATATTTTAAAGGTAAAGGTTCCCTCGCACATATGTACTAGTCGTTCCCGACTCTAGGGGGTGATGCTCATCTCTGTTTCAAAGCCGAAGAGCCAGCGCTGTCTGAAGACGTCTCTGTGGTCGTGTGGCCGGCATGACTAAACACCAAAGGCGCACGGAACACTGTTACCTTCCCACCAAAGGTGGTTTCTATTTTTCTACTTGCATTTTTTACCTGCTTTTGAACTGTTAAGTTGGCAGAAGCTGGGACAAGTAATGGGCTTTCACTCTGTTATGCGGTGCTAGGGATTCGAACCGCTGAACTGCTGACCTTTCTGATCGGCAAGCTCAGTGTCTTAACCACTGAGCCACCGTGTCTCTTCAATATATTTTACAGATACACAATCTAAGGTGCTAGGAAAATTGAACCAGCCACATCTGAGTGGTCAGATGTACAGTTGAAGGTAAATCGGAGTCTGAATCCAGCATCAAGCCTAAAACTTTGACCGGCATGCAAACTGTTGGGGTGTGTTTCAAGATGAATGTCTTCCTTGTGGCTGTGTGCACACAGACTCTCTTTTCATGGCCCTTTGGGGTCGGCAGTTCTGTCCAGGTGGCCCTCTCTCACTTCTCAGCAGGCTCTTCAGAGTCTAGTTCTTCTCTTCCCGGCAAAGCCTCAACCGTGTCATTTTCAGACTGAAGAATGTCTGTTCTCACCAAATATTATTTCCAGGGACTGGAAAATAAATACTAATAGGCTTCTGGAACAGAAAGACAGAAACTTTTCTGTGTTAAAGAGAGCGGCTCTGTCCATGATTGAGCATGGAAGGGAGCTGGCAAAGACGTGGTTTTAGGGAAAGAACTACAACATTCCTGGATTAAATGTGATTTTGACAAACGGATCTAAGAAGCTTCAGTTTGCTCTTGTTCCCCCAGAGACTTAGATAATCTAGAGTTGAGTTCTGTCTAAATTCTGAAGCACAGGCAACTCTTCACCTGCTAAATATCTGCTAGGTAAGGAGGCCAGTGTGAAAGATCAGAAACAAGACCAGGAAATTAAACGTTTTAAAAATATGACAACGGGAAGGACATTTGTGTTTCCAGGATTAGATCTCTCTGGTTTCTCCTGAAAATATTTTGTACAGAATAACAGAGTTGGAAGGATCCCTAAAGGTGTTCTAATCCAACCCCCTGCTCAAGCAGGAGACCCTATATCCCCAACCTTTTGGGTACTAGGGACTGGTTCCATGGAGTTTTTTCCATGGACCGGAGGGGGACGTGGTCTCATGTGCTGCCTGCATCCCACAGATGGGGCTTCGCTTGTTTGCACGGCCGGTTTCTGGTATGCCACAGCCTGGGGATTGGGGACCCCTGCGCTATACCATTTCAGACAAATGGTTGTCCAGTCCCTTCTTTAAAATCTCCAGTGTTGGAACATCCACTGATTAATTGTTCTAACTGTCAGGAAATTTCTATCCCTGAACACTTAAATTATCTGGTGTCTGAATCATGGGCTGTGGCGATTTTCTCCCCTTGCAATAAGGACACCAAATGAAAAAAAAAATGAGAAGGAGATAGATGGAAGGAAGAGTTGTCCTGTCTCCTTTTTTTTTTCATTTATCACAATCTCATAACAAAAGACATTTTGGTTACTGAATTAACCCATTTTCTGGGTCTGTAATCAAATGGGCCAGGCTCAAAGAGGGTACTAAATTTTTTAAAAAGGCTAACGAAGATTAAGCATGTTGTACAAATGAAGCCAGTAGGTCTGTAACTTGTTACGTGGGATTGTGCAAAAGCAAGCACTACCGATTTGTTAGATGAGCTCTATAAAGGCTCGTTAGCATCTGGCAATTAGGACTTTTATGGAGACTGACATTAATTAGACGGGGTGGGGAATTCCATTCATGCTCAGAGGTTGGCTTACTTTTCACCAGGAACTCCAGCGCATGTCTGGGGAAAGGAAATACTTATTAACATCAGATCGATGACCAAGAAGGAAGGAGTAAACCACATTTTTCTTTCTTTTTTCCAGCCAAGATCAATATTGATTCTGCAAACATTGAGGGTGAAAATGACTATAGCTATAGCCCTTAGACTTATATACCGCTTCACAGTGCTTTATGCAGCCCTCCCTAAGCAGTTTACAGAGTCAGCCTATAGCCCCCAACCATCTGGCTCATTTTACCCACTTTATGAAAGGCTGACTCAACCTTGTGCCAGTTAGATCGAACTCCTGGAGTCAACAGTGAATTAGCCTGCAATATTGCATTCTAACCCATCGTGCCACCACGGCTCTTAAAAGACACAGAGGAGGCATGTCATTTCTTTTTGAGGAAGAAATGTATGTGGGGGTATATAAAGGGGCTTCCCTGTGCTGTTAAAAGCTTTCAGGAGTATCAATTTATCAGATTGATGCAAAGTGTTTCAAATTTGATTTGGTAATTTCCCAATAGCTTTGCAAGGTGGAAGAATATATATATTTGACAGAGACCCATTCAGAGCTTAGTAAACATGTAATTCTCACTTCTGCAGAGCTATGGCCCTTGCTATCTCTTTGGCATCCCCGCTGCTCAGGCTGCCCCATCCTTTTGCTTCCATGTATATCAGGGGTGTCCAAACTTGGGAACTTTAAGACTTGTGGACTTCAACTCCCAGAATTCCCCAGCCAGCAGAGGGAATTCTGGGAGTTGAAGTCCACAAGTCTTAAAGTTCCCAAGTTTGGACACCCCTGATATAAATCATCACTTACTTTCTGAACGGTCTCCAGGCACCAACCCCATTTTCCAGACTGCCTTGGTCCAGGTTTTTACCTGCCTTTTCCCCACCCTTAAGCATAAACAGGGATTGACTTCTAGCCTAGGATCAACAATTGTGGATTCTGACGGAAAGCTTATTAGCCTTTTAGTTTTGAGTGACTTCTCTCAGGAAGATTTCTATTGGCACCGAATCGGAGCAAGAAAATCTATGCTGGGAACAGGCATTGCCGCTTCTACCCATTTTGGTGGTCTCTGGACCTGTTGAAATCACAGCCTCCAGAATTCCAATTTAGAGCTTTGGAATGTTCAGTCTGCAGTCCCAAAACATCTGGAGTACTGCAGGTTGGCCTAAATCGTACCTGAGCATTTTTATGGACCCTGGGCCACATTTAGCCCTTTGGCTGTCCCTGTCCAGCCTGCGTGGGTTGCTTTTATTTTGAAGTTGATTGTTATGTGTGTATGTATGTATGTATGTATGTATGTATGTATGTATGTATGTATGTATGTACATTCAATTTATGTATGTTACATGCATGCTGTGCCTTCATAGTCCTATTGGCTCAGCTCTCCATAACAGTCCTAGTTTCTCATGTGGTCTCTTGGGAGAATTAATTGCCCACTCTGGCCTTGGTCCTCCATAATGCCCTTGCTGCTCCCAGAAAGAAACCAGTTCTTCTCTTCCTCCAAAGACTTTTCTGTTACTTTTCAGAAGACCATGTCGGAAAAGATCCTCGTGACAGGTGGAGCTGGCTATATAGGGAGCCACTGTGTTCTGGAACTGGTTGAGGCTGGCTATAATCCGGTAGTTATCGATAACTTCCACAATGCCATCCGAGGTAAGGGCGATATCCAGGAGCTGATTGAAAGCAAGGTTGACATCCAAGGCTGTTGTTTTCCACATAGTAGAACGCCTTAAATTGATGGAGAAGTGCCTGGTTTGTAGACAGACTGTTCAAGCAACTGTTTGCTTGGACCAGTGGCAGAATTCAGGCCATGTTTACCATCATGTTTACTCTAAGCCATGTTTACCATCATGGGATACTTTACAGGTAATTTGTTAGTTGCAAAGTCGTGTCCGACCCATCGTGACCCTATAGACAATGTTCCTACAGGCCTTCTGTCCTCTACCATCCCCCGAAGTCCATTTAAGCTCAAGCCTACTGCTTCAGTGACTCCATCCATCCACCTCATTCTCTGTCATCCCCTTCTTCTTTTGCCCTCAGTCTTTCCCAGCATGAGGCTCTTCTCCAGTGAGTCCTTCCTTCTCATCAGGTGGCCAAAGTATTTGAGCTTCCTCTTCAGGATCTGGCCTTCTAAAGAGCAGTCAGGGTTGATCTCCTCTAGGACTGACCGATTTGATGGCCTTGCAATCCAAGGCCAGGAGTCTTCTCCAGCATCAGAGTTCAAAGGCCTCCATTCTTTGGCACTCATCCTTTCTTATGGTCCAACTTTCACAGCCATACCTTGTAATACATTAGTCATAAATCATGGTTTACAAACCACAATGTGTGATTTTGTAGAACACACTAAAGCAGAATCAAATCACCCCGTGTGTAAGTAACATCAATCTTGCAAATCACGGCTGGATCTTCTCAACTAAGCTAAGTGTGACTTAGTTGGAGTGAGGAGCCAACAGTATCGCCTTCCCCAATGACTCCCATAGAAAAAAGCGCTATTTCACTTCCGCCTCAGGGTGGCATTGGCCAAACCCTTGTCTTAATGTCCTTTATTGATCCCTTAACATACTGTCAGATTCTAGTCATGCTCTCATTTCCTACTCAGATAGCCACTGGGATGGAGTTAGAGGGAGGAGTTATGATGGAATGGCTAACAGTCGTGGGAACAAGGGAGAAGAATGAAAGATATTACAGGAAGACAGAGGACCATTACAGAAAAGTCAAGTTCAGGGGAGGAAAGTGAATGCGAGGAGGAGACTCCACCTTGGTTATGCTAGTTATAATTTGAGCTGGATAATTGCTGTGGCAGGCTTTGAAGATTCTCTTTCAATGGCCCATGAGCAGCAAAGATGCTTCAGAAATACAGAGGATTGTTTCTTGAGTTTGCTGGCCTCAAAGGCCTTGACAGGACAGAGTATTTCTGAGCAAATAGCAGAGAGGAAGAGCATCTCTGGCTGTTCACAAGAGGGGGAGATGACTGGCCTATGTCAGGGGTCGGCAGCCTTAAACCCTCAAAGAGCCACAAAGTTCCTAACTGGAAGCCCCCCGTTCAATTCTGGAGCCGACTGGAAATCCAGTTCCCCCATCATAGAGTCTCCTCCTAGTGTGGCGTCCTTTTCCTCTACCTGTCCTACCTGAAAACCCTATCAATTGTGTAGTCGACCAGCGACAGGGAGCTGCAGCAGAGGGATGAAAGGGCCACATGTGGCTCCAGAGCCGTGGGTTGGTGACCCCTAGCCTGTGTGATGGCAAGCAAGAATGGTGGAGATCGGAATGGTTTCAGTCAAAAGCCAGGACATCCCTAAGGTCCAAAGGAGCATCCAGACTAAGGGCAAGGGTAGGCTTTCTGACCCTCTTCTCCCTAAAGAGGGCACCCTCAGACTGGCATGAGGCCGAGTCCATCCAGCATTGCATCAAAACACTCATTCTCTCTACAGGAGAAAACGCAATCCCAGAGAGTATTCAGCGTGTGATGGAGATTGTGGGGAAGGAGATCCCATTCCAAGAACTGGATGTTCTTGATGAGAGGGCCCTTCAGGAGCTCTTCAAAAAGGCAAGATGACATCGCTAATCTAATTTAATCGTTTACCTTTCCTTTTTCATTGTGCCAATTATGAAACTGGCTCAGTTTCTGCAAGTAAGATGAATTTTTGCCTGCTGAGCAGTACCACTAACTTTGCCTAGATAAAAGGTTCATCTGTATTTTCCTATGTGATTGCCCCCCTCCCCATTTTTTTTGGGGGGGGGGGTGTTTCTCACCTTATCGATCGAGATATTTTGTACTGCCCAAGGACATTCTGCAAACTGCTCCAAAAGTTTGATGCCACGTTTGTTTTAGCATGGCTGCACTGATGTCTAGTGTGCCTGGTTATGCTGAAAAACTGCATGGAAAAACTCTTAAATGGCTCAGTCCATTCTTGCTGGGGGAGATCTCTGCTCTCAGGCCATGGATCTTAAAGCTTTGGCAAGTAACCTGCCTATAAAGGATGCTACTAAGTGATTTTTGCATTGTCACCACAGTTGAAAAGTCATCTGAATTGGCCTTTTTCCCCAAAAAAATGGGCAAAGACAAATGGGCAAAGACTATTTGCCAGTGAGTTTTTGTACTCTGTGGATAATTGACAGTGGAATGGGCAGTGTGAGTCACATAGACTCCCGAGCATAATGTTGGTGGCCCTGGAGTCCAGATTTGCACTTCTGAAATTCAGCAGGAAAACGAACATCTTGCACCTATGGAATGTTTTCTTCCTTCTTCAGAGTTTCTTTTTTCCTTTGTGAGACTGTACATCCAAACTCTTGAAAAACGCAGCCTCAGATAATGTTGTGGGGTTATTTTGGTGAGTCTTTGGAGGTGGAATGTAGTCACTATATCGGCTACATATTGAATAGTCATTCTGATCCAGGCTTCATATATTTTTGCCTTCTCAGTTTAGACCACCACCTTAAAATAATTTAATGGAAAGTGGACTTAAAAGTTAAATATCCTTTGACTTAATGGGGCGGGGGGGGGGGGGACCCAACAATGAAGGTGAATTTTGTTCTGAGTAACAACAGCGACATTATTTTATTTTATATATTCCTTCTTCCATTTCCAGCATCACTTTTCTGCAGTGATACATTTTGCTGGTCTTAAAGCCGTTGGGGAGTCAGTCCAGATGCCACTGGAATATTACAAGGTGAATCTGACAGGGACCATCCGGTTGCTAGAGGTGAGTTTCCGTTATGCAAGATTATAATGAATGTTTAGCTACAGTCAGTCAATAGAAGATAGTTGTGGAGAAGGAGCTCTCACTCAGTCACCAGCAAATGTTATCTGAGAAGAGCAAAAAAACCCCAGAATTTATACTAAGGTTCGGGTGGCCATTTTCACCGATCTGCAGATCAGAATTTCTAGGGCTGAAATGTTGATAGGCCAGAATCCCTTGGCCGGAAGTTGAAATCCTGAAACCGTTAGTGTGTTATACAGCAGCATCCTGCAAGTGTTTAGCAGAGTCTTCCCAAATTCTCCAAATGTGTTCAACTTCAGCTTCTGTAGCCCCCCCAAGTAGTATATGGGAGATGGATTCCAAGACATCTAGAAGCTGTCCACTTGGGGGTCAGCTGGTTTATGACCTTTTAAGGCCACCTTGGATGCTAACACAAGACCCCATAACAAAAACCCACAGCAGAGAGCCGTTGATGGCTAACCTGTGGCACGCAGAGCCCCAAGGCCACGCGAGCCGTCGCCCCAGCTGTTCCACCATGCATGTCCACGTACCTCCCACCAGCCAGCTGGTTTTTGGGTCTCTGCCAACACATGCGCAGGGGAATGGGGCACACTGGGGTCCAAACAGGCATGCGGGGGGACGCATGTGCATGCATGGAACGGGTTGCGGGGGGTGGTCATGCATGCATGCAGGGGTAGGGGACGTGCAGGGGGTTGCGTGTGCATGTGGGGGGCACATGCACATTGCATTTTGGGTGTGCGCTTGCAGCACGCAGCAACAAAAAGGTAAGCCATCACTGGCCTAGAGTATCCTCTCATAAAGTACTGGGATGGGCACTAGTCAGTTGCACCAGTCTTCATTCAGAGCCATGCTGGCCTGGAAAAAACAATGGTTCCTGTGCAAGGAATATTATCCCCCGTTGTCAGATTTATCTGCTGCCTCTGACCCGATTCAGAATCTAGCTCATCTGTCCTTTTTTGGCCTCTCTCAGACCATGAAAGCCCACGGAGTCAGGAACTTTGTGTTCAGCAGTTCAGCCACCGTCTACGGAGACCCCGTTTGCCTCCCTATTGATGAGAAGCACCCGGTTGGCAGCTGCACCAACCCCTATGGCAAATCCAAGTATTTCATTGAAGAGATGATCCAAGATTTGTGCAAGGCGGACCCAGTAAGAGAGCAACACGGCACCTTAATTCCCGTTTAGTCTGCTGTGTCCCACTGGATTTACTTCATGTGTTCTTTTTTTTTAATCCTAGGAGTGGAATGCTGTGCTCTTGCGATATTTTAACCCTATTGGAGCTCACAAGTCCGGAAAAATTGGAGAAGACCCCCAGGGCGTCCCAAACAATCTGATGCCTTATGTTGCCCAGGTATACAGTTGTTGTGCTACTCGATCAGCTGCACTAAGATTTTCTCAGTTTACCTTTTCATTTTTTTCCCATCTTCTGTCTCTTTCAGGTGGCTGTGGGGCGCAGAAAACATCTGAACATCTTCGGGAATGATTATGACACAGTAGATGGGACAGGTGCGTGGGGCTCAGTATCATCCAAACTTTAAAATGAAGACCCCCCCTTCCAAAAAAAAAAGCTGAGTGGACTTTCCCCCAAGGAAGATGTGAATATATTGTCCACCAATTCTTCTGAAACCAAGACTTCCTTTCTTTCCATCTTAAACCAGGACTAAGCAACTTTAGTAAGACAGGCACCTTTGCTTCATGTACATTAAAAAAAAAATCTTAATAGCCCAAAACTCAAGATTCCATTATCGCCTTCTAAGACATTCTAGGATTTAATACCAGAAGATATTATGGTCCCATAAAATTTCAAGTGCTTTATAAAAGTAAATTTATTTGGGGTTAAAAATGGTTGTGAGTGTCATTTATGGCAATATTTTACTAACTTAAGTTCTAAAATCCTTTCCTGGTAGAATTACTAAACTACTAGTTAAAAGGGCAATGAAGTGTACAGGGGCTAGATTAAAATGGAACTACTAGATATATTCACCTCCTGGGTCTCAAATACTAATTTTTTTGCTGGGAACTGACACATACTAGAGAGTTAGACAGTTCTGGTTGAGCAGGATTCCTAAATAGCTTGGGAAAGAGACTCTATTAACACCATCCCTGATCTAATGTGCAAAATTTCTTCTCTGTTATATTGTGTGTATTTGCCCAAGAGAATGCACATCTCCTAAAGTTGTGGAAATACATGTGCACCAAGCTGGGTGAACAGAACATTGAACGATTGTCCTTTAATAGGCATTCGGGATTATATCCATGTAACTGATCTGGCGAAGGGCCATATTGCAGCCTTGCAGAAGCTCAAGGAGAACTGTGGATGCAAGGTAAGGATGTTCTTTATAAAAGTGTCCACCCTTTGAGAAGGAAAACGCCTTGCTTAGGGCAGAGTGTCTTCGTAATCCTTATTTTTCTTATTTCATTTCTGAATGGTCTTACAATGTAGGAGACCAAACTTAATAGCTTTAAATCAGATGCACCCTCTGCATCCACCCACTAGACCCGCACTGAAAACAAGTTGGTGTAACCATCCCCTCCAATCTTCTTGTATTTAACCTCTCCTTTTCTTCCCCCTCTCCTTCAACAAAGGAGGAGCATAGAAGAATATAACTATGAGCAAAAATTTTTTGCTTTCTTACAGATTTACAACCTTGGGACTGGTGTTGGCTACTCGGTCTTGCAAATGGTCAAAGCCATGGAGAAGGCATCTGGAAGACAGGTAGGCTGACAAACCAAGATGAATGCAGGGACTGACCGCCAATATGGGGGTCTCCTACGCCAAGACTTAAAAGTGCCTGGGACCTACACCTGGCGATCTTATTGTGAAGCTGTCCACTTTCTGGAGCTTTCAGCAGAAATCCGCTATCTGCTCTGTTAGATTTTATGACAACCTCAACCAGTTTCTCAGTTGGCATCTTAGCAACTGTCTCCAATTCATTTTTCAGAAATGTGAAGAGAGGCTATTTACTTGCTTACTAAGGCTATTTATTACTTACTAAGCACCTGAGGGTAGAACAAAAAGCAATGGGTGGAAACTAATCAAGGAGAGAAGCAACTTAGAACTGAGGAGAAATTTCCTGACAGTTAGAAGAATTAATCAGTGGAACAGAAGTTGCCTCCAGAAGTTGTGAATGCCCCAACACTGGAAGTCTTTAAGAAGATGTTGGATAGCCATTTGTCTGAAACGGTATAGGGTTTCCTGCCTAGGCAGGGGGTTGGACTAGACCTCCAAGGTCCCTTCCAACTCTACTATTGTATTGTATTCTACTTATTTTAGATAAACTACAAGATTGTTGAACGCCGAGGAGGAGACGTAGCCTCTTGTTATGCAAACCCTGGTTTAGCTGAGCGGGAGCTGGGTTGGAAAGCTATCTTTGGCCTGGACAAAATGTGTAAGTAGAGACTTTCTGCTTGCTGCTCATTTCTGCTTTGCTTCCCCCTCCTGCTGGAAAATGGAGTGGCCATCCTTCCTTCCTGGTACATTTTGATACCTACCTAAAGGGCAAGAAGCTGGACCCTCATTGTTCCTCTCAATTCTCCTTCCTCTCCCACTTGTTTTCAGGTGAGGACTTATGGCGGTGGCAGTCACAGAACCCCGCTGGTTTCAGCAAAAAGTAGGAGATGGAAGATGTTGCCTGCTCTTCCCACGTACAACCACTTCTAGCACATTGGTGCAGACCCAAGGGCTGACTAGTTTTGAAAAAGGAAGATGGCCCATGCTCGTTTCTTCTTTCCTTTTTGGAGCCGACTGATCACACCAAAAGAGGATGCCATTGGCCTCTTCAGTGGCCTGTTCTCTTCTCCTCATCCCGTCTCTCTGCCAGAAACTCAAAGAGTCTTTTTACTGGCTGAGGCGATGTGCTTTTTTTTTAACTGAATGAGCAGCAGGACAACTAGATGGGTATCACTGGAGGACTAAATCCGAGTGTTTCCCTAGAGCCTGGTTAGCTCTGGGGGAATGTAATCCACAACCCTTTGGGGTTTTTCGGCTTCAAGAGATGAGAGCTGCTTAAGGTTAAGAGAGCAAGATTTCAGAGACCTTATTCTTTCATTTGAGCGGAAGAGCCAGGATACCTAAGTGGTCAAAAAACAAAGCCTGTAGGTGGTGAAGTGGGCTTTGTCATTATCTCCATTTCTTTTTCTAAATTATAAACTGTACACTTTTATTTTTTTTTGAGCAAAAATAATGTATCTCTTTAAGCTGCATAAGCTGTAAATTTTAATGTTGTTCAGTCTATAGTCCAAAGCCTATCTGATCTCCAAAACAAAACATCACAGATTCCTAGTGTAGCTTTTCGTTTTCCTGGATAGTGATGTAACAAGGTACTACATGCAGTGGTGTTTCTAACGTCTTGAAAAGAGAGGCTCCCACTAATAGCTTTAAGATTGTAAATTGAGAAAAGGCAGAAGAGCGTCTGCCAGTAATGTAGGGAAACAGTATAGTCCTCAAGTTATGACCATAATGGAGCTTCTCATCATAGCTGATAGTCATAAAGCATCAATTTTACTACTTTTTTTGTGGTGGTGGTGGTGAAGTAAACACTGTAGTCCTTAGGTGGACCAATA
Source organism: Natrix helvetica (assembly GCF_964273705.1). Taxonomy (NCBI): domain Eukaryota; kingdom Metazoa; phylum Chordata; class Lepidosauria; order Squamata; family Natricidae; genus Natrix; species Natrix helvetica. The sequence goes on from NC_138560.1 coordinate 17,677,598, forward strand.
GTTCACTATGGGCATGGTTTTGCTGAAAGCCATCATGAAATGAGGTCGTGTGACGGACATTGGACATTGCAGATGGCCATAAATGTGGCCCGGTTGCTAAGTACTTGAAATACACTCACATGACGGGGAGGGATAGATCTGACCGTCATAACTTCAAATCCAGGTCAGAAGTACAAGATAATTCTGCTCATTGCTGTGAAAGTATCTGCTCAGGTTGCAAATAGAAGACTAGACAGGTGTGCCCTTTAAAATATTTGCAATAGAATGGCTTTTGCCCACTTCCATTTTTTGACGTAAGGACCACCAATGTGTTTCTAATGCAGGGCTATCAAACTTTCATCCGTCACATGCTAGCCATGCCCACCCCCCGTTTAGCGAAGGGGGGGAAATTCCCGATAAGTCACATGACGATGCCATGATGATGTGAGTTTGACACCCCTGTTCTAATGGAAATCACTACCACTTTCCTTGGCTGTGTAAATGATTTCATTATGCAGGTTGAAGCCCAATACAGGTTAGTTTTGATACACTGAAAATAATCTAAATCCGCCTCCCATCTCGTTTCCAATGGAAGCCACTATTTTAGGCTCTGGATCAATGGCCATCTGTTTACAAGCAGCATTTTGTGCAGCATAAGGAATCTGGCTCCGTCTGGTTAGCATTTATGTTTAGCTTCTTATGCCAACTTGAGTTTACAGCTTAAGAGCAAATTTTATTTTAATTTTCATCCTGCAAACAACTTGGTCAGAATCCTGGTAATGATGATCCTGATTATCCACTAGGGAAGTGATTAGATCAGGGGTGTCCAAACTTGGCAACTTTAAGACTTGTGGACTTCAACTCCCAAAAGCAGAGCTGGCTGGGGAATTCTGGGAGTTGAAGTCCACAAGTCTTAAAGTTGCCAAGTTTGGACACCCCTGGATTAGATTGTGTTCAGGGTTCATTCAGACCCAAACATTCTTGAACATCCAATGAAATTCCAGTCTTTGTGTTAACCCAGAAGAGCAAATGACAGGCACTTGTGGAATCTGCAAGGGGCAAGATGGAACAACTCCCTCTGCTTGGCCATAAATTATCTTCTTTTGCATTCCGGTTCCATTCCTCTGTTAGAAGCTACTTTGACTTTTTTTTTTTTAATTATTAGCAAGTATGGACTTGTTCTTTCTTCTTCTTAACCTTTATGCTTTCTGCCTTCCAGATTATTATGTAGATAATCTAGGACTTCCACGCATTTCCTGGCCAGTAATTCACCCGTGAATTTTTTGAAATCTCCCTGATTTCCCCCTAATATTAGCCTTGTGAGGATAGTCATTTGGAGAACAACAAGAGATTTAAATGGATTTCAAGGCTCAGGACATCAATGTTATATAATTAATATTAATGTGCACATACATTTAAAAAAAAAAACCTTTCTGGATGCTTCAAGGGTAGGAGTGGGCAACCTTTTTGGAGCCATGAGAGTTTCACTTAAAAATTTAAAAAATGGCTTCAAGGGCTTGAAGATGGTGATGTAGTGATATTCCTGAAAAGTGGGGAGGGGGGGATATCCTTTTTTTAAAAAAGCTAGTTGTGTTTTACTAAAGCAAGCACATTATTTATTCAACAACGCTCCCCCCCCCCCCTTTCCTGTTTTGCTGGAACAACTCTTAGAATTGCTATTTCTCAGGCCAAAGAAGGTGGACTTTGGTGAACTGTGCACTAAGCTATGTTCTGTCTCTGTTAGGAAGAAAACAGCAAGAATAAAAAATGCAGTGAACAACTCCCCCACCCTAAAGGTAGGCTTACCAGTAGTGGCCAAAATCGTGGAAACCTTTTGGGAAAAGTGTATTTTTGAGGTTTGATGGCTAATAACACCACTTTTTTTGGTAGTACCATAAAATTATACAGCAATGGAAAGATAATTTAATCAAGAATGTAATGCAACAAGGTTTGTTCAATTATCTGTATTCTATGAAAAGTTATAGCCAAATATAGCCAGCAATAAAACCCAGTTAATAGAAGCAATCATTCAATCTTGGTTTCATATAACAGCTGCAGAACTAAAAGACTTGGTTATTTCATTCATGCTAAAGGTTACACAACTAAGTATTAACTGACATGGTGATAATTTTTGTATATCTCATTTTTTTCTATGGTGATAATTTTTGTAGATCTTGTTTTTTGCACGTGTTTCAATTTTCTTCTTCATAACTGCTATTCCAATAGCAAATCCTGCATAAAAGTTACTACATTACATTCTTGATTAAATTATCTTTCCATTGATATATAATTTTATGGTACAACTCCAAATAAAGTGGTGTTATTAGCCATCAAACGTCAAAAATACTGCACACTTTCCACAAAAGATTTCCACAATTTTGACCACTATTGTACAGATTTGCACTAAAATGCTTTTAAGGAAATCTTAATCACAAAAATGCCTAGCCACTCAATCTACTACAGTACAACCAACATAAGCTATGAAAAGAATAGCCCTGCCAAATATCAAAAACATCTCAGAAACAACCAACAGACTATTACAACCACAAGGCACACAAATCAATCAAAGCTCTCCAAAACCTCTTAAGTAAACCAAAAGACCCGGCTACAACTTGTCTGAGACAGAGAAGTATAAGATTAGGAGAGCAATGCCAACTAGTAATCAGATGACACAATGAAAACTCCTTAATCTCACAACACATGGACAGATCTACTATAGTTTCAACTAGGAAACAATGAGCACTCCAGATCAAGCCAAATCTAAAAATGCTAGAGAATTCCTGGAAGCTTAGCATTCAGAGAAATCAGCCATCAATAGACACATAGAGATAAACTACATTTACACCCCATCCAAAAGATTCAATAAAAAAGCTAAAAAGGAAACAAATCAGAATGCATCCTCTCGAGCAGCCTACACCCAGATAACCAGGGATCAACACCAAACAAACTATCAAGCAGAAAAGTGTACATTAATCAAGGGACAACCGAGGAGAAAAACTACACATCTACCAATAGTGGCAGGGCAAGCTATTGTATATAAATAGAGAGCTGACCTCATACTGGAACTGATGGAGTTACTTAGTCAGATAATTAAACATCTGCAAGCAAAGACCAAGCTCACAGATGAACTACAGTTCAACTGTGAGCTATTCTTTTAAGACTCTTCAGATACTTTCAAAGTGGTAAAAGAAGCATTTCAGCACAGATTTTAAGAGATCGCTAGAACAGTAAATATGCTATGAAAGATCTTGTAACAAAAAAGGTAGCAACACATTCAGTTGTTATAAGTTACCAATTGGCCCTCTAAAGGAAGCCAAAGCTGCACTAAGGTTGCCTGCTCCCTAAAACCAAGCTTCCTGAAAATCTGAAAAATATAAGAAACACAGGGAAAATGCTGACAAGCAAATTGATAACAACACCCCAGGAATACCTGGGGAGGGTGGGGGAGCAACATAAAGAATAAATGCCTTGAGTAAATTATATTATCACTGTAATAAATTTTTTACTTTTGAGGTGGTAATGCGGATTGGTTGTTGGTTGCAGTGGCATCTAAATAAGTAATGAATTTGCAATATTCACTGGCTGCCCTCATGCACAATGTTTTGTTATGGTTTGAATAAGCTACAATTGTTTAAAGTGGTTTATAAAGGGCTCTGGCTGGATTCGCACAATGTCTTTTACTGTACATAACATTTAAAATTAGTATGTTAGGTGATCAGGCTCAAATTATGCTGCTCTGGATATGATTTGAAGATCCATCTCTCTGGAGAAGGCTTTGAGGTTGGGAAAGACAGAAGGAAAGAGTAGAAGGGGGACAACCAGATCGGTCTTTCTAGTTAATCGTTAGGCTTTAAAGACCCGAAGGACCACATCAAGGAGAGATCATCATGGAGAACATCTATCTATGTGATTGCTAAGAGATGACAGCAATTAGATGGCATGTAATCAGTCAAAATCACTATTAAGTGATCTAGAGCTCTCTTAAAAAAATAAACAGGAGGGGAAGAAATGAAAGCCCGTTCAAGACTACTTTACAGCCCCCTTTGTCAGTGACAACCCTCAAGGTCTTCTTCTGATGGCAGGCCTGACTTAGTTGCTATGCAAACAGGCGCATTCATGTGGTAAAGCAACTCTGCTGACTGGTGGGTGGGATGGCCTTGATTCTGCCTGGCAGGGATTTGCAGAACCTGAAGAGATGCTCTCAGAGGACTCTGAGACAATTTCCCATAGGGGAAGAATGCTTCAGATAAAATGTGAAATTTCTGGTTTTTGCTTGGAGCTGCAGGAGGGAAGAGAGGCTGGTTGCTCAGAGAGAAAGCTCCTGCTTGCATTCAGAATGCCCCAAATCCAAAACAACCGTCAAATAACAATGCTCAGAGAAATATTGGAAAAAAACCCCGTGAAGCAGAACGGAGAACAGACGAAGCAAGAAAAATAAAATCAACCCTCCCTGAGACGACTCCTCCCTTCCAATCACCAACAGTGCTATCTTGCACGCAGGCGTTCCTACCCTTTATATAGAGTCCCAGACCAATCCTTGGGTGCACACACTGCACAAAGGTAGATCACCACCCACGGCTGACTTTACTCAACAGACCAGGCCAGTATGGCAAAAGCTGCTATAAGCTTATTCGAATAGAGAAGCAGAGCTCAGAGATAGTAAAAAGCTCTCTCTCTGTCTATGGAGATTCTCAATCATCCAGGTCATGATTGTCCCAAAGGTGCTTTTCGAAAGGCAACTGGACATTCTTGGATTTTTTCATGAAAACATTTCGTTTCTCATCCAAGAAGCTTAGTTTAGTTTACTTGATTGTCACTGCACATTGTACAATGAAACTAAATACCATCTTCAGTGTACATTAAACTATAAAAATAAAAACACACATCATTCACATGCTATGTAATTGAAATTGAAAACCCCATTATTGCATTAATATTGCAATATACCATAGAATTCAATATAGTTACTGCCCTGGGAGAGAAGCTGTGTTTCAGCCTATTTGTCCTTGTTTGTATGATCCTGTAATCGTTCTTCAGCTTCTGAAGAAACTCCTTGGATGAGAAGTGAAATGTTTTCAAGGAAAAAAACCAAGAGTCCCATTGCCTTTTGAAAAGCACCTTTGGGATAGCTCTGATTATCCAGCCCCTCACAAGTAGTCAAGTCCAGACCACCCCAAGTTTCAGGTGTTCTTAAGAACTGTCAAACACTTCAAACTCTCCCTGCAGGAGAAAGTGACACCCCACAACTAGGTTTTTAACAAACCAAAAGGTGAGGCACCAATGGTGGTTTCTGTTTAATCTTGAAGGAACACAAAAATTAAAATGACATACGAGGAAGACAAAGGGAAAGGGAGAAGAGATTGTTGAGATCCCCTTGCAAGGACAGAGAGAAGCCATCTTCTTCCTTGGGCTTCCGTGTTCTTTCCCATCCTTTCTATACCATGCAGGCCATGTTGACAGCAGCTTTGGGAAGGCCCAAGGAGAAAACTGGGCCGGCAGAAACCAGAGCAGAGATCTCTCCACTTGCTCTGCAGGGCATTGCAAGTTAGGGGCCTAAGAGGAGCTGAGCGGTGGTGGCAACAGGCAACCGACCTCTCCCCGCAAACCCCTTGCGTGTTATTTGGTGCAGAAATGCAGAAGAACCTGGAGATGGTGAAGGAGGCTGCAACCCTTCTGGCTGCAAATGTATGCAGAACCAAATTTAGCAAAACAAACCACATTCTTTAAAAAAAATAAGCAGAAAGGGGTGGAAAGGATAAGCCAAGATTCCCTTTATGAGTTGTTATGTTTTACTTGCAAAGGTTTTTTTTTTTAATGGAAACTTTAGGAATGATATCTGCACACACTTGTAGTCCGTTAGGTGGTACAGCTCATTTTACCATCTCAGAATTTGCCTGCTATTTTCTGGTGATACTCAGTGGCAAGAGTGGGCATGAGCATTTTTCCTATCCTTTAGCACCTCCAAGCGCAGGTCAGACAGCTGCAGAGGCCACTCCTTTGAAACGGGGGAAACACAAGTGAGCTGCAGAGGAATATTTTGTTTTCCTATAGGAGGCTCAAGACATTCTCCGTTTCCACCACCACTTATGACCTGTGAGAATAGGAGCTGCCCTCAGCTTACAAATCAGGTTCTGGTTGAGATGCCCCTGCAAACTGGAGATCCTTTGCTGGGGAGGGGATGCACAAAGAGGCCAGGCCTCTTCCTCTGCCCAACTGGATGATCCCTTTCCACTGGATGATGATGCTTTGCCACACAACAGCCACACTCATGCCATCTCCACAAGTCCATCTTCCGAGAAGAGGAGCCAATTTTGCAAAAGGCATTGGCAATGCTGGCCGGATTACCAAGCATGGAGCATGAGAGGGAGCTGCGGTTCACAAGTATCTCAATTTAGCTCAGCAGAATCTCAATGGCTTGTTGGGTAAGCCTGTCTCTATCCCATCACAAAAGCCAGGAGGGGAAAGGAGAGATTTGACCTAGTCCCGGGTCTTCTTATTGCTGTTGCCCAATGACAAGGCCTGCGTAGGACAGTGGGAAGGAAGGACGCAAAGTCTGCACACAGGTGGTGGGTTGACACACAAGACAAGACTAGCCCTTCACCAAAACAAAAGAAGGAGGGAAGGGGGTTCCTTTTGAAGTTGCATCTTCTCCCTGGCTTCCAGGACCCCACAGGGAGACTGACTGGAGCAAGGGAGAGAAGGAAAAGAAACATTGCTGCTGTTCAACAGCACACTGCTCTGAGGCACAAGCCTGATCTCAAGGAGGAAACAAGAGACAATGGACTCAGGGGACCACACAAGAAATTTGGAGGGGGGAGCGGCAGGAGCACAATTCTGGCAACATGGCACACACCAAAACCCAGCTTGCACTTGCTTGGTGTGAGTGGGCAGGAGCATAGCAGGCTAGAACAGCCATTGTCTGAGCACTGCCCAGGCGGTAAGTGGAATTGTCAGAGACCGTACTCTAAGAGAGGCCTACTGGCCGGAGCCATCTTAAGTCCACTCCCCTGAATCGCCATTTTCTCTTGATCCCAACAAAACAAAAAGGATCCCATGGGTCAGGATAAAGGCAGCGTGGATGAGAGGACAGAACACAACAAAAACAGTCCATAACACACACAACGTGGAGTGATTCCTGGCGCAGTGGGTCCTCTCCACCACTTTTATCACTCCAGTCAGGGCAGGGACTGGTGGAGCAGCTGCCCCAGTTACAAGCTGTATCTGGGGGACCGGCCGGCCATGGCCCTTCAGCACAATGCAACTCTTCCTCTTTTTGTTGATGGAAGCTTGGAGAATGTGTGGTACAGAGCCTGGCAAGCCAGTAGCCTGCACAGAGCAGAAACACATTTTCTGCCTCGCCTTGCCTGGCCTGAGCTGAGCCCGCCCTGCACCGCTAAAATGGTTCCAGTGAAATATGAAGTGGGACGGGCTGAGCATCATGAGGGGAAGGATGATTGATGGACAGTTCAGAAGACTGAACTATAAAACTCCTTTGAAAGTACTGTAATAGCCAGAACACCGTCTCTTAATACCTTTTGCTTTAAGCCTCTGGCTACCACACAGTTCTTTGCCACAGCAGGCAGTTTATGTTTAGATTTGTTTTTGGGGGGGGAGGGGTTGGGGGGGGGATAGACAGAACAGGAGAGAGGAGAGAATAGGGAAATACTGAAAGGTGACTGAAATAATAATCTGCAAGATTAGGATCTCAGCTGTACCTTAAAACCACTTGGTACCTTCACCCGCCATGTGGGAGAGAAGGGCCCTCTCCCCTCCCTTTACACAGGAGGGGGGACAGCGCAGGCGGGTGGGGAAGGCTCGAGAAAGGAGACGAGTGACTGGTGAGGAGGTGGATTGCCATGGCTTCCAATTGCAGCCAACAGGTCAAGGGTTCAAGATCAAAGCTGGTGACCTCTGTCTCCTCTCCCTGCAACAGTCTTGATAGCTCGGCTTAAATCCTGGGCAACAGTTTTTCAATGAAGTCTTTCACGGCCATCATCTCCTGCACAGATGGAAGAGGAGGGGAAATACTCTTTTATTTCTTGAGGCCACGTTAGAGAGACAGACCCACCCAACCAGCACAGATGCCTCCCTTTCTGGTCCCCAAGGCTTAGCACACCCCAAATATTATCAATTCAGAAACTAAATACACACATAAAGGGTAAAGGTCCCCCTCACACATATGAGCTAATTATTCCCGACTCTAGGGGGCAGTGCTCATCTCCATTTCAAAGCCAAAGAGGTCTGTCCGAAGACGTCTCTGTGGTCATGTGGCCGGCATGACTAAATGCCGAAGGCGCATGGAACGCTGTTACCTTCCCACCAAAGGTGGTTCCTATTTTTCTACTTGCATTTTTTATGTGCTTTCGAACTGCTAGGTTGGCAGAAGCTGGGAGAAGTAATGGGAGCTCACTCCGTTATGCGGCACAAGGGAGTTGAACTGCTGAACTGCCAACCTTTCTGATCGACAAGCTCAGCGTCTTAGCCACTGAGCCCCTAAATACCCATATTCATAAATTTCTGCAGACAAGTGCAAAAGTCCAACACAGAGTTCAAGTTCATCCCACAGGACACTGGAGACGTGGCTTTTTTAGAAAGCTGTAGTGTGTATTACATAAGAAAGGCTTTCCTATTAAAGAGAGACCTCCACAAAAAAGGGATCCATTTCCAGCTGGTGCCAGCTGAAACTAAGAAGATCCAAGATCTAGGGACAGAGCTTGCCAGGCAACATAAAGTACCTTAACCCCATTATCTCAGTCTGAACCTTTTTGCAATCAGGCCCCAGCTATGAGAAGCGGAGTGGCTACCAACCAACCTGAGGGCAAGAGTTGTGCATCATTCTAGGGTAGGTTCTGAACTGGATTCTACTAGGATTCACAACCCCCTTCAGCTTCTCTGCAGTGAGAGCTCCGAAGCGCACTGGGATCATCGGGTCCATCTCACCATGGCACTGCAGAATGGCGATATCCTTGTTCACACCATTACTTGCTGCCTGCAGTCATCATGAGGAAAACACATCAGCAGCATGGTAAGCTGTGAATCACCCACAAACAGATGTTGGTCTCTTGCCATGGTCATTGCAAAGGGGTGGCTCCATCCAACAGACCTTGGCCCAGCATGCATCTCCCCCGTCCCCCACCCACCCCGGTTCCAAAAAAGAGGTTAGGCTACCTACCTGAGGGAATGTCCTGTGCAGGGGAAGCCAACAGCTGAGGGCCACAATGCCAGCCAACTGGTGAGAGCAAGTGAGTGCTGTGTAGAGGGACAGGGCACCACCCTGAAGCACAACAACATCAGAAAACTGGTCAGAGCTTATTCCAGTAAGGGTCTTCTCCCAAAACATCCTTCCCCAATCTCCTCCTCTAATGCTTCCCCCCACATCCCATTTCACAGCAAATAATGCCGTCCCCAAATATGGGCCTAAAGAAACCCTTCCCTTCCAATTGCTTATCAGAATCTCATAAATGAAAAAAAATCATTAGCTGTCTGCAAGTTGAATGTTTCTATAGGGAAGTTGAATAAGAGTATTTGACAAGAAACTCTTTGACCAAAAAAATAATAATAATCAAGAGTGCTAAAAATCCATTCTGTCTCTATCCTTAGCTTAGAGGAGCTTAGCAGACACTATTGCAAAGTGTAAAGGCAGGTTTCCCAGGATCTTAAGAATTAGAAGCTTCTAAGAAAAAGAATTTGTGGGAGAGGAGGAAGTTCTCAATTAAATTTTGAACTGGTATGAACTATGTGCTTGTATTAGAACTCCCTTTTTACAGTCCTGTAATCTGTACAACTCAATTCTTTAATTAAGGTAAAGGAAAGGAAAGAAGTCCTGTGGATTTTACTCCGCCAGTCATTGCCGTCAATACGATGCTCATCTCCATTTCAAGGCCATTGAGCTAGCGCTGTCCGAAGACATTTCTGCAGTCATGTGGCCAGCATGTTGTCATGGAGCACTGTTACCTTCCCACCGAAGTGGTACCTATTTATATACTTGAATTTATATGCTTTCCAACTGCTTGGTTGGCAGGAGATGGGGGCGAGGACGGGATGTCACCCTGTAGCCTGGAGCTCAGGACTTGAAAATAGGCTATGATTTTCCAGCCAACATGCCCAGTGTCTTAACTGCTGAGCCATTGTGCCACTCCAATTCTTTAATTAACATGACTATTACATCACTATAATTTAATTTTTTAGCTGTTCTCTTTTTTTTCCTTTTTCATGTGACCCTACCTCTTTTTGCAGTATGGTTGACACTTGGCCTAACAAAGCTGCACATGTGTTTTTTCCAATAAAGCAGCAGGACTCAAAATAAGGCCTTCTGGAGAAAGTTTGGTCTCTCAAAATATATATATATATCTTTCACTTTCTTCCATTTTTGGTGCAGCTATGTGGTCAAGATGGACATCCTAAAGCAGTGTATCTTAACCTTGGCAACTTTAAAATATGTGGACTTCAACTTTCAGAATTCACCAGCCAGCCTAACAAATACTGTCCTAAAGGAAACGGGTCATGTCCGTTCCCTGTCAAGGGGGCTTCCCGGGCGCCCCATAAATGAGACCCGAGGTGTCTACTCTTAATCAGCATAGAAACCTGCCTCCTCCACGCCCCATCAGTTCCCACCTGTGAAAAGCCTCCCAAGATGATCCGGTGGGCCGGGATCCCATTTTTTACTTCATGGTCAATTACAGCTTTAACTGGAATGCAGAAAGAGAAAAGAGACAGTTTGACTACAAGTTAACCCAGAGTTGGAAATGGTCCTGAAGCAAACAGGTCTGCTAATATGGATTCATGGCGTGGTTCGCTGTTAGAAATGCCCCCCCCCCCTTTTTTAAAAAATATCAAGCCAAATTAGCTACAGAATCAGCGCTCAAAGAACAGTAATGCAAGTAAACGGGGAGTATGCTGCAAGAAGCCATGGGAGATGGTGAGGGTGGGTGCAAAAGTCCACAGCAGCATTACAACCGCTTTGGTTTTGCAAAACAGCTCTGGAATTTGCCTTAGGAAGGAAGCGGTTTCAAATGACCACACAGGGCAGAACGGTGACTCTCTTCTTCAGCCAGCCTTGAAGAAAGGAACTACTCTCTGGCCACACTGAATTTTAGAACTCCCTGGGAGGCTGGGTTATTTCCTCAGACAGCAATTTGCCAGTTGGAGAAGCCCTTGTTTAGGAAGGCATTTCTTTCATAGAGTACATATATTTCATTCGATGCTTTTACTTTAGCTCCTCTTACCTGCCTATTGGATAACTACTCTTCCTTAGTTGTTACTATGCAGCATATTAATTCTGGTTTGTTGCGATGAGCAACATAAGTAGTAGAGGGATGGGGGGGGGGTGTTTTACCGATATATGAACACATGAAATAAGCAGAGATTGGGAAAGTGCCAGGTGTGCAAATCGAGACTTCTTTGATCCTCCCTTTCCTGCCACCATTAACCTTTACATTTATCAAAGAAGGGCTGTAGCTCAGGGGGAAATGACATGGTCTCTTGGACAATAGCCCAGATTCTGTCTTTTCGTCTCTGTCTTAGATCTGGGAAAGCTTCCAGTTAGGAGAAGCCTTTCTCCAACCTGGGGCCCTCCAGGTGTGTGCAATTCCCAGAAAGTATGACAAAACAAGAGGCAGGGTAGAGGCCGACTGCTTTTAAGAGCCACAGATACCATGTGGCAGGCAATGTTTTCGGCAGTCAGGGATTGCACCTTTTACAACTTGTTTTTTTCCTGGACTCCAAGAATAGTGGAAGCTATTGTTATATCACTCTGAATATTATTGCCACAGTGTTGGCTCTTTCCTTAGGAAGGGGCTCTAATGGCATTCATCTTTTTTTTTTAAAAAAAAAAAGCTCATTAAGTGCATTAAAAACTTATTGAAGCTATTTTGCGTAATTCCATATGCACATCCCAAAACAAAAACAATTGAACATTAAATGTCGTCAGAATAATCTGTAAGTGATGCAAGGGCCACAAAAAGGGGAGACTGGGTATTCAGGAGGATCATCTGAATTGCCCAAACTGGGTGTAAATTATTTGACATATGGGCCTGACATAATTAAAGACATTTTGTTTTCTAAAAGCAAGATTATATATGCACCAAGACAAATTGGATGCCCTCATGCCTCAAAGATTTATTTTGTTTTTCTATTCAGATTTATGACCTGCATGTCTGCACATTCCCAAGGACTGCATATGTTCTTCAAAAAGTAGCCTGCAGAGGAGGCCCCAGTGTTCACCCAGCTGGAGAATCTCGACATCTGGCTTCTGCGATGTACAAAGAATTAAATTTTCCGGGCCATTTTGCTGGCTTTAGTTTTTGTGTGACTTAGGCAGTAACTGCAAACGCAGAAAGGGTTCAGAGTTCTTTTTTAGCCTTGGGAAACGACCCCAATCACCTATCTTGATTTCCAACCACTGGAAATTATGATTAAGAGAAATGTGGGCCGACTCGGAAGATGCCCAAGGAAACGCCTCTCTTACTGTTCTCAGCAGCTTTTTTAATTCCGTTTTCATCTTCTGGTGCATCCGGACTCAGCCCCATTAAATCAAACCTGAAATGGGGAGAAAAAAGGAAAGACCATCACTGTCATGATCTTCTAAGACATTCACCTGGGGCCAGGTAAGGGCCCTGGGGCATAGCATTATGGTGCAGTGGTAACTTGGCTACATGGAACTCCAGCAGCAGCATTTGGAAACGGGGGCAACATTCTGTCTACCACTCAGCATCGTTCATTTGACTTCCATTCCACCAGACCTTAAAAAGAGGCATAAAATGACCAACTCGGTTCTACTTTTGGGTGAAGGCATGCCAGATTACAGGACTGTAATCAGGATTGATCTGAAATGGTGAGTGAGAATAGGGTCCATGTCATGGCCCAAAATTGAAGCTAACAGCTACTACAACTTTTAATCCAAAACGTTAGGATTGCCTCTCCCACCAGCTGGCCTTGTCGTGATATTTATCTCGTATCTACAGGGTAGCAGTTTGGAGAAGGCTTAATTGGAAGCTTTGTGGCAGGCAGCAATTTGAAAAAAAGGCCAAAAAGAACAAGTGAAAATACATACAACTCTGCTAAGATTATAATAAGGCTGTGTAAGAAGGCCATTTTTACATCACACACTTAATGTTACTAAGTGAATACTTCCATGAGTAAAGTCCACGTATTCTCTCCAAATTTCTACCAACCCATTAGTCTACTGCCTTCACCTTTTCCCTAATCACTTCTCCAAGGTCTTTTCCCATTGCTCCTAAGGCAGGAGAAGAGTTTGGCTACTAATAATACAAGGAATATTGTTTAATACTAACCAGGAGGGCATAACCATCTTCATGTTGAGAGTGACAGGGATCCTGGGTCTGTAAAGAGAGACAGAAAATGGGGTATAATTCTAGTAGGACCACAGGTAAGAAGGCTAAGGAATTTAAAATGATAAAGAAATATCAAAATATCATACTTTTAAAAAAGTAACAGCAACATTCTTGGAATTCTTCTAAACTGTGCACTAAGTCCACAAGAGCAGTTTAGATCAATGCTACAGCCTAGACCTTCCCCATAAAACTGGCAGTTGGGAAGACATTTTGCAGACAGATCAGGTTTGTAAAGCAAGAGAAAGCAAAGCTGCTCTCCTTCTCCCTTCTCTATTTCATTTAGAGTCCCTGCTCAATCAAACTGTGTTTGGTGTGGTTGCCTAGTAAACTACCCTGGGATCTGACCATTAGGGGACTGACTTGATGCTGGGCTTGGTGCTTTTGCTAGGAAGCAGCTGAGAAACACAACACCATTTCTTTCTATTGAGTCTGCCCTCAGCAACACTGGCTTTGGGGCTGGGGAGTATCTGCCTACTGCCCATCACGGAAGCTCAAGCAACAGGATTGACAGCAAGACGCCATAGAATCAGCCACAGAATGAACCACCAGGACAATCTTCAAAGGTAAGAGATGAACACCGAGAAAGGCAAGAGGGTTGGTGGTAGGTTCAGGCGCAGTTCTGCATACTTTCCTAGAGCATCTCTCATATTTACTATGTGTGTGTAAGGATGAAGCAGCATTGTGCAGTCCCTTTGAAGGCCCCAATTCCTTCTGGCCTTGCTGTTTGCCTGTTCAGGATCTGGAGATATTCAGGTGGGAAATGCATTCCTGCTCATTATTGGGTTCATCAACTTCCTGTCCATTTCAGTGGATGCATCTCAATCTCCATTGCTAACAAGGTCTCACGTTTGGAATTCTGTACATGGCCAAATAGAGAGCTGGGGCTCAGCTGGGGCTTTGTGACGATCTGAATTCTGGACCCTTAGTAGCTGTTAAGAGGGAGGAGAATACAACGGCTAAGCGTACATAATCAGGATAAATTATTAATGAAACGTCTTGGCGCAAATTATGTCACCTCTTGCACATACTTCCAGCCAGCAAACTCAAGCCTAAAAGAGGTCAGAATAGGTCTTTTTTTCTCAGTCTATTAGGAGTGAAAAAAATGGAAGCTGCAGGAAAAGGCAATAGGGTCAAAGGGAAAATAGCTACAGCTCAGTATTTTAACCATGAGTTAACCATTAGTTTGCAGGCTTCTAAGAACTACACCGTAGTGAGCAGTAGGGAAGCAAGGGAAAGCCTAATAGATCAGAGTAATGTGCAATAAAACAGATATCAGAAGTATATGCCAATTTCTGAGCGACATAATACCTTGGCTTGTTATATTTTGCTTGCAACCTGTAGTTCTCTCACTTGCTGATACTATTCTCTCCTGATTTTGCAACCCTCTTTTCAAATAGCAACATCTAGCCCTGCCCACTATCAAGCTTTCTATTTTCGGATTAAGATAAAAGTCCTAATTTAGCACAAGATGAATGAGTCCCTTGGTGATCTTTTATTGTGTTTTAGGTAGTGGTGGCTACAAACGTCTATTATTACTGTTATGGTTGGTTGCAGTCAGCCAGATGTTTAGACTGGATTTGGCATTTTTATCCACCTATTTGGTGGATAAAAGGACCTGAGATAGACAGATGTTGTGATTTGAAGGTACTATCGCTATATACATAACAATGGGAAGTGGCATCTGCCAGGTCTTCAGCTGGTGCTGGCCTTCATTTGCATCAAGTTCTTCCCAGGAACCTAGGATGCCCTAATGCAGGGGTGTCCAAACTTGGCAACTTTAAGACTTGTGGACTTCAACTCCCAGAATTCCCCAGCCAGCAGAGCTGGCTGGGGAATTCTGGGAGTTGAAGTCCACAAGTCTTAAAGTTGCCAAGTTTGGACACCCCTGCCCTAATGTATCAGGGAGAATATTTCAGAATCCAGTATTTGAGAATCCAGGCATGTTATAGTCACTCTTTGTGGAAAACACTAGGTTATTGCCCTTTTTGTAATGATGGTTATATCGATTGTACACTGCCCTGAAAGCCATGGAATGAAGGGGGGAAATGTTTTATTGAAAAGCAACAGTAGGAAACTCTTTTCAGTGCAGTAACCACATTTCATCTCTCTGCCCTGCCCAAAAGATACAAGGGGTATGGCCAGTGATAGCGTTAATATCATAGAACAGGTGCTTTCATGTTTTCATCCCTGAGGGAAAAATTAGCAAATTGGGGGTGAGGTTCAGTGTTTCTCAACCTGCGTTTTAAAGACAGAGTAACGGTGATACTTACGCATGAGGGCAGATGTATTTCACATAAGGGAGCCGGATGGAAGACAGAGCATCAGCCCAGCTGTGCCTGAAGGGGGAGGGCAAAAGAAAATAGGTCAAGTCACCATCCAACATAAACATGAAAAGGCAAATATTTTTCACTGACCATCCCAGAGGCTCTTTCTGCTGAAAAAGGTAGTTGGGAATACGCTCATATCTGCCAGCTGTGATAAGGATCTGTGCCTGGTTTTTCCAAAATTCCCAAACACTGCATCAGTGAGGACAGCTTGGTAGAGGAGATCATATCCCCACATCAGTGCAATATCCAGATATACAAGTAGTCCTTGACTTATCACCATTTGTTCAGACTTTTCGAAGTTACATTGGCACTGAATAAATGGTGGCTATTACGGGTACTCAGAGTTCCAGCCATCTCAGCAACCCTCCCATCCCATGACTGCGATATGGGTGCTTGGCAACCCATTTGCACTTTCAGCTGCCTGCCAAGTGCCCTGTGATCACAGGACTACCACTAGCAACCTTCTATGCCAGCCTCTCCAGAAAGTCAAAGGGGAAGCAGGCAGGAAATATCACAATATCGTTGGGTTAAGTGTCCACCACCAGTGCACTCTCCCATAGTCCTTGCGTACTTGCTACAGCCACTCATACACCCTCACCAACTCAAGCAGTATCTCTCTTCCAGAACCACATGGTACCTCTCATGCATTCTCTTTACCTCTTTTACATTTGTATGGCCTCAACTCTATGCCAAGGCGCATGGAACGCAATTTCCTTTCCACCAAAGAGGTACCTATTTATCTGCTCCCGTTTGCATGCTTTCAAACTGCTAGGTGAACAGCAGACTGCTGAGTGGGCAGGAGTTTTTGTAGTTAGATTGATGTAAAGGGGGAAATGGAATTAGTCTGTCTCCTATAAGACTCATGCTCTTCACCTTTACCTTTGCTATACAGTCAGATTTCACCAATACTCACCCTGTGTCACCGAGCCCGTGCAAAAAAATGACCTGTAAAGTCAAGTAGAAAATAAGCACATTAGCTGGCTCAGCAAGTGAGAAAGTGCTACCAAAGCTACTGTAATCAGGAAGCATTCTGTGAGGTCAATTAGTTGCAAAACAAAAACAGATTATGCAGAAGGGAAGAAGCAGGAATCACTCAACCTAAGGTAGTTAGAAGAAGATGAAAACGAAGATGGGCGTGACTGAATCTATTTGTGACCAAGATACCATCCTATCATGATGCCTTCTCCCCAACAAGATGATTCACTGGGAAAAATATGCAAATATATATGTCAATATTTATTACATTTCACTAAATGAGCAAAGTTCCTTCATCTGGAATTTTCATGCCTAGGTAAGAAAGCTTTCTTCTTACATGGCACCAGCTGGGCCAAAGCTATTGCCATCTTTGACTTAATCTGATATGGTTGCCATCGCCGGTTTCTCCCTGATTCCTTCCTAGTTCAATTCTGATTTTCCACCAAAGCAAGATATTAAATGATTCTACCAGAGCACAGAACTCAGCTTCCTGAGAGGTGAAGCTTCTATTGCTATAGAAAACAAGTTCCCTAAAGACTGTGGAAGTGGAGGTAGAAGCAGCAGGCAGTGCCAGATGAAATCCCAGAAGGCAAAGGAGCTGTTTCCAGGAACCCTCAGAGAGTTATCAAGCTTCACTCACAGCACAGATCTTGGGATCTAGTTTGGTTCAAGTCACTTTGGAGTGTGATCAACAACTTTTTTTAATGGAAAGCTAATTTTGTGGATTCTATTATTGTGGCAGAAGAGCAGAAACTTTTGTATTTTATAGGATACCCCTCCCCACTCTTGGTCACAAATCTCTGAGTTAGAAAATCATCTACTGCCTGAGTTTCATTCTTCATATAATCCACTCCTTCTATTATCGCTGTAGTTTGCCAAAGATATTTCAAATTCTACAATCACTTTCCCTCTCATCTTTGAACCTCATATATTATTAATCAATACATATTTGAAGAAAGCATTTCAATACTTTAACATTTCTCAATGGAATTTCACACTAGATGGAATTTTGATCATTCAAAATCCCATGAGTTCCAATGGCTGCAGAACGCTCCAAAAATTCATACCCATTCCATCAATATACAAAAGTTATAACTCAATTTTAAGTGTGTTATGCAGATTTAAATAATATTCTAGAAAGGATACAGTCCCAGTGCTGGAATTGTACTGCTGAATTTGATCAAAATCAGGACTCACACATTTGTGGTATCTGCGCAAAAGCCATACAAGAGCTGAATATGGTACAGGGTATATGGTTTACTATATGTGCGTCTCGGACTGTTTTAGAAAGGCCAATTTTTAAGATGCTGAAAAATGAAAAGGAGGAATCAACAGATTAGATAGCACTAACCATAGTCAGGAAGACACGATTTCAGTGCCAAGAGTGGCTATGTTCCTATCCACATACTCCTCGGGTTATATTGTGGAAGCAGAATTGTATAAAATAACCCAATCTTGGTAAATCTATTGGTCCTTCACGACTGCTTTAGCTGAATTTTAGACTTTAGATCTTGGAGAAGGGGAAAGCAAAAATCTCTCTTCCGCAATGCAAGCAATACATCTTGGTGAGTTTGGATGGCACAAGTTGCAGGCAAGGCCAGCAATGGGACTAATAAATTAAAGTAGTTTTGTAGCATTGGTTCAGTGCTACAACACAGCACAGTATTATCTACTACAATAATTCACCACACCAGCCCCACAACTGGAGAGGGGAGGGGAGGAAGCAGGTTTTAGTCAATTATTACCTAATTAGTGCAAGAGAACAGCACTGAGGGCAACACAGTAGGATACAGTTGGACTAATTACCTGCCAGAGGCAAAGGGTAGATTTTGTAGAGGTCCTACAAACAACATTTTACAGTTTATTGGAAAGGAAGGAAACTGAGCTGATCTCCTTCTGTAGTTCCCCAGGCTCCAGAAAAGCTGATATCAAATTCTTACCACCAGCAGTATTCCTTTCTCGGAAATAGCCTCCTTGTTATGGGGAGAACAATCCCTTTGCCTTCAGTATCAGCAGAGAGAATGGGCTAAAGGAGAAAAACCCATTAATTCCCTAAGCTTTCTGGATGCCAACAGATGGTAAGCCCAAAACAGCATGCCCTTACCGCTGCAGTCTCCCGCTCTGTCCCTGAAACGGTCACAGCATCAGCAAGGAGAGGGACAGACATGTTGTTACCGCACATACAACTATACAATTCGCACCTGCAGAGGATGAGAAACACAACCCATTAATTTATTTAAATCAGCTTCCTAGAGCTGGATGACTTCAGATCCTGGTTGGGAATTTTGAGAGTGAAATGTCTCTTCTAAATACTTAATTTACTTGTAAGTTTCAATGTAACAAATACTCCACAGCTTGTAAGTAAACCACTTTAGGATCCAGAAGATTCACAGCTTCCCATCAAATCCCTACAAGTTCACTCTCAGGCTCCTTCAGTTTTCTCTTGGTCCATAAACAATGAAGAATAGGGCTTTGCTATTTTAAAGTTTGTTTTTCCCCTCATTTTTAATGAAATCAGCATTTCCCGAGTAACAACTGTAACCCAGAACATACATGTTTAAAGAATGTCTTTGGCTATTAGACCAGGAAAAAAAAAGCTGCACTCAATTATTCTTTTTTTTTTAATAAAACAAAGTTTTATTGGTTTTTGAATATATAGGGAAAGGTAAGGGGATGTACAAAAATTTTGGCAGCTGCCACACTGGTGGTGGAGATCCCTCCAAGAAACTCACAGATTTAACAATCTTAAAAACAAAATATAAAAGAAAGCAGCAGAGCAAATCTTACTCTATATTATCAATCATGTGTTTCTACATTTTTATTTGTCACTTTAATTATTCTGAAGACAGTGCTTGTCTAGAAAATGTTCTTCACAAAGCCTTGACATAGTTCATATCAAAATCCAACTGTGTTTTGAAAATATTTTATATTTTTCATAACGGTATGTTTTAACAGTTTTATAAGGATACTGCTAAAACAGAATTGTGCTACCTAAACTAGAACATTTTGCACCTGGTGGTCAAAAGCAGTAAATGTTTCAAAGCCCCATCCTGCTGGGGCAATAAGGGTTTTTCTTTGCACAGGAATGTTAAAAATAATAGGAAAAGCACTCCAAGGTGTCTTAGTTTTCTCTGCAACTGGACAATGACCTACATGCTGGGATTAAGATAAGTCATAGGTATTAAACATTACATGTTCTGCATATTTAGATTAGCTTTCCCATATTAGTACACTTGCCAGCATGCTGGTTGAGAATTATGTGTTGAAGGCCAACTGGCAGCTTCAGATTGGGAAACATTTTTCTAGACAAGTAATTCATTTGCTGAATTGCTCTAAATAATTTTTAAAAGTGCTTTATTAAAGATTAGTTTCCCACTTCTTGTATATATCTATAAATTGTAAATTAGGTATACATAGAAAAAACAACGAATGATAATACTGTTGCAAAAGAAAAATTAAAACATAGCTACACTAAGAAATATATGTTTAGTATACACATACAGACTGCACACACACATGTGTGTGTTTGTGTGTGTACATGAGAATGTATTAAGAATTGGTTGCCAAGTGTTAGCTATTGCTTCCCTCTTTCCAGATTTATCTTAGAAACTCAAACTACTTCCAAATGTTTTCAACTGTTCTTTAGCTTATTTTATTTGTGGCTGTAAAAACCTTAGAGTATTACAAACAGGAAGAACAGCCTTTTATTTTAATGGGAGATAAACAGGAAAAAGGTTTTTAAAAACCCACTGAAGTCTAAGCTGACTGATTTCATTTCAGTTTCTTCATTATCTCAGACCAATAAAACACAAATGAAAAATTGGGGGGGGGGGGGGGAGAAACCCTGACTCAACAACAACAAGATATCACCCAAGTTCTGCAAGCCATGGTTTTTGCTAGAATAAGCAGCAAATGTACCTAATACTTCTGCCTTTGTTTTCCCCACAATAACAATCCTGTGAGGTGGGTTGGGCTGAAAGAGAGGGATTGATCCAAAATCACCCAGCTAGCTTTCATGCCTGTGGCAGGAATAAAACACACATTTCATTCCTTATGTAAAATATAATCTGCAAAGAGCCAGCCTGCTGGCAGCAATTACCTCTAACGCTCCCCAAAGTATCAGGAATTAAAATGAAAAATTCACTATGTGCCATTTCCAGATATTTAGCTAAGTTACCCATTACAAAAAATAAGTGAACAATCTGTTGGCTTGTGTAAGACTAACCAATGTAGTATGACTTCCTGACAAAAAATAGCAATTGAAGTGGCCCGTATTCCAAAGCCTAAACATTCTACCCCTAAACTAAGCACTGACCACCTTTTAAAAAAGAAAGCCAACATGCAGTAATTTATTTTACACCAATTTTGTGAAAGAGCCTTGAGGTAGCAATGATAATCAGAATAAAGTCCAGTTGATGTACAAGCAAAGAAAGCCATTGGGGGGGGGGGGAGCATTTTACATGTTTTTAGCATATGCCCTTCCATCCACACAGAGAAACATCTATGGCACAGGAAGCCTAAAACCTTTTCTCCAGTTTGGAAATATTTTCTTATTATTATTTAGTTATTCACCTAGTTGACTATGACAGTGGACCCCCAACCTTTTGGGCACCAGGATTCCACAGGGAAAGTTTTTTTCCATGGACCGAGGGAGCATGGTTTCATGTGCTGCCTCCCTCCCACGGATGGAGCTTCTCTTGTTTGCGCGGCATATTGTTGTGGCATGCCATTATTTGGTGCCAGTCAATGGACCAGAAGTTGGGAACCCCTGGATTATGAGATACAATGAAGCTCTATTTAGTAATCCTCTTTACATTTTGGGTTTCTTTTGCTGGGCGGTTTTGCCTGTATGTTTTAATAAAGCCTTCCCCAACTTGACACACTTCAGTTGCACTGGGAGTGACACTCCCAGAGAATAACATGCTAGCTAGGAATTTGGGAGCTGGAGTCTCAACATTCCAACATGTACGATAGATAAGATAGAGACAGACAGACAGACTCAGATAGGAGGGGTAGATAGGATAGATTGATAGACTAAAATACTATCTAAAGTACAATGTGTTGCACAGTGCCACATTCAAGAATGCTACCTTAGACTTGGAAAGAAAGTTTCATAGGTAAAGTCCATGAAATTACAAAATGCCATAGATTTGGCAGGAATAGACAATCTGGTGCCTTCAATACATTTTGGGGTATTACAGCCATTGGCCCAGTTAGTAGACTCAACAGTAGACTTTGATTGGAGCTGGAGAATGTTACATTTGTCCATAGCTAAAATAATAATTTTAAAAAGGCAAATTAATAAAAAATATAAAATTCTCTCAATCTATTGGCCTCTTCGGATGATAATGACCAGGGTTCCAGCAACATTTTGTCTCTGATATGAACTCTCTCCCTCACATAACACTTAAGGAAGTAATAAATGATTATCAGTCAACTGGACTGAGCAGCAATTTTATACATTCGGTATGAAGGAAAATAAATAAGCACCTTCCTCAACAGCCTCAGCTTCTCTCAGATCAATAGGATATTGCTAAGATGCTTCTATTTGCAAAACATGAATGTACACTTCTCTATAATGCTTTCACTTTTGGGGATATTGCATCTCAATTTGCCATCATTGTGAAAAGCTTTTCTCACTTTGAAACCAGTACCAAACTAGGAGCTACTCTATCATTAACTCTGGTGTCACTTCCAAGCTTAGGTTTTACCCACTTTGAAGAGAAGCTCTTATCAACGTCTTGTACAGAACCGTGAGAAACCTCACAAGAGGAAGTCATTTACTTAAGCACTGTTCATTTAAACATGGTTACATACACCCCAATGACCGAATTAAAACAAACTTTTAAAACAAAGATTAAAACAAACTTTTCTCCCATGCCCACCAAGTAAAGGGCACAGCTGTTTATATAAGTGCCAATAACAATCCAGGCATACATGAAGAACTGAATGTCCTTATCACCACAACACTACTACTGATGTAGCTGATAATAAGGGAAAAACAGTAACTACCCCAGATATTATCTACAGCATATGGCTTGATCAGAAAGGGCATTTTCTTCCTGCCATCGGAAAGTCTTCTGTGACTTGTCTCTTGCAGTGCAGTCATATTACATTCTGGTTCTATTGCTGCTGGCACAGTCAGAAGAAGAGAAAAATATCACAGCCAGGAAAACAACACTGGAAAAGAAAACTCAGAAACTGCACAATCTATCTGAAAATCACCCTTTTCAGGATAGATAAAAGTTCTAGTCTTCTAGGTTTGCAGAAGAAATCCCAGTTTCAGTTTTCTCTGCAATGCAAAGCACTGATGACATTCTTCACTTGGATCATCTACCAGCCAGCTTCCCCTCACAATGTTCCTTACCTTTATTAAAAGCCCAAATCCTTCTCTTAATACAGCATAGACCAGACCTGGGCATTTTACAGTCCATAGGCCGCATTGGGCCCTCTGGCTCTCCCTATCTGGCCCATGTGTATTGCTTTTATTTTGAAGGTGACTTCTGTTTTTTTTAAATTTAAATATATGTGTGCATGCAGGCCTTTGCATCTTCATAGCTCTATTGGTTCGGTCCTCCACAACAATCCCAGTTTCCCATGTGCCCCTTGGGAAAGTTAATTGCCCATCATTCGTACAGACCCACAAGAAACTTAAAATGGAACATTTTAAAGACACAAATCACTTCTTAGGCAACTTGTCCATATATACAATTTCCATCTAACTCCAACACAATAAGATGCTCTTCTAGCTGTAATATGAATGGTGTGGTGAGAGGGATTGTGAGAGATTCACTTAGTGGTCCCTTGGCTAAGTCTATTCTGATTTGAAGTGCTAATTACTCATCTCAAAGTATGTATCAAAATATTCATGCCAAGCAATTCACATATTGTTGAACATCCTTTGGAAGACAGTGAGATTTCATAGGCAACCTGTAATTATGGCAGAAATTGCGGAAAATCTTTGAATCTTAAACTTCAATCTCAATGGAGGAAATGCCATCATCACAATTAACACCTGGGCAATTTTACTCATTAGATACACAACTTGAACAGGGGACTGCCTCAAGCTGAACTAGAAACACTGGATAGAAGGACCAGAAAAATAATGACAATAAATCATGCCCTTCATCTGTGCGGCAATGTTGACTGTACTTTCCAAGGAGCACAGGTAGGCGTGTAATGTTGCAAATACACCAGACAGTTGAATAAAAAAGGGCACTGGAATAGCTGAAGGACAGTGAAGAAGATGCACTGAAATCTAGTACAATATGAAGGCTTTACTGAATTTAAAGAAACAAAACTGGTCCAGATGAAGAACGGAAAAGAGACATGTGGCAAGACAAAATATTCTATGACCAGTACATTAAAAAGAGCAGGCAAAGCAAATAATAGAAAGACCTGGCAATGGCTGAAAGCAGGAAAGTTGAAGAAAGAGACGAGAGACTAATTCTGGTTACACAAGACCAAGCCTTAAAAATAAATGCATAAATCCAGCAATGAGAAGATATCCAGCAAATGTCATATCTGCAAAGAAGCTGAAGAAACAATGAACCACCCAGTTAGCTGATGCACGAAGATCCTACAAACTGAATAAAATAACAATGCAACAATAATAATGCATTGGAATATCTGCAAAAAATACTTCTTGTCCCCAAGCAAAAAATTAAGGACCAAGCAAAAAACTGGGACCAAGACAAAAAAGTTTGAATACTGAACATTACATCTGGAGATAGAACAATAGAAAAGAAAGAACGGGAGAAAATAGAAGCAAAACTATCTGTGGCAAAAGAAAGCAAAGGTAGTACCAATAATAATAGGCCCCTTGGGTACAATTCCAAAACATCTGGAGCACCACTAAGAAAACCATCCGTATTGACAAAACCACCATCAGGCAATTGAAAAGGCAGTGTTACTTGGAATAGATCCTCCAAAGATCTTAATATTATTAAACAGTAATATCTGTCTATCCCATGCCGTTGGGAAAGCTTTCATAGCTGGCTAAAAATGCCTAATCCAGTCTAAACATCTCACTGACTATGTGACCAACCATAGTATTTCTGAAGCCTAGTTGCAAATTAAAAAGGAAACTATGAAGAACTGAATCAAGGAAAAACCTTGTATGCTAGGTACATTTAATTATCTGAAACAAGGAATTTAATTATGCCTGATTTTATGCTGGGTAACTAGCTTAGTATGTCAAATAATAGGTGACAAGAACTGAGAAAACTGTGATACAAAATTGCAGGTACGTTCACAATGTCATACAGAAAGAACCATCGTTTTCTCACTTCTATTTTATGCCATTGTCTGATTAACAAAAGAAAGTCCAGGAGGCAACAAGTTTAATACTTACACTTTTGACAAGTCAGAAAAAAACCTCCAGGTTTCAGGACACCTACATATCAATAATCAAAGTTACGAGAATTCTGAATATTTGCTGCAATTTCTATGCACCAGATAGAATTACTACCATTCTCTTTTTGCTTCTAGTCCTTGACTCAGACTTCTATTTGTCAACAAAAAAGATAAGCCGAAAAAAAGCTAAGATCATTTGCTAAAAGTACAAGAAAAGGTGTGAGAAATGTAATATTGAACAGAGTGGGGAATCTAGACATCTCTTTTGGTAACACAAGAAAGTTTATCGGCAGTAAGTTCAGCACACAGTAGAAAGAGAACTATAAAACATTTTTAATAAGCTTCTGAAATTTGTTACCACAGACGGAAGCATCAATCACTAATTGGCTTGGCTATTTAAAGAGATCAGATAAATTCATGTTCAAAGGCAGTAAAGAATTTCCGTCAGAGTCAGTTTGTGAGATTCTGCAGCAATTTAGTTACCCATACAGTTGTAAAAAAAAAAATGGAAAAGGAACGGCATGAACACTGCATGGTTCTTACATACTACCTTCCTTTATTAGAATGAGAACTAAGTGAGTTATTTACCCAACTTTGCATAGAGGGAAGCAGTTCACAATTGTGAACAGAATTTCAATTGCATGGCCTGTTAACAAAAGGAAGCTATGCAATATTTATAATGCTTGCTCAGAAATGACAGTTCTCAGAGATGAGTTTGTTAGAAGGCCCCAAATTCTAAAACAACAATTAGCTTTTTCATTAGATCTTAAATCTAGCTATCCCAAAGCAACGAATGAGCAAACTTCCAAAGAACCTGAAGCCAGCTCATTAGTCTATAGTATTTTTTGTGGCCTTAACAAAGGTATTATGTTACTGATATTTACTACCCCCACCTCCAAACCAGCTATTGCATTTTTAGGCTGCAAATATATGATCATTTTTATTCATCCAAAGGTGACATCAGAGAAGACTTCCTTGAAATTATGGTAAGATAAACCCCCTTTTGAAAATAAGTTGATGCTGATTATAACTATAATCAAGGGTAAATAGTTTTAAAAGAGACTTCTCTTCATCTGGTCCTTTTAATCAGTAAAAAATCATTGTAATACAGCAGTCAACAAATTTTAAATTGTTTCATATACAATAAAGGGGTACCACAAATCAACTGGGATACTATAAATGGCTTGGTTCATCAATGTTGTTATTTGGGAAATGGAAAGAGGAACAAATTGTTTCTCTTAAAACTTTCCCCATGTTACCATATGGCTTCAATCTTTTGCCTATTATACACACACACACACACACACACACGTGTGTGTGTGTGTTGCATCTGTGCACCTGGGGTGTACAGCCCAGGTTCAATTCCCAGTAAGGGTATGGCTAGCTGATGAGAGCTAAATAGCTTGAAATAGATCTATACTACTCTCCCTTTATTTATTTATCAGCACAAATGCAACACAAATGTAACAAAGGCAACATTAAAAAAATGGCTTTCTGCCTGGATGGCTCCTAGGGTGAGCCGAAAGACAGAAAAGGGAAACAGTATGCTCCCTCCCATATTTGGGCATACCAGGGGTTGTGACAAAATACATACATGCATACACACACACTCACACACACATATATATTTCTTAATAAAGAGCTATTATCCTTAGGTGGGAACAAATACTTCAAGAACGGCTAATGCCCAAATTACAAATTTTGAAACAGAACTGCTCAAAATCATGGAAGACAAAACCAGTAACCATTATCAGCCACAAAAACTCCAGTGGGACAGAGCCTCATGTTTAGATATAGGATTAGATATTTATGAAGTTATATAATCCAGGCTTTATGTTGAAATGCAGCCAACTGCTCCTAAAACATGGAGCAGAAGTTTATATGTGCTTGTTATTTTCCTTTTTTTTGTTTTTCTTTATTGAAACATTTTTTGTAAAATTGAGTTCAAATTAAATGTAGTGTTACACAAGCTTGGGAACATCTATAATCAAATATCAGATGATAGCAACAAACAAAAGTGTACACATCCTGTATATATGTTTTAGAGGCATATGACTGCTATGAAAGATACAGTGCCAATCATGGTCCCATGTCCTAAGGATATTTCTATACAACTTTATGAAAAAACATGGTGTCATTTATGTATGAGCAAAATCATAAACTATATTATAAATATCATGATTTTCATCAGAATAGATATTACAAATACAAAATACTGGTCTCACATATAACCATGACAAGAGCACCAAAATAGGAAGTCAGGAAGTTTTAAATTGACACATTCAATTATTTAAATATCTATATTTATAAATAACTTACAACCAAAACTACTATTACTATATTTATTACAAGAACATCAGATGGATTATTTAAATAAGCATTCAAATGCTTAACCTACACACACACACACACACATTACTTTATTATGTTAGCTGTAAGCATTGTTGGGCATTCAAACAGGTTGTATGTGTTTGTTAAACTGATTTTCTCAAGAAAAAGATAAATATAAGGTAATTAATTTTATTCCTCTTATTACACAGGCTGTTTGTTACATTACATAAAATCTATGACTAGCCTTTATTTTCATATCTTGCCTCCTCATGAGATTTGGAGAAATCCAATATTCTCATACCTTTTATGATACACTGTAAACCCGGTTTCTGCTTACAAACTCACAACAATACACACGAAACAGAAACACATCTTTTGGAAATCTGCTCTGTTTTTCTTAAAAGCCCTTCCTACAAGTCCCATCACTTTAAAAATGCTTCTGTGATGAAATCTGTTTTCTTTTATAGCATCAGATAACAACACCCTACACTGCCCATTAGACATCACAATCGCTTCATCCAAGACAAGACATACATACACCAACCACTCAGTGCCACCAATAATGCTCCGTTGGGAACTCAACTACTGACTTTCATCTAAAAATGTATTCTTCCTTGCCAGCCCCAACTTTTTTCACCTCCCCATCTTCCCTTAAGAGCAACCAGCTGCAAGAAGGAAGCCAGAGCTGCCTCGCCTGCTTTGTTCCATTTCCAAGCAAAGTTTTTTTTAACAGGGCAAGTGAAAGTTTGGAGGAAAACTTCTTGCAAATTCCAGAGTTCCTGGTCTATCCTATCCGACTCTCAACGATGTAAGAACCCAACCTGATTGTGTGGCCTGCCTTTGCCTCTCCAGTTGCCCGGCTGCCCCCAATACCCATCTTTTGCCCTCTCGGACACTCTTTTAGGCCAGGGGTCTCCCAAGTTGGCCCCTTGAAGACTTGTGGACTTCAACTCCCAGAATTCCCCTGACAGGTCTGGTACCTTTAGACCAGGGGTCTCCCAAGTTGGTCCCTTTAAGCCAACTCTGGGAGTTGAAGTCCACAGTCCAAGGGGCCAACTTGGGAGACCCCTGCTTTAGACCTCACTCATCCATCCACACGCTTTCTCCTCCTCGAGGAGCCCACAAACCCGGTTTTTTTCTGCCAGTTTGCCCCATGCGCTGAATAAAATCCTCCTCCTCCTCCTCCTCCCCCGTTAAGAGCCAAGCCAAACGGACAGGGCAGCCGCTGTTACCTGGTTACCTTGGGATGTCCCAAAAGAAGAAAGGGGCTTCACACTACCACCCCCGCTCCTTCCTCAGTTTCCCCAACCCCTTCAGACACTCTTTCTTCTCTTTTCCCCCCCTCAGCTTCTCGGGCGTCTCACCTGACTAGAGAGAGAATCGGGGAAGCTCGAACGCTTGCACACCTTTTCGACCTGCCCCGGGTTCGGCCGGCCCTAATAAAGGCATCAGCCGGCCCATCCTCACACCCCCATCTCCTCCCACCCCGGGCGCCTCAAGGACCGGGGCCCCGCTCTCTCCCCCCCGTTTCCGCGCCAGGCCTCCTCGGGGCCCTTTCCCTGGATCCGGGGAGGCCTCTTCCCTCGCCCCCTCAGGCCGCTCCTCCCCTCCTCCCCACCTCAACCGCCACACGCGGCCCTTTTGGGGGGGCAGCCTGCCCCGCCCCCTTCCCAAAATTACCCTCAGGTTCGGACCCAAGAGAGGCGCGGCTCCCATCCCGAACCTCCTCCCTCCCTCCGTCTGCCTTGACCTTCCCCCGCCCGGCCTCCCTCACCTCTTTTCTTTTCTCAGCTCCGACTCTTCCGACCCGGCTTTTCTTCTGACTGAGGAGACTCAGTCAGGCTCGAGCTCTCGCGCGCTCCCTCTTTCCCTCCCTCTCCTTCCCCCCCTCCCTCCGGAACTTCCGCCACACCACCAGAGCCCGCGCTAGACAAAGTGGGCGGGGACCCCTTGTAAAGCTTCAGCCCGGCCGGAAAGAGATTGTGACGCTCTGGCTAGGTTTGTACGGAAAGCGGAAAAAGGATGGTGGGTGGGGAAGAGCCTCTAAGGGGCGCAGCCATCTTGCGGCGACTTTTCCGTGGCCGTACTCCTCTTCTTCTCCGCCCCCCCCACCCCACCTGCCTGCCCCTTCGTCTTGATAATACCTTCGTTCTTTCAGTATGGTGTGTTCCACTGACCATCACGAAAGACGGAGTTTGGGAGACGCGAGTCAGTAATCCGCAGGGGTCCCCAAATTTGGCAACTTTTAAGACTGTGGACTTCAATTCCCAGAATTCTCCAGCCAGTTTAGCTGGCTGGAGAATTCTGGGAATTGAAGTCCACAAGTCTTAAAGTTGCCAAGCTATGCTGGCTGGAGAATTCTGGGAGTTGAAGTCCACAAGTCTTAAAGTTGCTAGGTCTTGGGGACCCCTGATCTAAAGTGAATGCAGCTATGGGTTTGCAAGCCCCGTGGCTAAGAAACCCAGGCAAGGTGACTGTCCTCCAAATTATATATTTTTTTGGAACTGCAACTCCCAGAATCCTCTGCCATTCACCCTCTACGCCAGAGTTGCTGGAAACTGTAGTCCCAAGCACGCAGAAGCCGCCTGAAGGTCCAAGCCCCGCATAGCTGGCTAGAGAATTCTGGGAGTTGAAATCCACAAGTCTTAAAGTTGCCACGTTTGAAGACCTCTGTGGTAGTGGATCCTGGGTTTTAATAACTGGTTTTGATTTGAGTGTTCATCACTGGATGGTAAACAGCAAAGGTTGGCGTGGCTGATTTGTTATTTTTGCGATTCAACTGGAAACGCCGCTGGCTATGTTTATCAGGCTTAATCACAACATCCACATAACTGGTGCACTGCGGGGAGAACAGGATGTCCTGCTTTGTAATCCCCGTGGTGGCATCTGTCTAATACCTTGATGAAGTTTGGCAGGTAGGGTTCAGCCTTTGGTTCTGAAGCGCTACACTACTGGTGGTTTTTTTTAAAACTTGGGCAACTTTTAAGATGGGTGGGCTTTTAACTCCTTAAAGTCTTAAAAGTTGCCAAGGCTGAAAAACCCTGCTCTATATGGACAACCCAAAGAAAAGAGTGTAGCAGGAAAACTTCCATCTCTCTTGGCTCAATTGAATGGAAGATTTTTCATCTTTGTTTAAAATGAAAACAAGTAAGCATATATTCATAAACCACTTCCAACATTGGCCTAGGAAGACAGCAGCAAGCATTTCTTTAAAAAATACAAAGTGGGGTAGTTAATATTTTGGGAACTTTGGAAATCAGCTCTAGGATATCATAAAGTGTTACCATTCTAAAGTAAGAGATAAGGCAAGAACAGAAATATTAATACTGGTAATTTAGTGGGCAGAGTTATCAACTAAGTTTGTTGAAAAACTTGGAACTAGATTCATACAACATGATAGGCAGAAACCAAAAAAATCAGGCCTTGATTTGTTTGGTTGAATAGAAATTGAATAGATTTTCTTAATAGTTTAGGGGTTGGTCTTAAAAGGACAGCTCTGATAGGCTATAAATCTGATTTTTTTAAAGGAACAAAATTAGGTACTACAGATCAAAATGTTCCTATTCTTGAGAGCATTCCACAATAATTTAATTTTTATACCATTTTTATTTTACCGCATTTATTTTGTACTAATGATGTATCTCAACATTAAAGTTCAGCTCAGAATTTTTTTTAAAAAAAATCAAGGGATTATTTGGCATGTTTATTTACAAAAAGTTGCATTTTAGACAAGATACATTCATAGATCTTTTTATTTTCTAGGTTTTAAACTGACAACTAAGATTGTTATACATCAGCAAGATAGCTACTAAATTATGCTCATGGCAATGCCTGTAGCACATTGGTACACAGCCCAGTCACTATTATGCTAGAGAAATCACATAAACTGCAAATTAGCCAAGATCCCACCAGCAACATTTCATTTTTGTGTATCATAACTAAATTCAAAAGCGAGAAGGAAGACCACCTAATAGTCTCACCCCTTATGCATGTCAGCAGGAAAAGTAGCAGCGACTAAACAAAAAAATTCACCATCTTAGAAACATTCTGGGCCAAGAAGAAAGATATTGCCAAGACAGTCATGGTGACGTCCTGGAAGAATTAATGATTTTAAGATCAACTTTCACCATTGATCTTAGTAACAGTGTAATTTTGTACCTGTCTGCCAAGCATTTGATACCAAATGCTTCCAAAACCACATGCATACATCCCCAAAAGATAACAGCCACACCATCCTTTTGAGCGTCAACTGTTCAACACCTTCGTCAGTCCACCCAGTCTTCTGTCCTTGCACAAGCCTTCCCAGTTAGGAAATGAAGTGTGTCTGTGGTGTGGTCTGATCAAGTTTGTGATCGGCCGGGTTTGCTGCTGCTTCATAGTTGCAGATGGTCACTTCGTGTCGATGAGGCTGCAGAGAGACAATATGAACATTTCATCAACGGTCTCTTTGTATATCTTGGGACAGTTAAAGCAATCATTTGATTTTCCCTCTCCATTTAGACCAGCCGTCATTACATCTACTCTTACAAACTACAGAACGTGTAGTTCATTCTGAATAACTTGTACTTCTTTTGAGGAAGTTGCAACTTGTCTCTTTTTAACCTTCCTACCTAAATTCGTAACACGTCACTCCTTCACACTGCGTTGTCTGCGCAGGTTTAAAATTAGGGGTTTGCAATCCCCCAAAATCCCATTTTGAACGTATACTCTGAGCCCAATTGAGCTATTGTGACCTTGGTCTTCCCAGGAGAAAAATCCCTTTCAAGAACAGAACACTTCTGATGAGTCAGAACAAATTATTCTGACCTTGGAACATTTCCAGTGAAATCAGAACAGCCGTTCCAAGGACAGAATGGGACCTTCCTTGGTGAGGATGTTTTGACTGAAATGTTTTCACACATTTACTCAACATGGCAGAATTTGAGTCAACACCTGCCAATGGTTGCTTAGCTTGAAAGGCACTGGGCTAGAAAACAGCAAAAGGGACAAGGCTGGGGGGAAAAAAGACAAGACACTTAACAATTACTTCAAACACTTCGCTTTAGCTCCTGGATCAACACAGAAAAATAAATCCTGGTTTATCTAAAAACAGGAAACCTTGGGGCACCTTCATGCCAATCCATTTGTAAGTGCATGAAAGTGGCAGTTGGAAGGAGATATTCAGGCTTAAAATAACACTCATTCAGTTGCCTCTTGAGGCACAGTAATAACCAACCAGTGAGGTGGCAGGAAAGTTTATTTAATGAAGAAAACAGGTCTTTTATGATATGCTGTTTTTGACTAATAGTGATTCAGGCAGGCAAAAATGTGGGAGGGTGGGATACTAAGTAATTTTCAAAGAGGTTTTCTTCAGACTCATCATCCAAACAGAAACAGGAAGTTTAAGGGTGGAATATGGGGTTAGCTGACATGGTCTGAATTTGTTAAGACAACCTCTGCCAGAATTCCCAACCAACACCAATTTTAAAGTCATGCAGTCCAAGGTAAACTGAAGGATGCCATGATGAGTAAGGTCTGCTTGGGAAGACATTATAAAGCAACAGTTACGTCCTCTGAAGTATGAGCATTATGCCAGAATCTCACAGACTCCTGTTCGTGAATCTTAACTGTTAATAAGCATTTTGAGGTGCACCTTCAATCCCAAAAGCGTCTGCACCCTGCATCTATTTATTTAGTGTTTTCATCTGTCATCTCCATTCCCGCACTTACTTCTGTCCATTCTCCCCTTAGGCCTATGTAAAAGATTTTTGTTGTCTCCGCACCAAAGTTCTTGGAGAAGTGGATGGAGAGATGATAAACATTTGAGAAGCGAGCAATTCTGGAAAAGGGGAAAAAAATTCTGCATTTACAATTGTAACATATAGGACACTTCTGTAAGTTTTGACCTCTAAAATTAAACTGCATGAAAGCCAGATTTTTTCCCCACAGAAATTAAAACTCTGCAATAAAAACACTGTAGCAATCACCTTGAGCAAGTATGCACACTGCTGTGTCTTCCGAGATTGCTCTTTTTGGATCTTCCTGCCAGCCACATCAATTCAACAAACCAGGAAGCCTGTCTGGTATCTTCGTTCAATTTCATGTCTAAACCAAGATTCCTAGGTTGCTTCATTCTTTTACAAATGCTAAAAGCTCCTGGCCAACAGTTTTGGCATGTAAAAGAAAGAACAAGCCAAGTAAGCTAACCAACCTGTACAGCAGAGTTCAGGTTGGTTGGCTAGAAAAATAGAGGTTTCCATCATCATTTAGTCCTTCCAATAACAAAAGGAACCAAGCAGAGGCATTTTGTGCCAGAACTTACATTTACATACGCACACACCTTCCCAATCATACTGTTCCCTTTCAGGGTAAGCAATACCGGTAAAACTTTTCACTGTAGCTCAGCAAGGACCAGAATTTCTACCTGCCTAAAATCAAGAAACATTCTCAGAAGCTAAGCTCTGCAACCTCAGCTCTGCATTGCAATAACTGTTGGAAGAGTTTGGGCTATCTCAGAAAAAAGAGTGGGGCACACAAGTCCTTGTTCCCCATGCTGGTAAAGTCCCATGATAAACCAATCTAAATATGCATTTCTAAGGGTTCTTCTCTCAGATGTTTCCCTTCAAGAGGGATTCACACCAGGATCCCTCCCATATGAGCCATGGTGACATTGGTTAAGAGTGCAGCATTGCAGACGGCTTCTGCTGGCTGCCTGAAATGTGGCAGTTCAAATCTCACCAGGCTCAAGGTTGACTCAGCCTTCCATCCTTCCAAGGTGGGTAAAATGAGGACTCAAATTTGTTGGGGGCAATAGGGTGATTCTGTAAACCGCTTAGAGAGGGCAGTAAAGCACTGTAAAGCAGTATATAAGTCTAAGTGCTATTGCTGTTTTGCAGTTTCTGCAGCACTAACCAGTTTTAGTGACCTGATCTATTACCCTAATATTTTTCAGTCCTCTTTATGGCGATTTTCATTTTATTTATTTCTGATAGCCCTTTCTGAAATCCTATCTGGACAACAAAATGTAATACATTCTTTACTTTCCCCATCTTCTGGGAAGAGCAGGGGAGGGGACATAAGAAGTTAGCTTACTCCAGTGCAGATTTCCCCAAAGTCTAAAACTTTAAATTCCCCTACAACACACAGTTCCTTAATCTTCCATTCCATGAGGACTTCACTACCTACCCCACCCCACCCCAGATGTAATGGCAATGTTTCACCATATAATAAAGTCATTTTATTTAGCTGTGCTATTCTTGTTTATTGTCCCTGAGAGCTGTTGCTAGAGGGCAGCCAATTTCTGTAGGCAAACATGCTGGGATTGGAATTTCAGTTCCAACACTACTGGAGGGAGGGAGATTGCAGAAAGGCTGTCATATGGCAGCTAACTAATTTTAGAAAGAAGTTAACATTTTAAAATATACCGATTATGAAATGGTTCAGCAACACTTGTTTTTCTCTTTGGAGTCCCTCCCACACCTGAAGCAGAGCCGCAGTTTTTACTGCTATGGTTTCCTCTATAGTCTGTTACATCCTCCACAAAAAAGAACTGGGGGAGAAGAAACTTCTCCATCTTGGTACCCTCAATTATTAGAGCCCAAGGCTCATGTTACTTGAACTTGGGGGTCAAATACCGGACACCTTGAATAAAGACAGAATAAGTCATGACATACTTTGTAGGATATTCCAGTTCTCCTAAAAAGTCATGATTCAGGCTGAAGATCTGATCTGGTTCTCGGGCAGTATCATCGAAGGACATATGAGGAATATTCTTAAACCTAGAAAAAGGCAAAGGTCAGCTCGTACAAATGTTACCCAATGTTTTCAACAGCTAGCCACTGTAGTCATCTGGACTGGGAAATGGAGAAATACTCAAACTGGTTCTTAGGACAACGCAAACATGATGATGAAAACAGCAATATTGAAAAAGTTCAGTTTAAGTTGTTTAGAACACTGTATAAAAAGACTATTCCCCCCAAATAATAATATTATAATTTACAAGCCTATAAGTAAATAAGAATATAAGTCAACAATGATATATTAAATTATTGATTTTATACTTGAGGACTTCAATTTACACCTACTCTACAAATTTCCCTTTTTCTAAAAAAAAAATCTGCATCTTCAAATATCAGGATTGTATACCACCCGAAATTAATAACCAAGAGCAAGGCTCTGCAGCAGTTGGCACTGAGCTTCTAGGTTCAGTTGAAGATACTGTTTTTAACCTAGGAAATCCTATAAGGCTCAACACGAGTAAACATATAGGACAATTTCTCCTGACAGATTTAGTCCATCTTGTGCTCTCAGCTCATTGAGGAACAAGTAACAAGGTTCCAGTTAAATACCTATTAGCAACAATGCCAATATTCCTTGAGATACAGGGAAAACCCCACCACCTTACTTACTTTTTGTAGGGCAAGTACAAAATATTTTTCCAAGGATTCTTTGGCGCAGAAGGTGTAACTCTTCCCTTTTAGAGCTGTTTTTTATTGAAACTTTTTATTGAATATTTTTTATCCTGCCTTTATTGTTTTTATAGATAACTACACAAACACACAATGTACTATTCCTTCCTGTATTCCTTCCTCCTCCTATTTTCCCCACAACTGTTCTGACCTAGGCTTCCCAAGAGCACGAAGCAAACTCCTTGTCCCAACAAACCCCTTGTATTAATTTACTATGCATTCTGCTCATTCACATCCAGCAAAGTCTTTCAAGGGAGGATTTACAGTCACAGACCTTATTTGGCTTGGAGAGCGGCCAGATCGATATCTGCAAAACTTGGCAAGGTGTCTCGGAGAGTCACGAACCAATTAAGCGAACTAATTGTCTCCTGCAAACTCCACCCCCCCTTTCGCTCCTCTTTTATTTCCTCTGGGAGGGGCCATTCATTGTCCACCTGTGGCCTTACTCCAAGTCGACCCCTGTTCTTTAGCTGTTCAGTTCATCTGGCAACTGTGCACATGCGCACACTGGGAACAGGCTCCAGCTGTTCTTCTGCCTCATTGATGTCTGCCTCTGAAGGCAGCTGATAACTGGCATATGGCTCTGGCCCCCTCTCTGCTCTGACACAGAGTCCTCACCAGAGCCTTTCCCAGACTCCAGAACTGGCCTATGTTCCTCCCCAACCTCCTCACTGTCCAAATCTGCTGTCAGCTCCACTGGCCACAACAATAACAACCCTCTGAGGTAGGATGTGCTGAGAGTGTATAACCAGCCAAAAGCCATCCAGCTGGCTTTCATGCCTAAACTCACATCTTCTTCATTTCTAGCCTGGTGATTAAACACCAGACCAAATTGGCTCTCCTTTTACTGTTATTGTAAATCACTCAGAGTCCTTGGAGGTAGTGAGGCATATAAAGTTTCATAATAAATGTATAAATA
This sequence comes from Natrix helvetica, assembly GCF_964273705.1. Lineage (NCBI taxonomy): Eukaryota > Metazoa > Chordata > Lepidosauria > Squamata > Natricidae > Natrix > Natrix helvetica. The sequence goes on from NC_138560.1 coordinate 17,714,283, forward strand.
AACCAGCCACTAAGAATAGCAAATGACAAATGGAAATTTGGTTGTCAGGCAAAGCCATCAACAATATCATACTGCTGTTCTAAAAGTGCAGTTATTTCGGCACGTGTATTAAAACTTACAATGTTGGAAAGAAATTAAAACTTTAAAAAGCGGTGATAACACAAGGACGCTCCAAACAGATTCTTTTAGTAGCTGTTTACCTCTCAGGACTTTAAAATTGTAGCCATTTAAAGACATCTACACTTTCAAGCAAAGGCTGGTAAACCGATCTATAAAGAATTCCTTGAGATCAAGAAAGAATCATTATTATAATTCCAGAAATTATTTTTCCAGTCTTTTATTTATTCTTGGACTGAAATAAATAGCAAGTTCAGGAAATCACAACTACTACAAAAAAAGCTAAAGAAAAGTTGGAATCCAATAAATAGATCACAGAGAATCTTGCTGAAGAGAATACAATTTGTAAGTGACTGAAAGGATGTAGAAAAACCGAATCCTGAATAAACATGTTCTGGCAACTGTGTTAATATAGGCAGAAGATACGAAAACTTCAAAGAAACCAGAAAACATCACATATATTTGTGCATGTTGGATCCTGCATTTCAGTAAGCCAGCCAATTTTCTTTCTTGCACAATTTCAGTGTGGATCAAAATCAACAAACAGGCATTTCATTATTTTACAGCAAACCAGCCCAGAAGTTATTAATTCAGACAATTAAAGCAAGAATTAGGGCTAAAACCATTCACTTATTCATTGCAGAAAAAAAAACCTATCATCTTAATTAGCGGCTTCTGCAACATGAATGATCTGTCCACTGTTTCAACTTACAGTCTCATTTCTGAGGGGTGCGTATTGTCATCCTCTCCCATCACAATTATTCCTTTTAATTTCACATTGCCTGTAAATCTGCAAAAAGAAAAAAAAATGCCATTGATCCTTCATATTCAGTTCAGCCTGAAAGGAATCTTATTGTTTTCACTATCTACCACTGGAGTCCCTTAACTTAACATGAGGTTCTGGAATAAACTACATCATCATCAGTTAAGACTTAAACAAAATAACCACACATCCTTAACACAACCTTACGGACACTGTGAGGTTTTCACCTTAAATTGTCTTACTAACCAATCTTGGCTGATCTAGTTAAAATAAGCCCACATAATTATTTTAAAAATAGTCTATTATTATTATTATTATTATTATATTTTTATCCTACCTTTTAAAAATATATAGCTCAAGTTAGCAAATATACCCAATACTCTTTCCCCACAACAACTGTGTGAGATAGATTGGGCTGAGACAGAACTGTCCAAAGTCATTCAGCTGGTTTTTATGCCTAAGGAAGACCTAGAACTCACAGTCTCCTGGCTTCTAGGACAACAAACTGTCTCTCTCTCTCTATTTTATTGCTATCAGCCCACCTCCAAAAACTGTGTTATAAAATCTCCAAAAGGAAATCAAAAGCCAGCAATATTTTTTTAAAGAAAAGACTACTTACGGAATATTAAATAAGAGCTCTTCATCATCATCACTTTCTACAAACTAGAAAAAAATGAATAGGATTTAATGTAAGAGTTTGACATTCAATCTGAAATATATATTGCAAAGGACAATTGTTCCACAAAAAACAGTATGTTCAAAATGATTGCTTGAGGACCTCACAGGGGACTTTCAACTTAAGTTTTTAGAAAAAGTGTTTAAACACTAATAATAGACAGAGAAGACTGGAGTTATACCAAATAGTATCAAAATAGAATATATAATCCAATCAGAAGGTGTATGAAAGTTGGGAGCCTTTTTTTTGTACAATCAAAAAACCATTATATCAGCGTGGCTCATAGACAGTATTCAGCACTGCTTTCTTTGGATATGGTTTGCTGAATATGATACATGTACCTGTAATATATGCTCATGCTTTTCAAATGCAAGCATTATATTACAAACTGCAATTCACATTGTAACATATCCAAATGCTTTGTAACATATCCAAATGCTTTATTTAGGAATCCTGTCATTAAAAACGTCAATGGACCTTAGCAAATGACTCCCCACCAGCAAAATGACAGGTGCCAATATCCAAATATGCTTATCAAAACCATGTCATTTGTGCTTTAGGATTTGCATCAAGCTAACTATAACTATATTCTGCATTTCTATATGCCTCTTCCCTGTCCTTCTACTCTATTATCCATATTTCAGAAGATCTGGGGGGATGGTAGGAAATCTTCTAATACACTTAGTTTTCCTTATTGACCTGAGCAGCACAACATACACCTGTCCTGGGTAAAAGAGTAGTTCAAAAGACATACAGTACTTAGCCATGGTTTGATTTAACCATAGCTTCCCAATCAAGCTTCACAGGTCTTTGGTACACGCAGATCCTTGATTTCTTGAGCAGCGAGTCAAAATCCTCTCCAGAACTAGTTTCCTTGGTTGTACTCAGGATTTGAAGTTAATCTTAATTGGCATAATTCATGTGTATAGATCGAGGTTTCCCAAACTTGACCACTTCATATGGGTGGACTTCAACTCCCAGAATTCCCTAGTCAAAACCGATGGGCTTCAACTTCCAGAATTCCCCAGCCAGCATATCGGCTGAGGAATTCTGGGAGTTGAAGTCCACCCATCTAGTGGCCAAGGTTGAGAAAACCCTCATCTAGGCTAATATTCATTCTGTGGCTGTGTTCACCCCTTAGCTATGAGGAGTCCTATTTTAATAGGGATAGGGATAGGGATAGAATGGAATGGAATAAATTGTTTCAACTCCTACCCTCAAAATGATGCTATAGAACGCTACACACCAGAACAACTGGACACAAGGACAGTTTTTTCCTGAGCGCCACTCTGCTAAACAAATAATTCCCTCACCACAGTCAAACCTTCACTAAGGCTGCATTACTATTACTATTAGTCTTTTCATCGTTCCTATCACCCATTTCCTCCCACTTATGATTGCAGTACTGTAAACTTTGTTGCTTGTATCCTTACGATTTATATTGGCATTGTTTCCTGGTTGCTTATTTGTACCCTATCACTATCAGTAAGTGTTGTACCTTAGGATTCTTGATGAATGTATCTTGTCTTTTATGTACACTGAGAGCATATGCACCAAATTCCTTGTGTGTCCAATCACACTTGGCCAATAAAGAATTCTATTCTGTTGTATTCTAGAATAGAATAGAAAATAGGATAGGATAGGATAAAGAATAGGATAAGATAGGATAGAAAAGAGGATAGGATAGGATAGAAAATAGAATAGGACAGGATAGGATAGGATAGGATAGGATAGGACAGAAAAGGGAATAGGATAGGATAGGATAGGATAGGATAGAAAAGAGAATAGGATAGGATAGAAAATAGAATAGGATAGGATTAGAAAAGAGGATAGGATAGGATAGGATAGGATAGAGAAGAGGATAGGATAGGATAGGATAGGATAAAAAAGAGAATAGGATAGGATAGGATAGAAAAGAGAATAGGATAGGATAGAAAATAGAATAGGATAGGATTAGAAAAGAGGATAGGATAGGATAGAGAAGAGGATAGGATAGGATAAAAAAGAGAATAGGATAGGATAGAAAAGAGGATAGGATAGAGAATAGGATAGAATAGAAAATGGGATAGGATAGGATAGAATAAAATAGAGAATAGAGAATAGATTAGAACAGAATAAAATTATTTATTGCCAAGTGTGATTGGACACACAAGGAATTTGTCTTTGGTACATATGGTCTCAGTGTACATAAAGAAAAATAAAATAAAATACATTCATCAAGAATAAAAAGATACAACACTTAGTGATAGTCATAGGGTACAAATAAGCAATGAAATCATACTAGGAAACAATCAATATAAATCCTAAGGATACAAGCACCAAAGTTACATTATGCGACTCCAGCCAGGGTTACGGGCTGTGCGTGAAAGGCGCCTCTCCTTGGAACCCCTGGACCGCGACTAGCCACGGCCCACCTGCCCTGCCCGCTCCCGGGGGATAACCGACCTTCTGCTTATCCCCGCGGTCTTCCCAGGCGCGGAAGACGAGCTTCCCGCTGCCTTCTAGCCGCTCGTTGAGGCACTCCAGGCGCTCGCGGTCGATGCGCAGGTAGAGGCCCCAGGCCTGGCCTCGCCGCTCAGGAGGCTCCTCGTGGTCGTCGCTATGGCAACAGCTGCCCCCACCGTGGCTGTGCCCGTGAGACATGGCCGAGCGCGAGAAGACCCCCCCCCTTCACCTGGAGCCGCCGGCAGCACCCGCGCGGACGTCAACAAAAGATGCGCGCAGGCGCAAGTAGCGTTCTTCCGGACATCCCATCACGTGGTGGAGGGCGGCGCCTTCTGGTTGCCCCGGCAACCGAGCAGCTGTTTTTCGCCTTCGTACCGGCCTGTTTTTTTTTTTAAACCGTGGTCCTCGGATCCGGGGGGGCGGGGGGGGCATGGCCACTTTAAGACTGTGGACTTCAACTCCCAGATTTATGCTGGAACATACACACACACAGTCATTTATATATATATATACATACACACATATACACATATGTGTGTTGTATTTGTGCTGATAAATAAATAAAGGGAGACTTTATATATATTTGTGTTACAGCCCCTGGTATGCCCAAATATATTTACCTTTTTAGTAGATTGATATAGATGGAAGATGATGATATTGGAGTTACAGGTGTGAAATACAATTAATTTACTTTTAAAGGAAATAAATATTAATATTTGTCCTAGCCATCCCAAAATTTTAAATTTAAATGTTGGATTTTACCATGGTCCCTCAACACAGTGCCTTCCAGATACATTAGGATTAAAAACTCAGAACTTTCAGCCACTGTGAGAGAGAACCAGAGAAAGCTGGATTTTCCACATATGTATTGCCATGATTGAAAGAATTTCTTCTTCAAGTTAAATAATTCTCTCCAGACAGATTTTTTTTGTACAATTACAAAAAGACAGATTTCTTTTTGTACCATTAATGCAAGATAAACAAAAAACACCTCCTAAAAATAAGTTGCTGGAAGGGAGAATTGTATAATCTTCTTTGAACAAATACCCAATCTAAAACCTAGGACAATATCTAGAACAATAAAACCACACCTCCAATACTTTTTCTGGATACAAGACAAAGAACAAAAACAAGGTGCTCATACAAATAGGAACCAAAATACACAGGAGAGAACATTGTATGAAGTTAATTCTGGGTTTTCCATTTAGAGTTTTAGCCATCCCAATTTTTCAGCTGAAAGATCCAGAACTAACTCTGATTATGAAGTATTGTATGAACTTGACTATTTAAAGAGATTTCTACAATACAAGGTATATACAGTACTTCAAAACCAAAGTTTTTGCCTCCCCAATTCTATGCTTCATAATTGCATCTATATTGCATGCCCAGCCTTTCCTTTCCACAAATGGCCACGAAGGTCTCTGGCCTGGGTCCAAGTGAAATTTTGTCTTTGTTGCTCTTAAGTCTTCTCAGGGAAGCCCCTTAAGTTCTCACAGATCTTTGTTTTTAGCTAAAACACCCAATTACTCCATTCCTCATTTTCTTGGCATAGCAGCACAGCCTGGGGGACAGTCTAGGAATTGTTACTTTTATTTTTGGGATCCAAGGAGTAAGAGAGGAGAAAAAAAAATTAACTGAGGCAAATTCCAGTGTTTGGCTTTTATTGATACACAATTCATTTCTTATAAGTTATCTAATTAAAATATTTATCTCGATAGTTACCACCAAAAAAGTAAAATAGAAAATTATTTACAAGAGGGGAATCAACAGACAAATGTATTACCTTTTCTTTGTAGTATACACAGGGAGGGGGGAGCAGCAGCAGGGGGCCACATTTTCCTATGGCTCTTTTGTGTGTAGTGTGCAATCAGAAAATCGCACCCACTTTAAAATATGTGGGATCCCCAATGAGAATCAGAAGCCGAGTTGTCATAATCCAGCAACTGAGTCTTTTGTGTATTCCCACCCATCAAAAAGTTTCCAAAATGAAGTTAAAAGCCAATTGTTGTAACATTTGCCTAAATTTAAAACAACATTAAATAAAATAAAAACACCTTCCACATTAGAGAGGGATAGATGAACTGGAGGTTCCTACAATCCTTTCCATGGAAATGATTTCTAACCCGACTTGAGGTGTTGTCACTTCAATTCCTAGAATCCCCCAAAGGGAGCACTGGCAAAGAAGGTGGGAATTGATTAAAACATCTGGAATAGGCCTGCTTGGGTAGGCTTGCAGTACACAATTTGAACTCTGATGTTAATCAGATAAGGTATTCAATTAGTCCACAGTATTATAGTGGTGTTTAGCCAATGGTTTCACACGTTAACAGTACCAACAGTGCAGTGGCTAATCTACAAGTGTTCTTTTAGGCCATTAAGGCCCCAAAAACTGCATTCAAAGGGGATTGCCCATCATTGATGAGCCCATAATTCCTGTAGTTGACACAAGCTCTTGACTACTGCTATCAGTCCGTCTGGTGACAGGTTTGTGCTATGTAAAGGTGTCACAATGGCCTTAGCCAACCTTCCCTGCCATCTGCCTCCTCCAGATAGATTGGATAGGAAACCCCATAATTTGTAGACAGCAGGGCTTAATGGGCATTCAACTCCTGCACAACTGGCAAGGACCGTCTCAGGTTGGGAATGGTGTCAGTAAAACATGCAGGGAGGAGGGAGATAGCGCCTTTTTAAAAAACCATCATATATTTAAATTTTTATATGCATGTAGTGTGTATGTGCGAGTGTAGATACATACATCAATGTGTACACATACACACACAAAATGCATATATCATATAGTTAGAATTATATGTTTTATATACATTTCGTGGATGTATACATACACACACATATATACATTTGGTGTATGTATGTATGTGTATATGTATCTACACACATATTTATGTATGTGTATATATATGTATGTGTGTATATATCTATCTATACCTACCTACACCTATCTACACCTACCTATACCTATCTACACCTACCTATACCTACCTATACCTATCTATCTATATACACAAACACATATATATAGGCATACAGATGTATGTGTACATACATATACACATACATACATAGACAAAATGCATATATCATAATTACAATTTATATGCATTTTGTGTGGGTGTACATACTCACATATTGTGTATGTATGTGTGTATAGACATAAATACACAAAATACATATAAATGCATATAGAATTTTAATTCTATGATGGTTTTTTAAAAGGCGCTGTCTCTTTCTTACGTGTTGGAGAGGATGTTGTTTGTTGGACTGAACATAGAACATCAAGAGGGTTTTCTTATCCCACATGGCACATACTACATATCTACTCCAGATTTTCATTTATGGAGGAATTCCTGGTTGTTAAAGTTAACAGGCCTCTTGAGACTGCTACTCTCATGATGACCTGAGTATCAGCAGAAAATCCAAAAGCCAGAGTTCAGAATGGTGGCACCAGGAGGCCATTGGGAGAACCTCTTTCCTCCACCAGAAAAGGCCAGGTTCCTTCAAAAAACACAGGGACATCAACATTCATTCAACCATGGCACTAAGGAAACACATCATCAAGCGTTCCAAAACCAGCTGTCTTTCCCCTGCACAACACACACCTATCAACATCAGCAGAGATAAGATCATGAGCTCAGAGTCCCCTCCAGGACTATAATAGCAGCAGCCAATAAGCATTGAGAGAGATGGACCACTCTCAAAACTTTTTCCCCCTGGCTTGTTCTGTGCATGAAAAGTTCTTGTAGATTATTCCATAACGGATGCTGTCACTAAAGACCAGAACCTGCCCCCTTGGCTAGGCCTATCTTTTCTGTTCTGGGACATAAGGAAACTCCTAGATGAGTGAGGTTTTGTCAATGGAGCTCTTTAAGGTGTAACAGTGAATTACGTTGTGTGCTCTGTTGTTAAAACAAGAGGGATCAGGTTAAGGAAGTTAAAAGCCAAGTGTTGTAACATTTGCCTACATTTAAAACAACATTAAATAAAATAAAAACACCTTCCACATTAGAGAGGGATAGATGAATTGGAGGTTCCTAAAATCCTTTCCATGGAAATGATTTCTAACCCGACTTGAGGTGTTGTCACTTCAATTCCCAGAATCCCATGTAGAGAGCACTAGCAAAGAATGTGGGAATTGATTAAAACATCTGGAATAGGCCTGCTTGGGTAGGCTTGCAGTACACAATTTGAACTCTGATGTTAATCAGATAAGGTACTCAATTAGTCTACAGTATTATAGTGGTATTTAGCCAATGGTTTCACACGTTAACAGTACCAACAGTGCAGTGGCTAATCTACAAGTGTTCTTTTAGGCCATTAAGGCCCCAAAAACTGCATTCAAAGGGGATTGCCCATCATTGATGAGCCCATAATTCCTGTAGTTGACACAAACTCTTGACTACTGCTATCAGTCCGTATGGTGACAGGTTTGTGCTATGAAAAGGTGTCATGATGCCATTAGCCAACCTTCCCTGCCATCTGCCTCCTCCAGATAGATTGGATAGGAAACGCCATAATTTGTAGACAGCAGGGCTTAATGGGCATTCAACTCCTGCACAACTGGCAAGGACTGTCTCAGGTTGGGAATGGTGTCCCACAGTAAAACATGCAGGGAGGAGGGAGACAGCGCCTTTTTAAAAAACCATCATATATTTAAATTTTTATATGTATGTAGTGTGTATGTGCGAGTGTAGATACATACATCAATGTGTATACATACAAACACAAAATGCATATATCATATAATTAGAATTATATGTTTTATATACATTTCGTGGGTGTATACATACACACACATATATACATTTGGTGTATGTATGTATGTGTATATGTATCTACACACATATTTATGTATGTGTATATATATGTATGTGTGTATATATCTATCTACACCTATCCATACCTACCTATACCTACCTATACCTATCTACACCTACCTATACCTATCTATACCTATCTATCTATATACACAAACACATATATATACACATACAGATGTATGTGTACATACATATACACATACATACATAGACAAAATGCATATATCATAATTACAATTTATATGCATTTTGTGTGGGTGTACATACTCACATATTGTGTATGTATGTGTGTATAGACATAAATACACAAAATACATATAAATGCATATAGAATTTTAATTCTATGATGGTTTTTTAAAAGGCGCTGTCTCTTTCTTACGTGTTGGAGAGGATGTTGTTTGTTGGACTGAACATAGAACATCAAGAGGGTTTTCTTATCCCACATGGCACATACTACATATCTACTCCAGATTTTCATTTATGGAGGAATTCCTGGTTGTTAAAGTTAACAGGCCTCTTGAGACTGCTACTCTCATGATGACCTGAGTATCAGCAGAAAATCCAAAAGCCAGAGTTCAGAATGGTGGCACCAGGAGGCCATTGGGAGAACCTCTTTCCTCCATCAGGAAAAGGCACAAGGACATCAACATTCATTCAACTGTGGCATTAGGGAACACATCATCAAGCGTTCCAAAACCAGCTCCGTCTTTCCCCTGCACAACACACACCTATCAACATCAGCACAGATAAGATCATAAGCTCAGTGTCCCCTCCAGGACTAAAATAGCAGCAGCCAATAAGCATTGAGAGAGATGGACCACTCTCAAAACTTTCCCCCCTCCCCTGGCTTGTTCTGTGCATGAAAAGTTCTTGTAGATTATTCCATAAGGGATGCTGTCACTCCAGACCAAAACGTGCTGCCTTGGCTTGGCCTATCTTTTCTGTCCTGGGACATAACGAAGCTCCTAGATGAGTGAAATTTTGTCATGGAATTCTTTAAGGGGTAACAGTCAATTACAGTGCCTGCTCTGTTGTTAAAACAAGAGGGATCAGGTTAAGGAAGTTAAAAGCCAAGTGTTGTAACATTTGCCTACATTTAAAACAACATTAAATAAAATAAAAACACCTTCCACATTAGAGAGGGATAGATGAATTGGAGGTTCCTAAAATCCTTTCCATGGAAATGATTTCTAACCCGACTTGAGGTGTTGTCACTTCAATTCCCAGAATCCCATGTAGAGAGCACTGGCAAAGAATGTGGGAATTGATTAAAACATCTGGAATAGGCCTGCTTGGGTAGGCTTGCAGTACACAATTTGAACTCTGATGTTAATCAGATAAGGTATTCAATTAGTCCACAGTATTATAGTGGTATTTAGCCAATGATTTCACACGTTAACAGTACCAACAGTGCAGTGGCTAATCTACAAGTGTTCTTTTAGGCCATTAAGGCCCCCAAAACTGCATTCAAAGAGGATTGCCCATCATTGATGAGCCCATAATTCCTGTAGTTGACACAAGCTCTTGACTACTGCTATCAGTCCGTATGGTGACAAATTTGTGCTCTGAAAAGGTGTCACGATGCCAGTAGCCAACCTTCCCTGCCATCTGCCTCCTTCAGATAGATTGGATAGGAAACCCCATAATTTGTAGACAGCAGGGCTTAATGGGCATTCAGCTCCTGTACAACTGGTACCATCTCAGGTTGGGAATGGTGTCCCACAGTAAGCCCATTGCAGAACAAAATGTGATAGTGCCAAGAAAGAGGCTCCAGCCATCCAGTTGATTATTTCAAGTTCTCCAGATATTTCCTTGAATGGGAAAAAAGTGGTTGGCGAAAACCATCCATCCATTTTGATAGCTAACGGTTGGACCAAAAAGGCTCTTGTAAATGTCCTTTTGCCTTCTGTGGTTGTGATGTTTCCTGGGCTCTCCTCTTACCACCAAATCCAACAACAAAAAGGAGAAAATACACCATGTACAACAACCAGCAGAAGATAGTATCAGTAAGTCAAGTACCGCAAAATTAGGTACACTAGAGCAAAAGGAGCATTTCTTAGAATCCAACATCATTAAATCCAATCCGCCTTAAATTTAAAATGCTACACAAAATAGTTGGAGATTTAAAATCATCTCCAAACCTGAATGAGGAAGACAGCGCCTTTTTAAGAAACCATCATATATTTAAATTTTTATATGCATGTAGTGTGTATGTGCGAGTGTAGATACATACATCAATGTGTACACATACACACACAAAATGCATATATCATATAGTTAGAATTATATGTTTTATATACATTTCGTGGATGTATACATACACACACGTATATACATTTGGTGTATGTATGTATGTATATATGTATGTACACACATATTTATGTATGTGTATATATATGTATGTGTGTATATATCTATCTACACCTACCTATACCTATCTATCTATATCTATACCTATCTACACCTACCTATACCTACCTATACCTATCTATCTATATACACAAACACATATATATAGGCATACAGATGTATGTGTACATACATATACACATACATACATAGACAAAATGCATATATCATAATTACAATTTATATGCATTTTGTGTGGGTGTACATACACACATATTGTGTATGTATGTGTGTATAGACATAAATACACAAAATACATATAAATGCATATAGAATTTTAATTCTATGATGGTTTTTTAAAAGGCGCTGTCTCTTTCTTACGTGTTGGAGAGGATGTTGTTTGTTGGACTGAACATAGAACATCAAGAGGGTTTTCTTATCCCACATGGCACATACTACATATCTACTCCAGATTTTCATTTATGGAGGAATTCCTGGTTGTTAAAGTTAACAGGGCTCTTGAGACTGCTACTCTCATGATGACCTGAGTATCAGCAGAAAATCCAAAAGCCAGAGTTCAGAATGGTGGCACCAGGAGGCCATTGGGAGAACCTCTTTCCTCCATCAGAAAAGGCCAGGTTCCTTCAAAAAACACAGGGACATCAACATTCATTCAACCATGGCACTAAGGAAACACATCATCAAGCGTTCCAAAACCAGCTGTCTTTCCCCTGCACAACACACATCTATCAACATCAGCAGAGATAAGATCATGAGCTCAGAGTCCCCTCCAGGACTATAATAGCAGCAGCCAATAAGCATTGAGAGAGATGGACCACTCTCAAAACTTTTCCCCCCTGGCTTGTTCTGTGCATGAAATGTTCTTGTAGATTATTCCATAACGGATGCTGTCACTAAAGACCAAAACTTGCCCCATTGGCTTTGCCTATCTTTTCTGTTCTGGGACATAAGGAAACTTCCAGATGAGTGAAGTTTTGCCAATGAACCTCTTTAAGGGTTAACAGGGAATTACAGTGCCTGCTCTGTTATTAAAACCAGAGGGATCGGGTTAATGAAGTTAAAAGCTAATTCATATAACGTTTGCCTAAGTTTAAAACAACATTAAATGAAATAAAAACAACCTCCACATTAGAGGGACAAATAAACTGGAGGTCCTTTCTATGGAAATGATTTCTAACTCGACTTGAGGTGTTGTCTCTTCAATTCCCAGAATCCCCGGTAAAGAGCACCTAGATGAGTGAAGCTTTGTCAAGGGAGCTCTTTAAGGGGTAACAGTGAATTACAGTGCCAGCTCTATTGTTAAAACCAGAGGGATCTGGTTATTGAAGTTAAAAGCCAATTCATGTAACGGTGGCTTAAATTTAAACCTACATTAAACAAGATAAAAACATAAGTTAAAAGCCAATTCATGTAACGTTTGCTTAAATTTAAAACTATATGAAACAAAATAAAAACACAAGTTAAAAGCCAATTCATGTAACGTTTGCTTAAATTTAAACCTACATTAAACAAGATAAAAACATAAGTTAAAAGCCAATTCATGTAACATTTGCCTAAATTTAAAACAACATTAACCAAAATAAAAACACCCTCCACATTAGAGAGGGACAAATAAACTGGGGGTTACTACAATCTTTTCCATGGAAATGATTTCTAACCCAAGCTGATGTGTTGTCACTTCAATTCCCAGAATCCCCCATAGAGAGCACCTAGATGAATGACATTTTGTCACTGGAGCTCTTTAAGGGGTAACAGTGAATTAAAGTGGCTGCTCCATTGTTAAAACCAGAGGGATCGAAGAGGAAAATCCTTCTTTTCAATTTAAAATGGGGAGGGGAGAACCTATCCCCCTTATCGTCAGTATACATTTTTCAAATAAGAAACCTCAGATGAATGCTTTAAATCCCGATTTGTGCAAAGTGACTTATTCTTCGCTTCCTGAGTTGTGCTGCTTTTGTTTTTCCTACGAGTTTAAAATAACGTGTACCCATTTCTTACTTTATTTTTTTTCCTTTGCCAAGTGAACAGAACGACAGGGGCCCCTCCAGATGTCCCTGTATAGAAAGGCCAATCAGCTTGTATCTGGCACAAAGGGTTTTTAGGCATGAGATGAACACTTAAAAGCTGAGACTGAAAAACAGAAAGAAGGAGAAAATGATGTTTGGGGGAAATCACTTGCCGGAAAGTTGACCAAGATCGTAAATGTCCCAAGTGGTCCTTTAGTACCGGTTGCGAATCATGAACAGTATCTGCAAAATAGATGGTCTTTCACAGTGGAGAATAGAAGAGCAGATCTGAAGTCTTACAACTGGCCGAGGGGAGACAAAAACAAAACAAAACACTGCAGATAGTGGAAGGCAGTTCTCTTTCCATTCTGGAATCCAGAAAAAGAGACTGAAGAAAGAGCTATAGTTTGTGGACCTTCGTTTCTCAGCCAGGTGCCAACACTTCACATTTGCAAAACGCTTGGCAGATAAAACAAAAATTACGGGGACAAAGAGAGGAAACTGGAAGGTGGTTTTGAACAATACTGTGCAGTTGGTCTTAAACAGGGCTTTGGAGGGCTCCCCCAAAACTCCCCAATTTCCTGTAAGCACTGCTTCCATAAGATTTTTTTTTCCTTCGTGTTTACTGGAGCCTGACAGTTCCTTTATCGTCGAGAAAACCTGTTTTTGAAAGCTTTGATAGTCTTTGCCATCATGGGTGCAATTTCTGCAAAACAAGAGGAGAAAAGAGAGAGAGGTTATTGCATATAAGCGGATGCCTTTTATAGACTGTCTGATAGGATTCTACATGATCAAAAACAGCTTTTTGTCTTCAGGAATGCTTCCCATTTTAAAAAGTATGGAGAAGCCCCTGCCTCCCAAAAAGAGCTTTTAGTTGCCTATTTTGCTGTGTTGATCAGTCTTTACTATATCAAAGGTATATCAATATCAATGGACACATTCAAAAATGTTTATGCATGGCACCATGGCACCATGTAAAAATAATTGAATCCCATTCGAGATTAATATGAAGTATTTCTCATGAAAACCCTCAATCTTTTTGCAGGATGGAGGCGTCAGCTCACTTACTCTTCACCTGGGGCTTCCTTGGGTCATAGGACACCGATGAAGTGCTGCCCATGGATGAACCTGAGGGGGCGCTACTGGTACTGGGCCTGTCGTAATCCTGTTCCTCTTCTGCGTGAACGCTACTACTTTTAGTTGCCGTGAAGAATACAGGTTTGATTCTGAGGAAAGAGAAGATGGTAAGCGGTGAAGAATTGACCACTGCAGAGTCAACAAATGTTCTTGCCAAGACAATTTCTGTAGCAAAGCCTGGACTGTAATAGACACAGAAAATGTGTCGCCCACGAGCAACCGGAGTTGCTGGAGATCAATTACTCCCTCTTCATTCAAGCATCATCAGGAATTTGGATCTGGAAAAATAAATTTTACTTTTCTCCCCATTGTTGAGAGCCAGGTTACACTCTCTTAGTGGCCTGCTCATCACCTTTTTAAAAAAGGTTAACAATTCCTTCTCTCAGAGAGAATGATTTAATTACAATCATTAAGAGGGATGACAGATGCTGTATTAAAACACTGCTGGAAGCACATGTGATGCCTATGCTGGGTTCATAGGTATGTAAACTAGCCATAGCATCATCACGCACGATGTTGCGTCTCCTCCCCAAATGGATGCTGACAGGCAGGATAGACACAACTTCCCATATTTTTTTCCCTGCATCTTGTCACTGTTCCCCTAAGAAGAAGATAAAGTCAAAGCCTTCATGGAAAACATACTTAATCTTCTCTGGAGCAGCCGCTCCTCCAGTTCCAAATTTTTCTTGTCTTCTCCTCACTTCCCGCGGTGGCTTGACTGTTGAGTTGACAAATGCCATCTTAGCTACTCTGGCTAAAAGAGGAGAGCAAAACCAAAATTTAAGACAATTTGAATTTCCCACGCATTACTGCAGACACTTTCTGGAGCCAGGCTTTTTAAGACTTATGTACAGACAGCTCTCAACTTACGACCAAAACTGTATTTTGGTCGTGAAATGAATAATTGTTAAGTGAATCTGGCTTCCCCTATTCCAGGGGTGTCCAAACTTGGGAACTTTAAGACTTGTGGACTTCAACTCCCAGAATTCTCCAGCCGGCAATGGAGTCTGGGGAATTCTAGGAGTTGAAGTCCACAAGTCTTAAAGTTCCCAAGTTTGGACACCCCTGCCCTATTCAATTTGCTTGTTGGAAGATGGCTGGAAAGGTCACAAAATGGTCATTAAATTAATGGTTGTAAGTTGAAGGCTACCTGTAATAGCCTGCAGAAGTAGTAATTTTGCATTATTTATCCTGCCCTTGTGCCAAGGCCAGTCAAATTTCAAAGGGAAAACTGCTCCCTTCCCTTTTTTCATGTATGTCGCTAACTTCCCAACTGTCAAATAATTGCAAGGACTTACAAAAGGAAAAAAGAAACCCACAATCCTTTCCGATTAAAAAATGATTTGCTAGCCTTTTTCCCCCCTGCCCCTTCTTATCTCCATGCCAGCTCAATCGCTCAGTCCAGCTGTCTACCTTTGGGTTTATTGGCGTGAGCTGAACGGATGTTTTGCGTTAGCATCAGAAGTCGCTGCTCTCGAGCATCATGCAGCCGCAGGTACATTTCCCTCCAGCTCTCAAACTCATCTGGCTTCTCCTTCTTGAAGTCACGCTGGCAATGATTGTGCCACAACTGATCTGTGTCTTCAGTTAAAACCTGGAGGCCAAGAGCAAAGGAAGATTGAGCCTAGAGTTGGAGTATCTCCAAAATCTTTATGAACCAAGATCTAGTTGTCTGAGACGCAAATGTGCTTACTAGAAGATATACTTGCAGGTTTCAAAACAAGCCCAGGGAAATATTGCAAAACCCCAAGTTGTAAAATCAAATCCAGTCACATGAATGCCTCACAACTTACAACTAAAATTCTGGTCCCAACTGCAGGTTTAAGTTGTGAACTTAACATCTTTTCCTTTGGGGTTATTCGCTGGAGAGAAATGAAATTACTTTTGTCAACAGAGACAACTTTGGAAAATTCTGTCCTCTCTGCTATTTGGGCTGGTGAAAGTAAGCAATGCCAAGGCTTACGTAATGGCCTTCGGGGTGCACAGAGCCTCTTTGCTCTTTTAAAGAGATTTCTTAAATCCCCGCCTCTTAGTCCTTTTGCTGCCATTCATCCTCGTGGGGTTTGAGAAAATTAAGGGGTGGAGGTGCTTCCATCTCTAAAGTCTCTTTGTCTTGCTTCTTCTTTATTTGTTCCTTGGAGGAATACTTAAGGAGAACAGCAGCTGGTGACAAATACGTGGCAACTTCACCAAGATCCAGTTGAATTCCCTCTGCCAAATATGCTTGGGTAATTAAGGGCAGGTTTCTGAGCTATTTATTACTATACCCTTAATGGGAGAGGCTGCCACCGATTGTCCATTAGTTTCACTAGCTAATAGCCAAGTCCCAGAATTCATTGGGGGGAAGGTGTTACAATGCAATCCCAGTATCTTCATCACTCCCCCCAATCTCAAATGCCAATTTGACGGTACTGGTATTGTGTAGCGTGTAAAATTTCTGCCAAGGACCTCCGAGACAACCATTCACCTTGCAGAGCAGGTCAAAATTAGTTGACTTGTACAGCCATGTTTCTCAACCTGGCAGCTTTCAGGTGTATGGACTTCAACCACCCCCCTGGAGATAGTTGGGGAGCTGTGGGAGTTGAAGTCCGCATATCTTAAAGTTGCCAAGGTTGAGAAATATCGCTCTACAGAAACAAAGAGTTTCTCAAAAACTTTGCTTTTCCACAAAGCTTTCATTTCCTAAGGCTGAGGATCTTCTCTATTATCTAATCACAGTGCTATCATTTTACTAACTCTTAAGATATCATTGTCAGAGGTTGTATTATTATATAATGAACTTTATTTTTATTATATTTAATTGATATCCTTCAATTAGCTTTTTCCTGCATACATTGTGCTCTTGCATATTTATGTCATCTGAATAAAAACAGAGGTTTTTTTTCCTGTAAATACAGCATTCCCTATACCTGATTTTATACCAGCTGTTTTTTGAGTTACATCCAGATAGAAACCACACCCCATTCCCTCTTATCTGGTAACACTCACGTGATTGCACTCCTCGATGCGATACAACTGCTCTGGGGTACAGCGTTCCAAAACAGGCTCAAGTACAGAATATGGGACACCGCCCACTTCGTAGATGGCTAGGAGAAAAAAGCAGACAGATCTTTTTTTCATTTTCAGGGCATATTTTCCAAACGGGAGACAGGTATTTGGTTTTATATGCATAGCAAGGCATGGGAGCATCTTCTGAAATCCAGGAGCATAAAATCAGCTACGTATGGATAGAAGGACCAGAATGTTTTCTACGTCGCACAAAGGAACCATAGTCATGCAAAATATAAAACCTAGATGTTGTCCAAATCAAGTTTCCCCAACCAACTAGAAAGAAAGGCAAGGAACAACAGAATGGCTGATTGCTTTAGGACAAACAAAACTAAGTAAGCCGCACCACTGTCAGTTTATCCCATTTGCTTAACCATGAACTATTCTTTCATGGATCATTTCATGCCAATCCCAGCTCCACCCCAAATCAGAAATTAACATGATTGTAAGAGAATAGGAGCTTTGAAAGAGAACTGGTCAGCTGGATGGAGGAGCAATGAATTAAGCAGTCCTCTAATGGAAATGTTTGTGTGACAGTTATGCAAGCAGTTCTCATCTTCCGGCCACAATTGGGATCAAAATTTCCACAGCTAATGAAGTTAGCCTAGTGAGTTATGCCTGGTTTTAAGACCTTTTTGGCCAGGGTTGCTAAGTGAATCATGCAATCCTTAAGCAAATCCAGCTCCCTCCCCCCCCCCCCCCCCGACTTTGCTTCCTGGGAAGATTGCAAATGGCAATTGCGTGTCCCCAGGATGCTGCAACTGTTATGAATACATGCTAGTTGCTAAGTGCCCAAATTCTGATCGCCCAGCAAGGAGATGCTGTTGACGGTTGTTAAGTGTCAGTACCAGCTGTAAGTCCCTTTTTTTCAACTCCAATCAGTCCTTAACCAGATGGTTGTAAGTCAAGGACTCCCTGTATTCAATATTACAGGGAGTTGGGCTGCCATACAAGTAAATAAGTAACTATCCCGATCCAGTTCACTGTCAAACACCTTCCTTATATACATTGCCAAGCCAAGCCTAGGGTTACATCCCTAACACCCTTCACAGGCCGACAACCTATCGGACTCACAGTCAATATTATTGCTGAGCACCCGGATGCATTGCTCATGAAGAGTCATCATCTTTGGCAGATAGGCAGTCTTGGAGCCCGAGTACACCTGCATCTTGGAATTCAGCCGACGTCCTGTGAAACCGGCTTCATCCTCTTCAGTTGGGGAGGAAATGGCTGCAAGGTCGGGGCAAAAGACTCATTAGAGATCAGGGTATCCAGCACAGAGGTCACAGAAGACCCAAAACGTACTCCAACCCCACCAGATGATTTTGGAAAAATTCACAGTGGTTGCACTGGTTTACAGCTACCGGACCCGTTTACATACATGCACGCCTGTTTGTGAAGGCCTATCCATTATTTATTTATTTGTTGAATTTATTTGCCTCCTATCTCACCGTGGGGCTACTGTGGGTGGCTTGTGTGGAAAATCACTGCTTCCAACTCGGGAGACTAAACCCAAATTGCAGATGGAGAATGTAGGCTATCTTGTGCTTTCAAAAGATGATTTATTCGTGCTTTTAATGTGAGGCAGATGATTCCTCACTGCACAAAGGAAACCTTCATGATCAAGCAGCTAAGATGCAATGTGCTGGGAAGCAAAGCCACAATCACATTCCTTGTCATATTACCTACTAAGACTGTATTGCTATTATTCTTCTCTTCCTTCCTACTACCTATCTTTTCTCACTTTTGCTTGTATCTTTCAATTTATATTGTTTTATGTGTTTCCTAGTATAATTTGATTGCTTATTAGTAACCTATGGCTATCACTAAGTGTTGTATCTTATGATTCTTGATGTATTCTATTTTATTTTTCTTTATGTACACAGAGAGCTTATGCACCAAAGACAAATTCCTTGTGTGTCCAATCACACTTGGCCAATAAAGAATTCTATTCTGTTCTGTTCTATTCTAATTCCTACCCCTATTCCTATTCCATTCATTCTTTCCTAATTTTTTCCTAATTCTATTATTTCTTTCCTAATTTCATTCTTCTATTCTTTCTATTTTCTTTTCTTTCCTTCTCGGGAAGCATCAGAGAAATGATCAAGAACCATTGAGCTGCTCAACTATTTCCCTTGAATCCAAATTGGCATCTATTGTCATTATATTTATACAGTGGTCTTCCTCCTCTTTCACAGGAGGAAGGAGGCCTAGGCAAGTGAATAAAAGACAAAGAAAAATTCAGAACTTCTACATGATTTTTTTTCCTGTATCACCCAACTTGTCCTCAACCACAACTTTTAGAAATAGTAAATGAAAAGAAGATTCCGCTCCAACTTTACCTTTCCTCTTTGGTTGGACAAATGGGATTGTGTCAAGTGAGGGAAGAGGGCGATAATTTGCCTGGATTGGAGGCAGTGGAATGTCAGGAAGCATCGGCAGCACATCAATGAGGATCTGGAGGGGAGGAAGCTCGTGTTTGGTTAAGACAGCTTTGCAAAAGTCTGTATTTGCTGCGTTTAGGGGGGAAAAAACATCCTTGGAACCAAACAGACTCATGACAAAACTGTTCACTCAACATTTTGAACAGGCTGTACTTCAACGGAGGTAAACTCAAACCTGTTGAGTATTCTGTCATTAGGAACGATGGGGAGTTCAAAGAACAACCCTCTCTTATCTTCTACTTTTTTCAGTGCTAAGTGCTGTCTACCTACCAACCTATAGGACGGGGATGGCAAACCTTTTTTGGTTGCCATGCCACAAGCGGGGGGGAGCACAAGGGGGGGGTCGTGCGCTGGCGTGCCACACCCATAATGTTATACGCCTTCAGGAGGCTTCCCTGAAACTCCAGAGGTTGAAAATCGGCCCTATGGACAAACCAGAAGTCACCATTCCCAAACTTCCAGGTTCCCCGTAGGTCTGTTTTTTGCCCTCCGGAGGGCAAAATCTGGCCCTACGAGCAAACCGGAAGTGACTTCCGGTTTGTCCATAGGGCCATTTTTCGACCTCCTGAGCCTTCAGGGAAGCCCCCTAAAGGCTCCGGCGGGTGAAAAATGGTCCTACAAGCAAACCAGAAGTCCGCTCCTGAACTTCCGGTTTGCCTGTAGGGCCATTTTTTTTGCACTTTGGAAGCTTCAGGGAAGCCTCTGGAGGGCGAAAAACGGCCTCAAAAGAAGGCCAAAGTCAGCTGGGCAATGCCTCCCGTGCCCTAACAAATGTTTGGCGTGCTACCTGTGGCCAGCTCAACGTCACTCCTGTCGGAAGCACCTGGGTGGCCCTAGTACTCTGCCAGCAAAAATAGGCTCCCGAGCTCCATTCGTGGCCCTCTGGAGCTCCATTTTCACTGGCAGAGGATTGCCGGAGGCTGTGGTAGCCAAAAACGGAACTCAGGAGCCCGTTTTTGCTGGCAGAGGCACCGTAAGCCAGTCCATCACTGTTTCCAGAGTGGCACCGTGTGCCAGATTGAAGTACCCTGTGGGCTGGATCTGTCCCCCGGGCCTTGAGTTTGACACCCCAGGTCTTGGGAGTAATGTTAAAACATTATTTTAAATATATTCCATTACAAACAATGGAAATGATGTAGCTAAATATTTCTTTGGCAGGTAATATCATAGTGGCAGAGGGAAAATCCCACTCACTTGCACTTATGTTACCTAATTGGGTAATGAAATATCTGCAAGCAAACAACCGAGCATGGTGAGCACCAAGGACTCTCTTCATTTGAACTGGGGAGAAAACTGCACTGACCCCAAGCTAACTTACTTAGCAAGTTTTTGGAAAGGACCGAATTCCATGTTTTATTCCTGTGTAAGTTAATAGATAAGCCCATTCCACTGCATAATATACCATTTATGATGTTCTGGTCAGAACTAGTTATTAATGGGCCCAAACCCTTAGAAGCACAAGCTGCCTTTGAAGCCTGCAGAACCTTTGTCTGGCATTCACTTCCGTGTGTTAAAATATCCTGGGTGCATACAAGCCCTGATTTCCTCAACCAATATTGCTGAAGGAACCATCATTTGCTGAGTTTAGAGGTCAGGCCTAATGATAAGCGATGACTTACAAATCACAATGGCTCGGTGCACATAACAACACTGTTCTGACCTAGGCTTCCTCCAAAAAGCACGAAGCAGAGTCCTGGTCCCATCAAAACCCCTTTTATTAAACAAATGTGAATTCCTCTCATTCACATTCAGCAAAGGCCTGGCAAACAGTCTTTCAAAGGAATATTTGTCTATGGACCTTATCTATCCTGCAAAGCTGCCATGTCAATATTTTCCAAATGAGGTGCTGTACAAGGAAAGATGGAGCAGACACTCCTGAAACGAATCTAACGACCGAACGAACAAATTGTTTCCTGAAAAAGCCCCCTCCCCTTTCGTTCCTCTTTTATTTCCTATGGGAGGGGCCAATCATCTTCCACCTGTGACTTTACTCCCAAGTCTACCCTGATTTCTGACTTGTTCTTTTCTTCTGGACGTTCTGGGCATGCGCCCACTGGGAACAGGCTCCAGCTGTTCCTCTGCCTCACTGCTGTCTAGCTCCGTAGGCATCTGATCACTGCCAGACGGCCCTGGCCCCATCTCTGCCTCCAACGCCAAGCACTCGTCAGAGCCTTCCCCAGCCTCCAGGACTGGCCCGTGCTCCTCCCCAACCTCCTTACTGTCCGACTCTGCTGCCAGTTCTGCTGGCGCGCCACAACACACATCCCCAAATAAGCCACATTGTAACTGTGCCGTGTGAACCGCAATGCTAAAAAAATCCCTTCGGTTTGCCTTCAACACCAATTTGGCCGAGAAAAGGTAACAGTGAGCCAACGATTCCCCCCATGAGAACCCTTACTTTTTTTGCTTTAGGTGCAGAGGCCTCCACGGGTTTCTTCTCACTCGGTGGCTTGGGAGCTTTCCGGCTGGCGTCCGAGCTCTTGGCACTTGACTTGGAGCCATTCTGCTTGCTGCTGTGTCCTTTCTCTGGGGCTGGAGCAGTCGTCGGCTTGGCCAGCTTCCTTTTCTTCTTCTGAGGCAGGTCGTAACTCAGATAGGACTCAAAGGACATGGTGGGCTGCTCGTACTCGTCCTCCACCTCTCCCTCTCTGGGAGGGGAGGACCCTGCAGGCCTCTTGTGTGATTCGAAGACTTTGGGTTTGCCCTCCGAGGTTTTAAAGCTGCTGGAACTCTTCTTCTCCTTGTTCTTATGAGGAAAGTCTCCCTCGGGTTTTGGTTTCTCCTGATCGCCACAGACGGTTTCCAGGCTAAATTTGATCTTCTCTGCTTTGGCCTTTTCCAAGTCATGAGTTTTTTGTTTCTTCCTATGTTCATTCAAGCTATCGTCCAAGTCAAAGTGAGCTTTCTGTCGCTTGATGCCACTGCTGCTGCTGCTGCCGCCGCCATCTTTTTTCTTCTCTCGCTTGAGGCTGTCTGGGGCCTTCAGCTTCTCCTTGCTGCTGCCTGGTAAGGAAGCTTCGTGGAAAGAAGAAGAAGAAGAAGCCTTTGGCAGCCTCTCTGAACTGAACCCGGGGCCCTTCTCTTCGCCCTTGGCTTCTGGCCGCTGCCTCTCTTTGTGAGAAGATTTAGGCTCTTTGCTCCGACTTGTACTGGGTTTCTCTTGAGAGTCACTGAAATGCCTATGATGAGTCACTTCCAGTCGGTCCTGAAACGGGGGGCTTTTAATCCCCTTTCGAGAAAAGGATTTTTGTTCCTTCTCTTGCTCTTCCGCGTGGCAGAGGTCCATATAGAGTTCCTGAGGACTTTCGCTGAGCTCAGATGAGACGGCGTGGCCATAGTCAGAGCACTCCTGGTCAGAGGACCCTCTCCTCCATGACCTGTCCTGTGGGATGCCGTAGCTGACATCATGATGGGATTTTTCTGGCTCTGAACACCTCTTGGCCTTTTTAGTTCCACAATCCAACTGGGATGACTGGCTGCAAGAAGGCTGGTATGTCTCTGAGTAGCCCTCTTTGGGCAACAGATCGCGGTGTCGTTTCCTAGAAAGGTTTCGGTCGTGTTCGGTAGGTTCAAGATGATGCCTTAAAAGAAAAAAGGAAAAACAGAGAAAGAATTGGATTATTGATTCTGATCAAAGATTACTGAAAACCTAGGCCAGGGGTGTCCAAACTTGGCAACTTTAAGACTTGTGGATTTCAACTCCCAGAATTCCCCATTCAGCTCTGCTGAAAACCTAGGCCAGGGGTGTCCAAACTTGGCAACTTTAAGACTTGTGGACTTCAACTCCCAGAATTCCCCAGCCAGTGGCGTTGAAGTCCACAAGTCTTAAAGTTGCCAAGTTTGGACACCCCTGGCCTAGGTTTTCAGCAGAGCTGAATGGGGAATTCTGGGAGTTGAAGTCCACAAGTCTTAAAGTTGCCAAGTTTGGACACCCCTGGCCTAGGTTTTCAGCAGAGCTGGCTGGGGAATTCTGGGAGTTGAAGTCCACAAGTCTTAAAGTTGCCAAGTTTGGACACCCCTGACCTAGGCTAAAGCTATGATTGCTTAGCCCCATCTTCTTCTTAACAACGAAACAGAATGCAGCCAAGCTCTACCTTTCTAGGCTAGAATTTAGAATAGGATAGAACCGGAAGGGACCTTGGAGGTCTTCTAGTCCAACCCCCTGCTCAAGCAGGAGACCCGATACCATTTCAGACAAGTGGCTGTCCAATCTCTTCTTAAAAATCTGCAGTGATGAATTACACACAACTTCTGAAGGCAAAGCTGTTTCACTTGTTAATTGTTCTCGCTGCTAGGAAGTTTCTCCTTAATTCCGGGTTGCTTCTCTCCTTCATTAGTTTCCACTCATTGTTTCTTGTCTTACTTTCTGGTGCTTTGGAAAATAAGCTGACCCCCCCCCCTCTTTTTTGTGGCAGCCCTCAAATACTTAAATACTGCTTTCATGTCACCCCTGATCCTTATTTTCTCTAGACTAGCCATACCCAGTTCTATGTTATCTATAAAGCTTGCACATTGTCCCCCCTTTTACATTATTTTTGCCAAACTATCTTGATCTTTCATTGTTTATGTTCTCTCTGGCTATTAACATTTGGCACATTCTATCAGGCAGTGGAGCTGTATCAGGAAACAGAGCTTCAAATTGTTTTTGAGGGCAGATGAACTCTACAAGGGGATTGTCTGTTAAGAAAGATATATTATAAAAGCCCAACTCACCGCTCGGTTTCCTGTGAAACTGGCACCAGCTTCTTCCATCTTGCTACCAAGTTCTTGGCAAAGTCTCCAACCTGTTCATGTTTTCGTAAACTGTTCACACTCTTTCCGACTCCAGTCTCCTGCGAAAAGGATGTAGGAAAACAGCTTTGACAATGACAGCTAGTTAACAGCTGAGTTCATACAACATGCTAAGCCTAAAACAAATAACCAATTATTGCTGAATGCAAGGTATGAACCCAACCAGGGGTGGGTTCCTGCCAGTTCTAACCTCTTCTATAGAAGAGGTTCCACAAATCTACAGCGCCGTTTAGAACCGGTTCCAGCTCCCTCCCCCCGCCCATCCGCACATCATCAAGATGAAGAGCCAGAGGAGGAATTCTGGGAGTTGAAGTCCACAAGTCTTAAAGCTGTCAAGTTTGAACACCCCTGGGTTTTTTTTCTAAAGGGTTAGGGGTGCAAGGGTCTTGTAACTTGACAGCTTTAAGACTTGCACGCTTCAGTGCCAGAGTTTCTGAGCCAACATTTTGATTGCTAAGCAAGAGCGTTGTTAAGTGAGTTTCACCACATTTTACAAGTTGGCCACGCCCACCTGGTCACATAGCTGGCAAGCCACTCCCACCCGGTCACATGGCCGGCAACCCACTCCCACAAAGCAGGCCACACCTACAGAAGAGGTTCTAAATTTTTTTGAAACCCACCACTGAACCCAACCCAACTGTGACTTATTCAAAGCACAGTGATGGCTTAGCAGGATATACGTGGAGCAATAAAATATTTTTCTTTATATATTTTGCAGGGTTTGAGCCTTCCCATTTGTAATTCGGATCAAGCCATCACAACAGGACAGATTTAGCCCCATCCTGGCTTAGATGGTTAGGGCAGGGTGTGTGTGTGAGACAGGGAGGGAGGGAGGGAGAATTATGTTTTCTTGTTATTGGGTTTTACTGCTGTTGTGAGACACCATGCCATCAAAACTTTTAAATAAATAAATAATCAACCAATCAATCTTCAGTGAGGTTGCCCTCTTTCAATGCAGATTTCCAACTTCTTACTTCACAGAACCTCCATCCTGGGCAGCAATACTTGGAATCTCCAACAGGACTAAGTTTCCAAGCGCAAGACATGGTACTACAAAATAACTTACCTGAAGAATGTCAATTGTGATTGGCAGTTCAGAAAGTCTCTTCAAACTCTTCATCAGCTGCAGAGGGGAACAGAAAAGGGTTGAGAACTCAGCTCTGTAGTGGAGAGCTTTTTTTTCCACAGTAGTCAAGAAGTTCAAAAAACAAACCCACAGAGCTGCTAAGATGCCACAGAAGGAACTGACCTAATATTTTGCAGACAAATGAAGCAGGTCAAAAATCTTATCGTTGCAGCAATCCCACCCAAACAAAGATTGTAGACTTGCCCAGAGGGCTCTAGAGCTGCTTGTCCCAAATATGCTTGGAGACTACCACTCCCCCCCCCCCCCCGCAATCAAAAGTAAGAGAAAATCCAGTTGGATTAGAGGTAGGTTTCTCCCAGGGAGAATATTTCTGGATACCTGCAATAGTTTGAAGAGTTTGGGAAAGGCTCCCCGTATATCAGCCTCATCTACCTTCTTCCCATGATAGCTAAGCCTTGGTGTAACAATGCTGATCAACAGAAATGTTCAACAATCAGGGGGTGGGGGGGAAACCCACTCTCATCTTTCATCATGGTAGGGAATTTCATAAAAGCAGCCAATAGCTTAACAAATGGAATGCAACATCCATCAAACGGCGGCCTTCCAAATTGTAATACATTTTCTTTTAAAGGCAGCCTTCCCCAACCTGGAGCCATCCAGCTGCTGGAGAGGACCACTTCTAGTGTCCTCAACCAACATGACCAACAGTTGGGAGTCCCAACTGTAAAAACTCTGGACAATGACAACTGGGTATCAAAAGTGGTTTTTATTATTGAAAAGGCGACTGGAGTGATTTTTTTTTTAAGAAAAAGGAAGAGGCTTCACTTTCTATTCTAGAATCTTGATCAGTTGCACTGGATGGTGTGGGAGATGGAATGACAGTTATTGGCAGTTGAGGGACAGTTGACTGTCCTTCTATCTCCCATACCATCCAATACAACTGATCAAGATTCCAGGATAGGAAGCAAAACATCTTATTTTAAAAAAACCCAGCCCAGTTGCCTTTTCAAAAATAAAAACCACTTTTGATACTATTATGACCTGGATGACTGAGAATTGTCATAGACTTATGACAACTGGGGTTAAAGGTGGCTTACATCCACACAGAAGCATTTGTGATCTCTAAAATTAGTACTCTTGGTATTCTGGTACCTTTATTCTTCTAAAAAATTTAACATCTAATCCCAAACAGAGCTGAATATGCTTTCTTCCATTCCAACAGCTTTTTCAATTCTGAACTATTTTTTTACATGTTCCATCTGACCATTCACCAATAATTTGCGAAATTTTAAGAGCCAATGTTTCTAAAATTTGCTTCTACGTAACAATTTCCATCATTTGTCCTAAACTCAGAATCAAGGTTTATTTTACTGTACTCTGGTATTTGGGTTATCAGGATACCAAGCTCCCTGGTGTTTTGAGTTGCCTGCCTGTTGAACTCAAGTCATTCTCTCTCAGCCCAGCCCACCTAACAAAGTTGTTGTTGTGAAGAAATTAGGAGGAGGATGGAATATTAGGTATGCCGACTGCCTTGAGTTATTTATAAAAATAATCAAGGTGGGATAAAATTAAATAAATGTAAAACAAAAGGTGGCAGAACAAAAATCAGACAGAAAAGAGGATTTCTGGAGAGCACAAGAGCGCCATCTAGTGATCATAGACTACTAGACCCACTGAATTCCATAGAGGGTACATAAAGGTGTAGATGAGGTGGGGATAGAATTAGAGGTGGGGGGCAAATCTTTCTGAATTGCTTTGATTACATTGTCTGGCACATGCATGCAGCCCAATGTGCTTTATCCCTGCAGGTTCTTCCATCAGAAAAATTATGAATCAAGAGGGGTTACAGTTGCAAAATAAGATTTCTCCTTCCTCTTTTCTACAACACAGATGAAAGTGGATGGTAGAGATGTGCTGTACAAAATCAGGACAAGCAGGGATTATTGAAGGCCACAATAAAATTTGCACACAGAATTTGGAAACTCTTCCTGGGTAAATTACGGGAGAAAATTTAGAAACCAGCCAGGGGAAAAACTTTTCACAATTCTTCAGAAATAGAGAGGGACACAAGGGAGCCCTTTAACCAACTGGCATAGTTAACCACAGCAACAAGTTTGCCAAGTATCTGCCCTTACTCCCAAAGCCAGGAAAACGAAGAGAAAACTGTCTCTTCTCTACATTCCAATACATTACAGATTATCCCCAATATCTCCAAAAATCATACTACATTTATGATAAATTCTCCCAATGGAGTAAAAAAAAAAACTGCATTCATCTCAATAATGGGCAAGAAGTTCACTTCACACTTTAAGCAAAAGCTGAGATTTTCCACAGTAAATAAGCCTTTCTCCCAAATACACATAGCAAATGATGTGAAAGCATACTTGTGGACAGGCACTAATGAAAAGGCAAAAATAGCAGACAAGCTGTACTTTTCCTTTCTTTCATAATTGATTTTTGTCCTGCAATAAATAGCAGCCAAGTACTAACAACATTTTTCAAAGGATATGTTCCTAAGTGACCCCCTCAAATTTGCACTTTAAAGTGATTCAAAACATGTCCAAAGTATTTTTAAGTACACTTCTCCATAGTTCTTAACTCCCAGACGCCAGAAGGAATGGACCATTTAAATTTGTGTTTTTCAAGTGAAGAGGTAAACTCAGATTGCTCCTGACAAAACACAAAATGTTCAAGCCACCATTTCCATGAAATGCTTTTAGAAGTAACATCTCTTTGCTGGATGACTTAAAATGCAAGAAAATGATCTAGAATTAGTTCTGCCCAGGGCTTAGTCTATCACTCCCCTCCCTTCTTTTCTGTCCTCACATTAGGTCCTTTCAATGTAAAAACAACTATAAACTATCCAGTGGGTTCTGATCTGCAAGGTGGAGGGGAAATCCATTGAACCAAAAGAGGGGGGGGGACTCCAGTCCTTCATCCTTTCAATTGTTTTTCAAAGAGCCTCTCTCAGTATCAGCTTCTCACATCTTTAGGACACAAAGGAAATCACTTAGCAGAGTTACTTTTTTGCAGATTTCTAACTTCTGATTGTTTTCTTTATGGGTTGTTAGCATAATTAAAAATATTCAGGATTGCAAGAGAGATTTCTTTCAGCAGTTATCTATGTAAAGTTGATGCAAACAGCAGGGATCCTGCACTAGAGTTAATGCTTTCTTAAAGAACACCAGAAGTGATTCATTGCCAGCATCTTCTTCCTTGAATGTTTGGAATTAAAAGGTGGGCAACCTGCACAACCCCCTTCCCAGTTCTACACAAGATTCCTCTTCTGGCCACAGTGTTGTGGTGGCACTTTTTTGAGACTCACACATTTGTACAAGCCTTTGGCGAGTACTATACAGCCCACTTGATGATAATGACTACAATACTGTTTTTACATTTATTTTTATTAAAAACACACAGAGCAATAAGACACCCCAAGAGCCTTTTTATTGGCTAAACCCTCACCCCCACCCCTCTAGGGACAGGACAAGCCCTCTGGAATCCGCGACCCCCACCCATCCCACAATCTTGCCTAGTCCATGGAACAACCGACAACCCATACAACCAGCCCCAGAAATCCATGTCCGTTGATGGGGGGATCAACGGACATGGATTTCTCCGGCGTTCAAAGTTCAGCCGTTAAACGGCTGTTCTCTCCCCCCCCCCCCCGTTTCTCCCATTGACCATCCATACACGTCCACACATATAAATATATGGCTCGTAGGATGGCCGTTCAATAGATATATATATCTCTGTGTGTGTGTCTGTGATTTGTTACACCTCCCCAGCACAAGTCTCGCCATCCTTAGACTTAAGAGTAACTTTGCTGCCACTTTGAATGTACGCTGATCGGCATACATTTAAATGAAATTTCGTGGCGTTCAGCTCTCAAAGAGTCTCCACCTCCAATATATATCATATATCCTCAATACGGGGGTGGGGGAGGGAGTAGGGAGAGGAAGGGTTTCTTTTAATCGGCCTGAAAAACTCGCAGGGCTTCGTTTGCCCAGTAACGGCCGAGGGGGGGCGCCCCACTTGCACCTTGGCTCGCCCCCCTTTTCTTTTGCTCCCCCCCAAAACACAGTCCCCTTTGCCTTCCCCCCCACCCCACCCGCTGCGCAATTCAGCCTCGACCCCCCAGCTAGCGCCCCTCTTTCACTGGGGCACCCCTCGTTTCTCCCACCTCTCGCCGTGGCCCTCCTAAAGGGACCCCGCTGCCCCCCACCTCGCGGGGTCCTCCCTCCTGCCGCCATTCGGCCACCCCACAACCACTCTCCGCCCAATTCGCCTTTCCCTTTAGGGTCCCCCCTTTTTTTTGTTTTTACCTTCTTCGGTTCCGAAGCGCTAGTGAGCCGAGACTGCAGCTTTCGGACATCTTCTAGCACCGACTCCGCCATTTTTACTCCTGGCGAGGTCTCTTGCTCGGCGGAAGTGGCCGTTGCTTCAACGGCTTCCCAGGAGAACTCTGGGCTTTCCTTCTTCCGAACTCCTGGGGGTTCTCGAATCCCGTTTCGTGGCCCCATGTTTATTCCGGGCAAAAAAAGGAAGGGGCGGGGAAAGGGGGCGGGGCTGAAAAAGAGACCAATCGGCCGTTCCCCTTCGCCAGCCGGTGCCGCCATTTCGCAAGCTGGCAAAGGCTTCGCAGCCGAGAAGGCAGGGAAGAAGGAAAAACGCCATCGCGGGTCAGGGCAAACGGTTAAGAAACAGCTGTTAAACGGACGGATGAGAACGTCTCCATCTTAAATGAGGGCAAGAACCTTCCTGCTGTGGCCTAGCGGCCATTTTGAAAATTGGCAAGAACGTTGCCTGCCACGGTTGGCTCGTTCCTGTCCAAAAAGCACTTCTGCTTTTTCACCGATTTTTCACTATTTATCGCCGAAAGAGTTCAAACAAGGTCTTCATTACCAATGTGAGGCTTTTTTGGCTTTTATGGAGGCCATCATCCATCTGGGTTGGCTCATCATGTTGGAGAAATCTGGTTAAGAACATAAGCATGACCACAGATTAACTGACATTCACACAAAATGCTTTATATCACATATACTCCTTCCCAGAAGCAGGAATCCAGTTTACAAAGTTTAAAACAACCATTTACCACCTCTTCTTAAGGCACATTTACAAATTAGAGAATTTGAAGCAGCATTTCTCAGTCTCTGCAACTTTTATATGGACTACAACTCCCAAAATTCCCCAACCAACCATGCTGGCTGGGGGATTTGGGGAATTGAAGTCCATGTATCTTAAAAGTTATCAAGATTGAGACTCGCCTTAAAAGAGCAGCTTACAAATGTCCATGCAGAACTGGATTTCATGCAATATACCAAGCAAGAGTTCGTTGAATAAAGTACTCCTGGCTCAATTTACATAGCACGACCACACATAAGCCCTGATTTTCAACCCCAATCGCAGGTTTTCTAGACTGTGCTAGAGACCAGCAATTATGATTTGTGCGCTTTTAATCTCCAAATCAAAACGCAATACACTGCAGGCTCAGACTAAATTCATACTTTGCATCCAGGTCAGCTGTGGGTTATATTATTACCCTGTTTCCCCCCAAATAAGCCCTCCCCGAAAATACTGCAACACAGCAGCAGCCATGAGGTAACTACGCTCGCCGCCTCCTGCACCTCAAAAATAATAAGACCACCCCGAAAATAACGGCAAGCGCTTATTTCGGGGGTCAAAAGAAAATAAGACCTTGTTTTATTTTCGGGGAAACACCGTATGTTTTAACGAACAAGCCACAATTGGCTGGTTTGTATGCATTACATGAGCTAGGCCAGGATGTCACAAGATCCTTTTGCCCACTGTTGTCTCACATAACCCACAAAATGGATGCTGAGAAGATTATGGAATCCATTTCTGAGGGGTAGTGTGCATTTATTGGATTCTGGTCATATCTGCTGGTTTTTGTATATAAATCCATTCTTAGGGGCATCTCTGGAAGAGTCCTAAAATCACTCGGGGTCGAGAGGCACCCCTGAAGAATTGAAAACACCTTGTAGAGGCTCTCCGAAAATACATGCCATGAGATGGGGCAGAATATCCATTCACAGTATATAGCAGCCCTGGCTGAGACTGAGTGCCTTTGTCCCTTCCTAGAGAAACAGTTAGGGAGGCTAAATGGAAAATATGGGGAGGGGATCCAGTAAATTGAGAACAGGGCAAAGATGGCGGATGGGCCCCAAGCTCAAATGCCACGTTTGTACTCCACAAAGCACCCAGACAAAAATAAAATAAAATTTAAAAAACAACCACCCAATCTTTGGATTTTAACTCCCTGTTCAGAGAAACATTTGTGCAAAATAGTCTCCTAGCAAGCACACACAGGCACACACAAGCTTGGCATTTAAGAGAGAGAAAATAGTGCAGACGAGCTATTCTTCTCAGACTGGTGTGAGGCAAAGTTAATTTGGGGTGTTCACTGCTGCCTTGATCCAAAACAACGGGGCTCTTCGAGAGTTGGAGGCCAGTTCTGGGGAATAAGAGATCTCCTAGGTCGGGGGTGTCAAACCCAAGGCCCACAGGGCCGCCCTGGAAATGGTGAAGGACCAGCCCATGCTGCTTCTGCCGGAGAAAATGGGCTCCCGAGCTCCGTTTTCGGCTACCATGGCCTCCTGCAACCCTCTGCCAGTGAAAATGGAGCTCAGGAGGGCCGCATGCGTTTTCACTGGCAGAGAGTTGCAGGAGGCCATGGCAGCCGAAAACGGAGTCGGGAGCCTGTTTTCGCTGGCAGAACGCATGGGCCACCACAGGCACCCCGACAGAAGTGGCATCGAGCTGGTCACGCCATCCCACCCCCTGAGATCAAACACAACCCCGATGCGGCCCTCAATGAAATCGAGTTTGACACCCCCCCCCCCCCGTTCTAGATGAATGTTTTCATGGTCTCTTGTCAGGCTGGGTGAAGAGAGAAGACAGTAATCGTCCATAAAAAACCAATAAAGTCATGACTTCCAATGCAGGAAATGCAGGTAGTCCTCAATTTAGAAAGGTTCATTTAGTGACGGTTCGAAGTTACAATGGCACTAAAAAAAAAGTGGCCATTTTTCACACCACCGTTACCGCATCCCCACAGTCATGTGATCAAAACTGAAACGCTCGGCAACCTACATATTTATGATGGCTGCCATGTCCTTTTGTGACAATCTGACAAGTCAAGTCGATGGAGAAGAAGTCAGATTCACTTAAAGACCATGCTACTAACTTAACACCTGCAGGGATTCACTCCACTGTGGCAAGAAAGGTCGTAAAAGGGGGTCAACATTCATTGAACCACTGTTTTGCTTAGCAGCGGAAATGTTGGGCTCCGTTGTGGTCGTATGTTTGAGGACTATCTGTACGCTGAAGGAGATTGTTAAGAAGTTGTGAGAGTTAATAAACCACTCTGCTCTACCTGGTTTTTTCCACTGAACTCTATGTAGTTTTTCCCCCTCTGCATAAGGAATCTGGAAAGAAAATTTCACTTAAAAAAAAAAAAAAAAACACTCCCTACACAGCCTAAAACTGACAGTACAAAGCAGCTTCCAGATTCTGCCACTTTGCTTTGTTGCCGCTATAGGACAAAGGCACTAAATCTTTACAACTAGCATACATGCACATCAATTGTGCTCCCCATTTTTTAGGTCAACAGCATTATGCAAAGCACAAAGAAATTAAAGTCATTTGATACAATACATAAGATGTACAGGAACCCACAGACGTTAACTTCTGTTGTCCACAACGACTGTGATTGATCCAATGCGCTTTTATATAAGATGTTTAGTAATACAAAGGTGGTGTAAAACTGGTTCCCAGCTTTTGTTGCATCTATGCCGCATGCAGTTTTCCTTGCTAATGGTTAAGGATAGTTCTGGACAATTAGCACTTGTCCAATAGGACGGATCTTGTGTGTTTTGCTTCATGCGCGCTCAGACACTACAGTATTTGGGGCAAGTTGGGATCTCTGATTGAGAGCCTATTCTGTAAATCCCAGAATAATTTCAGAGATACATATACTATACTGATTCACTTAGAATACCTTACGACGGCTCTTTAAAGTTACTCATAATCCTGCAGATGAAGTCAAAAACTGAGAAAGTCCTAGCTAAATGGAGTTGATGGGACTCTCTCGCTCAAAAAAAAGAGATGTTGAAAGAACAAAAACTTTGTGCCAGTACATTGACATTCATGCATTTATATGGAGCTGTGTTTCTCAACCTCAACAACTTAAAGATGGGTAGACGTCAACTCCCAGAATTCCTCAGTCAGCATAGCCAGCTGGGAAATTCTGGGAGTTGAAGTCCATCCATCTTAAGAAGTTGTGGGAGCTTCATCCCTGGAAGCTTTCCCAGAAGCAACTAGACTGCCATGTGTCAGAAATCATGTAGGGCCTCCTGCTTTGAGCTGGGGAGGGTTGGACTAGATGACCTACAAGGTCCCTTCCAACTCTGTTATTCCGTTATCTTCAAGTTGCTGAGGTTGAGCAACTCTGTTGACTCTTTTAAGCAAAAAAGAGAGGTTTGGGATAAACACTAGATGACCTCAGGTCTCCTGGAGAGCAGATGCTGGAAATGAGAAGGGAAGCAGTTCCTTCTGCAAAGTTTATCCTCCTTCCCCTTCCATTGGTCAGTCCAGCCTAGAGCAGATCAAAGCCATCTGGGTTCTGGAAAGCTGAAGGGGACGCTTGGCCCCCTCTCTTTCCAGCCCTATCAGGCATCTCCCTGCGTCACAAACATCCAGCCAGGGGAACAGGCGATATGAGAAGGATGGTCAGCTGGCCAGGCCAAATTGGGAAAAAGGGGGGAGGGGCAGGAGCATTGCCACATTTCAGGGCTTTTGCTGGAGCCAGGGGGTCATCCAGCGCGTGGAGCAGACGGGCATCGGGTCCTTTCCCTCTGCTGGGCCATCCCCCACTTCCAGGTAAGTTCAAAGACAGTGGAGGTTCTGAGCCCAGTTGGTGAATTAGCCCAGATGCTCTTTTTTTCCATATTCTTTTTTTGCTGGGTGTCGGGAGGGGGTTTCCAAGTCTCTTGAGCTGTTACTGAGCAGGTAACAGAAGTCATTCTGTGGAGGAGTTCTCCGTTGTGAAGGTCTAAAAAGAGAAAAGGAGATGTCAAAACTTAAAATGTCATGGCTGAAACCCCAGACTTTTCTCTGCATGGTGTGTGTGTGTGTGTGTGTCTGTCTGTCTGTCTGTCTGTCTGTCTGTCTATCTATCTATCTATCTCTATTCATCTATCTCTATCTATTCATCTATCCTATCTATCTATCTCTCTATCTCTCTATCTATCTATCTCTCTATCTATCTATCTATCATCTATCTATCTATCTATCATCTATCTATCTGTCTATCTATCTATCTTGTCTGTTTGTCTATCTATCTATCTTGTCTGTCTGTCTGTCTGTCTGTCTGTCTGTCTGTCTGTCTGTCTATCTATCTTATTCATCTATCTATTCATCTATCTATCTATCTATCATCTATCTATCTATACATACATACATACAAACATACACACACACATATTGGCTGAATTCACACGCTGTGCTCTTCACACATTATACTCGCCATATTATACTCACCTGTGCCTAAATGACGGCCTATTGAAAAAGCTACACTGGCTGGTTTCACACACACACACCCATATATTATAGATTTATGAATATAGACTATAGAAAAGTCTTTTAAAAGTCCCTGAATATTTTTCACAATAGAGACACAAGACACCTCTCCAGAGACAATATATATATTTGGCAAATGGGGTGGTGAAAGTGTGGTGCTTATCCACAAGCGGGTAGAGGGGAATGAAAATCTAGAAATTGACTCATTAGGGGTTAATTAATGGTCAATCACCCCAGTCTTGAAAATGGCCAGGCTGCTTACAACATATCCTGGATTACGATATCCAGATCTTGGCCTGATCTAACTTCATCCCTTGTGAAGCTAAAGTATCACTTAGCAGTTCGTGGTATCTCATGACTCAAATCACTATGCCACGAAAGGGGGGGGGGGTGTTGATCTTGAGTCTGCACTTTAAAAGTTTAGCTTGTGGATTTGACCAAAAAGATTGTCCCTTCCAAAAAAAACCCTTTATAAAACTGTTTAATCTAATTTGAGAAATTAAATTTTGTTAATTAAAAAAAAGAGTGAAGAACAAAGAGAGATACCCTACCTAAGAGTGAAGAATTTAGCAAGATATTAATCTACAATGTGAGCATAAAAAGCAGCTAATTCCATGTAATGTAGAATTCTTAAATACTGCTCGGATAGTTCTGGAGCACAGAATAAACGTGAGGCTCCCCCTAGTTATAGGTAGCCCTCGAGTTGTGACCTCAATGAAACCCAAAATTTATGTTGCTAAGTGAAACATTTGTTAAGTGAGTTTGCCCCATTTTGCGACTTTTCATGCCACCGTTGTTTAAGAGAATCATTGCCGTTGTTAAGTTAGTCATACGGTTGTTATAATAATAATAAATATTTAAATGAATCAGGATTCCCCATTGACTTTGCTCGTCAGGTCGCAAAAGGGGATCACATGATCCCTGAGACATTACAATGGTCATACATAGGAACTAGTTGCCAAGCATCCAAATTTGATCACATGACCATGGGGATGCTGCAAAGGTTGTAAGTGTGAAAAATGGCCATAAGTCACCTTTTTCAGTGCTCTTATAACTTTGAATGGTCACTAAATGAACCATTGGTATGCAGTTCATTTCAGCCCCAATGTGTATTTCTGTTACATATCTTGTATCAATTCAATACAAGGAAGAATCTTCTTCAAAAGTTATGGAGTGTAATCTACCACCTAATTCAGTGTTCATTACCAAACCAAGATTGTTAATTCAGGAGCTCATACATATTTCAGCCTTGTTATGAGAATACAACCTACCTTTCTCCGGTGTTTTGTTGGTGGAACACAGAGTGTGTGTTAGTTGGGCATGACTTACACTAAGCATCTTTTTCACCAGGAATTGCTGTGGCTGAATTCACACGCTGTGCTCTTCACACATTATACTCACCATATTATACTCACTTGTGCTTAAATGACGGCCTGTTGAAAAAGCTACACTGGCTGGTTTCACCCATAACTCTAAACCAAAATCAAATGAATGTCAGCTTAGTGAAGAGCCAATACCGAGCGAAAAATGCTTGTTTAAAATGGACATGTTTCTCCATGGTCCAGGGGAGACGGGTCACCATTGAAGCCTTCCTAAAGTTACTGGTAAATTGCCATTTTTAAACAAGATGCAATGGTAATAAATATTACGCTTATAAAAATAATTGTCGTAACACACACTGAATTACATCAGATTTAGTTTTTGCTCTGGTCTTGTAATCATGCTGGGATCAAGCCCAAAATAGACTTTCAGGAGCCCATGAAGGTATTTAGCAGCTCTCCCCACCACAATCCCTTCGCAGAGTTTCCAATGCCTACCAAATAATGTTATAATAAAACCAGATCAAAGAAGCAGAAAGTTCACATTTTCCTAAGAAAGGCAGTTGTGCATACACACACAGGCTCTGTATTATATTTACCATGTTCTGAAGACTTAAATGTTACAAGAGTTTGTTCAGTCTACTCCTAAGGTATGCTGATGATACACATCACCTAGGTATTACATATAAAATTATACATAGTAATGTTTTACCTGTAAATGATTTTTTTCTGTTTTAATCACAATAATATGTGTGCGAAAAACTGCTTCAGACTCAATGTAAATCATTCTAAACTTGACTGTAAAAAAATATGATTTCTGTAAGTGAGTTGTCAAAGTCTGGAATGCCCTACCTGATTCAGTTGTCTCAGCTACAAATTTTCAGTTTCAGTCACAAATTTACTTCCATGGACCTTACTTCATACTTAAGACATCAGTAGAGGGGGCGTGTATAAGTATACTACTGTGCCTATCATCCCTGTCATTGTATTTTTATTCTTATTCTTGTTCTCATTTTTGATAAATTTCAATAAATTAAATAAAGTAAATAAATCTGCTATATGCCTTCATGGGCTCTTGGAAACCTAATGTAGGTTAGATTCCAGCATGCTTGCAAGATCAAAGCTAAAACTAAATCTAATTCACAGTGCTACAATTATTTTTGTAAGCTTAATATTACCATTGTTTAAAAATTGTAATTTAGCAATTTTATCTTTATCTCTGAGGAAACACTTTTGACTTCTTTGTGTTTGTGTTCACACAAAATAAATTTCGACAGCATAAATAGATAAGGCCACTTAAACCCAACCACAAGTTTTCAGTTGATATGCCTTATCCATCATTATCCAATTTTCTATATTTACATAATATTGAACTATTCACTAAGTAGGTTCACCAATCCCTTTAGCCAACATTAAAACCAACTTTAGCACAGAATGCAAATGCAACCATTGTATCTTGGTATGTTGTATAACCATCCTGGTCCATTACATTATACCAGGTTTCTTTTGGCATTATGCAAATTGAGCCATCAAGGTTTGCTAATTATGGATTATGGTCCCCTGTATATTACAGTGTATTTTTCAGGTCATACTATTAGGTAGAACTACTGTTAAGTAATGTGTTATATACAAGGGAGGAAAAATAAGAGTGTCGCAGTGCATTTACCCCACTGACTTACCCAGAGTTCATTAAACCATGGTTTACTCAAGCCTGTGTTTGTACCCCTTCATTCAAAACTAATTTGGCTTGCTGGTGGTTCAGTTTATCAACTTAAAAACTACCAAATGCTATACAACTACGTTGTACAAAACCAATCAACCATTAACTCATTTCAAAAGGAAAAAGCAGCATTATCTAAAGGGTGGGGGGGATTGTTTTAGGTAGGAGAGAAACCAGAACATGAAAAGAACAGAAAGGCTCACAAAACCCATTTCAGATGGTGGTGGGTGAGATACTAAGCAGCTCTTACCAAACCCTCATACGAACTAGCAGTCTTCCACTGCTCCCAAATGTCATCTGAGCCTGTTGAAATGCCTGCTAAATACTACTCCAGCCACATGGTCTGAACAAATGGCTTCTGGCAATTAGAATTGAAACCCAGGTGTAGCCATCCAACAGTCTTCAAGGGCAGCCCAACTAAACCCTACTTCAGTAGCCCAATCTGGGTTTCATCAAAGGAGTGTGTTTTGTCTTTGGAAGATCAGAGTCAAGACTGGCACCCTTCACAATACCTGGGACCAAAACACCTTCCCAGCCATGGGTGCAGTCTATCCTAGTAGCAGAGGGAAGCTCCATTGTGCATAGCTGGGGGGGAGTGATAAATATTAACACCTGTCCATGCCTGTGCCTCACCTTTCCCTTAAAGGCATAGCTGCAGAGACCAGTAGCAAACGTTGGCAACCCTAGCCTGGAAAGGCAACAGTGATTTACTTCTTGTCTTTTCATCCTATTCTAAGAATGATGGATTGCTTAACCTTCCAGAAACTTGATCTTTATGCCTAGCTTGGAAGGGGGAATGTGAGGCACAGCTACTTGGCTATTTCTGTCCTGCTACAAACAGGTCTGTTACCCAGTAGCTCAGCAATCTCATCCCCCTTGCTCAGAAGGGGAGGAGGACAGGAACAGCTGGGGACTCCATCAGGCCAATGTTCCTCTCTAGAGGGCAGGATTCCCTGCATGCTTAGTTTGGGATGAAATGCGGCTTGTCCCAAGTTCCTGTGGTCCAGATGTAGCAGATTGAGTTAAACCCAGCCTTTCCTAGGCAGGAACCATGACCAGATGAGCTAAGTCTACTTTATTGGAAAGCTACACATTAACAGGATCTTACAAGACTGAAAACACAATTCTGCTGCTGTCTCTTTTACTGTCAGAGAAACAAGGGAGGGTCTCTTGTCCCACCCACTCTCCAGATACAGGCTATGCTTTCTCCTTTCTGATGGTTCCCTTGGCAGCATCTCTTCTCCCTTTTTTCCAAGGTCTGGCCTACTAGCATCACAGCTGATTTGCATCAGTAGTTGCAAACCCCATCAGATAACTAGTGTATTATATAACATTCCCAGGTTTTCCTGAACACTGGATTCATGTGAACATTGATGTGTGGTTCAGTTAACCACGATAAGGGTACGTGCAATGTGCAAACATTGCAGATTTCAATGGAGGAATATATTTGAAAAGGGCACTGGAAGTAGACATAGCTGCACGGAACGCTGTTACCTTCCCACCAAAGGTGGTACCTATTTTTCTACTTGCATTTTTTTACGTGCTTTCGAACTACCAGGTTGGCAGAAGCTGGGACAAGTAACGGGAGCTCCCTCTGTTACGCGGCGCTAGGGATTCGAACTGCCGAACTGCCAACCTTTCTGATCAACAAGCTCAGCATCTTAGCCACTGAGCCACCATGTCCCATATAGTATACATACAATACTATAAAATTAGCCTAGCTAAAAAGATAGGGAGAGCTAATACGATGAGAGAGGGAAGATCTGGGATCGCTTGCTAATCTATCAACCACGATGAAGCCCCTCCCTTGGAGCCCCAAGCCAAGTGGGAGGTCTTTAAGCTCTTACGGAAGGTCAGCTGGGTTGGAATTGCCCTTACTTGGGGGGATGGGAGAGGTTCCAGAGGGCAGGTGCAAAGGCAGAGAAGGCCCTTTTCCTGGACCCCACCTGCCAGAATTCTCTGGCCAATGGGGCCCACAGCATGCTTCCTCGGCCAGCACAGCTGGGACGGGGTAATGGCATGAGCCCAGGGGTGAAATGCTACCAGTTTGGACCAGTTTGCCCAAACCGGTAGTAAGAAAATGCTACCGGTTCGGGCGAACAACTATTTCCAACTGGTTGTGACATACGATATATATTAGCTAGAATCGTCGGATTTCCTGCTTTCTAGCTAATCTAAATCGCATGGCACAGTGGATTCCCCCCCCCCCCAGTTGTTCTACTTACCTTTGCAGACACGCCCGGTAGCAGCCTCCACTCACTCTCCCAATGTCATCACATCCATTTTTGACACTCTGTGTATGCGTAGAAGGCTCACACAGACGCTCACATTTACGAACTGGTAGCAAAGGTAAGTAGATTTCACCCCTGTATGAGCCGGTCTTTCAAGTAACTTGGACCCACGCCGCAAAGGGCCTTAAAGGTAGCTATCAACACCAACCGTCCTGCTGATATCCTGTATACCGCTTTGACTTTTGTTTATGAAAATGCACAATAATATTGTCCTTAATAAACCACTCTTGCAGGGCGCAGGTCGAAGAAGGCTGGCATAGGCTGGGTAGGATGCGTCTTCCTTGATCAAGCAGCTTCTTGATATCATCTTACAGGCCACCCTTCGCCCCAATGGCCCCCAAGAAGAAAAGCTCCAAAAAGAGCAAGCCGGTGAAGAGAGACACTCCTGTTAGTGTCACCTTAGCCGAAGATCCTTCTTTTGACATTGACCAACATCATCAACTGGACAGCTTGTTCGAAAACGGCTCTGATGGCTTCCTTTGCACCGCCACAGAAGTCACCAATCCAAGCCATGGAGCCAAGATGCTGATGGAGATGAGCTCCCTGCAGCAGGAGCGCTTCCTTTGCGACCTCACCGTTGCTACCAAAACCAAATCGTTCAGAGTTCATAAACTGGTGATGTCCTCCTGCAGTGACTATTTCAAAAACCAGCTGAAGAAGGACCCCAGCCTTCAGCAAGTGGTCCTCAGTGACATCTCCTCCTTGGGCCTGGCCACCGTCATCTCGTACGCGTACACGGGGAAGTTGAGTCTGTCCCTGTACACCATCGGTAGCACCATTTCCACCGCCAGCCACCTGCAGATGTACGCGCTGCTCAACATGTGCTCGGATTTCCTCATCCAGGAGATGAATGTGGAAAACTGGATGTATATTGCCAACATGGCAGACACGTACAATCTCGGTCGGATTAAAGACGCCGCCAGGAGGTTCATCCGGGAACATTTCCTAGAGTTCTCGGATACGGAGCAGTTTTTGAAGCTCACCTTTGAACATTTGAACGAATTGCTGATGGATGACAACCTGGAGTTCCCGAGTGAAGTGATGGTCTTCCAAATTGCCATGAAATGGCTTGAGTTTGATGCCAAGAGGATCAAGTATGGGGCAGATCTCCTGAAGAACGTGCGGTTCGGCACGATCCCGGCTCATGACTTGATCAACTATGTCCAGCCTGTTCCGTGTATGATGCAGAACCCGGAATGTCACAAGCTTCTGGTAGATGCGATGAATTACCATTTGCTTCCTTATCAGCAAAATGAGCTTCAGTCCCGAAGAACCAAAATCCGAGGGAGCCAGAAGGTGCTGCTTATAGTTGGCGGTCGGCCGTGTTCTGCAGAGAAAGCCCTCAGCAAAGACGTGAGCTACAGAGATCAAGAAGGCAACTGGACTAAGCTGACAGAGATGCCCACCAAATGTTTCAACCAATGCGTTGCCCTCATGGACAGCTTCCTTTATGTGGCAGGCGGTGAAGATCAAAACGACGCCCGGAACCAAGCAAAACATGCCATTAGCAATTTATGCAGGTAATAAAAATACAAAAGTCAGATCTTTTGGGAACAGCAAAGAGGTTTAATATGGGAAGGGGATTGAATGCTGGGCCAGATCATTGTTCCATGTTACGTTTTTCTGTCTTCTTTGTTAGGGAAAGGCCCAAATCATCGAGCATAAATGTGTTTCCCAGGTCTGGTACTGCCCTGCTGCTGCAAGTTAGGAGACTGGATATTCTGATGCTTCCTTTTAAGACCTGCCTGAGTTTTGCCCCATTTTACGACCTTGTCACGGTTGTTAAGTGAATCACTGCAGTCGTTAAGATAGTAACACAGTTGTTAAGTGAATCTGGCTTTCTCAATGACTTGTCAGGAGGTCACAAAAATGATTCCATGACCCCGGGACACTCAAACTGTCATAAATACATGCCA
Organism: Natrix helvetica; assembly: GCF_964273705.1. Classification (NCBI taxonomy): domain Eukaryota; kingdom Metazoa; phylum Chordata; class Lepidosauria; order Squamata; family Natricidae; genus Natrix; species Natrix helvetica. The sequence goes on from NC_138560.1 coordinate 17,756,848, forward strand.
AGTTGCCAAGTGCCCTAATTTTAATCCCCTGATCATGGGGATCCTATAAAAGTTGTGTGAAAAACAGCCATAAGTCTTTTTTCCCCATAACTTTGAACGAGCATTAAATGAGTAGTTGTTAATCGAGGACTACCTGTGGTTGATGCATGGGAAATCCTGGTGAAAATCCCAAAAAACCACATTACATTTTACTACATTATATTAAGTGAGCCAGGCCAATGAATGTTTTCTCATAGGAAAGCAAATCATTGCTTAATTGTGGTTTGTTATGGAAAATAAAGGCTGTGTTCATCTATTATATTAAACCAGCAGCACTTGGCAGGAGCAGGGAGTGCAAAAGGCAAGTGACCAGGAAGTGTTTTCAATTACGCAGCTGCCATCTTGCATTTTGTGACCAGTGCTTGTTATCAGTACCGCTGCACTAAGCAAAATCCAAAGAGACCAGGGGTGGGCTTCAAAACTTTTTAGCAAGGGCTCTGCCTGGTTGTTATGGTGGGTGTGGCCTAGTCCGCCTCCTGCACCACAGTGGGGAGGGGGCGTTTTTGCCCTCCAAGGCCTCCGGAGGCTTTCCTTGAGCCTCCTGGAGGCTGAAAATGGCCTCCCCAGGCTCCGGAGGCCCTTCAGAGACCCTTCCCAAACTTCCGGTAGGCCTGTTTTTTGCCCTCCCCAAGCCCCCGCGCTTGCCCGGCATTTATCTGCATCTAAAACGGGCTGCGTGGGGACTCCCGGGAGGGGGGGGCGGGGCCAGCCAGGAGTGGGATTTGGGGGTTCTCCAAACTGCACAGAATCTTAGCTAGAGGTTCTTCTGAACCCCTGCGAAGCCCCAGCAGCCCATCCCTGAAAGAGACCACATGATGATTTAAATCAGGGGTGTCCAAACTTGAGAAATTTAAGACTTGTGGACTTCAACTCCCACTATTCCCCATGAATTCTGGGAGTTGAAGTCCACAAGTCTTAAAGTTCCCAAGTTTGGACATCACGGGTTTAAACAATACTTGAATATAGCCATTTGAATACACTTTGCTCTGAGTTTAAAAGCCCAGAGAATGTTAAAGATATATTAAAGAAATCTTTCAAGGCCTCTAGTGAGGCCTTGATTAAAACAAGAAAATTTGTCCCAGATCTCTGTTTCCTGGTGTTGGCAACTCTCAGGTGGGTGAACTTCAAATCCCAGAATTCCACAGCCAACAGGGTGATGGGTGAGAATCGAAGTCCTCACAATTGAGAGACACTGAACAAGACAGTGATTCCCAATCTTAGCCGATTGAAGATGCGTAGACTTCAGTTCCCAGAATTCCCCAGCTAGTATAGCTTCAATAGGAGTTGATGTCCACACATCTTCAACCTTCTAAGATTGAGAAACGCTAGGCTTGATGCTGCTACATTGGTGCCTTGCTTTCCTGGTTCCCAATGCATTGGGTTGGATTCATATTTTGCATCCAGATGTGTCTGGGAGGGAAGACAAATCAAATGGCAACCTTCAATCATGCAACTGAAGCTCAGCTCCTTTTCACGTGTACCAACACACATCAAAAAGGACTGGCTTTGATTGCACGGTGGTTCCATATTGACTTTTGTAGACCTGCATCCCTCCCAAATTCTGGCATCAGTGCTCTCCCCCTTTCTGCCAGGATCCTTTGCCAAGCCTCATGGTTAGAGTCCCCCAATGATACCGCCAAACCCTCAAGAACAATTCTTCTCTTTCTCCGCAGGTACGATCCACGGTTTGGCACTTGGCTACACTTAGCTAACATGACCCACAAAAGGACTCACTTCAGCCTCAGTGCTTTCAATGGGCATCTCTATGCGGTCGGAGGCCGCAATGCAAAAGGCACCTTGGTCTCTGTCGAATGCTACATCCCTTCGGCCAACAGCTGGCAACCCAAAGCCAACATGGAGCTGCCACGCTGCTGCCACGCCAGCGTGGTCATCGACGGGAAGATTTTGCTGACTGGTGGGTATGTGAACAATGCTTACTCCCGGACTGTCTGCAGCTACGACCCTGCCCTGGATTCTTGGCGGGACTGTAGCTGGCTGAGCAGCCCTCGAGGCTGGCACTGCGCTGCCATGTTGGCCGGCCGGGCCTATGTTCTGGGGGGCAGCCAGCTGGGCCCCCGCGGGGAGAGGGTCGACGTCATTCCAGTGGAGTGCTATAACCCCTCCACTAACCAGTGGAGCTTCATGGCCCCCTTGGCCACTGGCCTGAGCATGGCAGGGGTGGCCACTCTCGGTGGGCAAATCCTCCTCGTTGGGGGATGGAACGAAAGTGGGAAAAAATACCAGAAGGCAATTCATGCCTTCAACCCCGATCTGAATGAATGGACCGAGGAAGGGGAGCTTTCAGAAGGCACCGTGGGGGTGTCCTGCTGCACCATTGCTCTTCCTCATGCGAACACCCGGAGTTCCAGAGCTAGTTCGGTGGCCTCGGCCTCTGTGAGCATGTAAACGGAGCTGGGAATTTGGGTTCTGGTGGCTTGCAGAGTCAGGGGCTTTACAGGAAAGGTGAAGGATGCGTTGAGTTTGCTGAAGAGAGTTCTCATTGCACAGGTTGTTGTTGGTTTGTGGTTCATGTCCCAATAATAACACTTTCTTTTTTTTTGATGCTCGAATTTACCAGTAGACCTTTTCACATAATTTCTTTGGGGAACTGAAAATTGAAACATGTCGAGACCTGATTCATCAGACATTAATAGCAATAGCAATAGAACTTATATACCACTTCATAGTGCTTTTACAGCCCTCTCTAAGTGGTTTACAGAGTCAGCATCTTGCCCCCAACAACCTGGGTCTTCAGTTTACCCATCTTGGAAGGATGGAAGGCTGAGTCAACCTTGAGCCTGGTGAGATTTGAACTGCCAAACTGCAGCTAGCAATCAGCTGAACTAGCCTGCAAAACTGCAGTCTAAACACTGCACCACCTCTTCCTCATTCTACAATCTGAAATCTTCACCCCTTCCACTCAAAACTAGACCCTACTTTTAAAGGATTGGGAAGTCCTGTTGGGGGGGGGGGGGTGTTTTCAATGAATTTGGTGACCAGCTTTTTGGACACCTCAGCCCTTAATTATAGGCCAGCTACATTGCGTTTTGTTTGAAATAGTCTAGCCATCTAGCACTCTACGATTCTTTATACTGAATCATACAATCATAGGCTTGAAGGGATTCTCGACGTCTTTCTATCTAGACCAGGGGTGTCCAAACTTGGGAACTTTAAGACTTGTGGACTTCAACTCTCAGAATTCCCCAGCCAGCCATGCTGGCTGGGGAATTCTGGGAGTTGAAGTCCACAAGTCTTAAAGTTCCCAAGTTTGGACACCCCTGATCTAGACTAACCCCCTGCTTATCCAATCTCTTCATGAAAACCTCCAAGCAATAGAGTAGAGTAGAATAACAGAGTAGGAAGGGACCTTGGAGGTCTTCTAGTCCAACCCCCTGCTTAGGCAGGAAACCCTACGCCATTTCAGACAAATGGTTGTCCAATCTCTTCTTAAAAACCTCCAGTGTTGGAGCACTCACAACTTCTGGAGGCATTAAATATGTATTAAGTTGACCAGTAGCATCCAAATCTCAATGCAACTTAAGTGAAATGCAATGGAAAATTAGGTGTTTGGGTTGCTGATAAATGGGGCAATATTGTACCTTGGTGGATATTGTCATTTTATTGGGTTAGGAATATTTGTGGTTGATGGTTTTAATGTTCTTTTAATGCTGTAAGCTGCCCAGAGTCGCTTTGTAGTGAAATGGGCAATTGAATACCCACAATTCTCGAGAGGCAGACTGTTCCACTGATGAATTGTTCTCACTGTCAGAAATCTCTCCTCAGTTCCAGGTTGGGTCTTCCTCATTGCTTCCTGTCCTACCCTCACACGCTATGGAGAATAAATCCCCCTCTTCCCTGTGGCAGCCATTGAAGTACTGGAAGGCTGTTATTTTGTCTCCCCCTAAGTTTTTTTTAGCCCAAATATCTAGTTCCTTTAGCCGTTCATCCTATGGTTTAGCCTCCAAACCTCTTATCATCTTTGTGGCTCTTCTCTGCACTCCTTTTAGGGCCCGGCGTCTTTCTTGTATTGTCAAACAAAACAAAAAAAGAGTTTGCTCCTTCATGTGTATTCACACAACTTCTAAAGCCCTCTAGGCAGTTAGGAATGCACAACTTCCTCCTCCCACTGATGTGGCTCACTGACATGTTTGCTACCAAACCTGTTATCCAAACTAAGAGGTGCTATTGTTCTGTAGCAGGAACCAAATTTCGACCCTAAGATTCGTCGTTTCTTTATTCACCTACTCTCCTTAACCAGACCAAGCCATGAGCTTGCAAATTTATTTATTTATTTATTTATTTCTTGGATTTCTAAACCGCCCCCTCTCCCAAAAAGGGACTCGGGGCGGTGCAAAGTATAGTCAGCATTTTGTTGTTGTTAGTTGTGAAGTCATGTCTGACCCATCGTGACCCCATGGACAATGTTTCTCCAGACTTTTCTTTCCTCTACCATCCCCCAGAATCCATTTAAGTTCATGCCGACTGCTTTGGTGATTCCATCCAGCCACCTCATTCTCTGCCGTCCCCTTCTTCTTTTACCCCCAATCTTTCCCAGCATGAGGCTCTTCTCCAGTGAGTCCTTCCTTCTCATTAGGTGGCCAAACTTTTTGAGTTTCCTCTTCAGGATCTGGCCTTCTAAAGAGCAGTCAGGGTTGATCTCCTCTAGGACTGACCGGTTGGATGGCCTTGCAGTCCAAGGGACTTGCAGGAGTCTTCTCCAGCACCAGAGTTCAAAGGTCTCCATTCTTTCGTGCTCAGCCTTTCTTATGGTCCAACTTTCACAGCCACCCATTGCAAATGGGAAGGATTGTCTTGGTTAATTTCTTTCAATTAGCTCATTTGGCTATTTTATGGATCAATGTCATTTGCAAGCCCAGAATAGCTGATTTGGGATGTTTTATGAATTGAATCTCTGTTAGAAATGACTAATATCCTGAATGAGGTGTTGAGTAAACCACAAACCAGATAAAAGAGCTGAAGAAAATAAAGCTGTGAGTGGATTCTCATTAACCAAGCAGAGAAAATCTTAATGTCATGTGAATATTCCCAGCCTCCTTTATTTGCTTCCATACAGGACTAAACTAGGAACTATCTATTATTTCTATTTTTTGGTAAACTACAGATCCCACCAACTCCAACCAAATGACCACTAATGAGACATGTTGAGTTTCATTTTAGCAATATCTGGAGGGCCACGGGATCCCCACGTCTGGTCTAGGAGAAACAATGCTTCAAAATACAAGCATCAATTTCTATATGGAACTGTACAAAACTTCTTAGTCGTCAGTTGGGACTCTTTTGCTCCATCCGTATTGCCTCTGAAGATACTGGGGTAACAATCTGGTTATAAAATATGCACATGGGCTAGTTTGATGGGGGATGATGGGAGGATTCCATTGGTCTTAAATCACACAGTAAATAATTCAAACAAAGGGTTTAGCAGGATAGGTGAACTTGGCTTAGGGTTCAAAAATGTCTTCCAGTCCTTAACTTGGGGTGGGGTGGATAATGGTGGCTAGATTTATACATTAATTTGTTTGGATTTTACTGAATAACGGGATTGGTTCACTTAATACTAAAACTTGATTACACATGCATTAGTGACATTTCTGTAACCAGAACTATGTATCTATATCTTTGTAGAAATACTTCAAGGTGGCAAACCCTAATGCCTTAACTGCTACACCAAACTAGCTCCGTTTACCATCCAATATGGGGGCAGTTGTGATGGTATCAGTGCAAGAATTTATAAAAAGCAATGCAAGTATTGGCATAATAGGTAAAGGTAAAGATTCCTCTCGCATATACACGGAAGTCGCTCCCGATTCTAAGGGGGCGGTGCTCATCTGTTTCAAAGCCGAAGAGCCAGCACTGTCTGAAGACGTCTCCGTGGTCATGTGGCTGGCATGATTAAATGTTGAAGGTGCACGGAATGCTGTTACCTTCCCACCAAAGGTGGCTATTTGTCTACTTGCCTTTTTACATGCTTTCAAACTGCGAGGTTGGCAGAAGCTGGGACAAATAACGGGAGCTCACTCCGTTACACAGCACTAGGGATTCGAACAGCCAATCTTTCTGATTGACAAGCTCAGCATCTTAGCCACCACATCCCTCTATTGCCATAATAATCAGAGGAAAGACCAGGAAGTGGGGGATCTCACCAGATGTGTCGTACATGACAAGAACAGGAAAATTAAGATTCAGATAGTACAAGCTGGTTCACACCTGGAGCTGGATTTAGTCTTGTATGTTGTTTGCCTAGCGAGATTCAAAAGATTGTTTAAACGTATCGTGTGCAACAAGTCAACATTTTTCTTCCATTCACAGCAAATTGTAATGGTTGTGTTCATGCAACATGGGTTGACCATGGCTTAGTCAATTCTCCCGATTTTTTGGTTTTGCATCAAATGATTTAAAAAGCACTTGCTTGGAACAAGCTTGCAGAATACACTTGATATAGCGAGGTATCTAATTTGTGATTGTGTTATAGGAGTCCTGAACGTGCCCCATTTCTAAGGATAGCATCATTTATTTCCCACTTATAAGATTCAGTCTCAGTAATGCTGGCTATGCACAAAAAGGCAGGTTATTTGAGCATCTTTAGACATCTGCACTCACATTTATTAATTGGAAGATTAGTTTTCCACTTTTTGTTAGTTCATTTAGGCATTTCATGACCATTTTTTAAAAAAAAGACATTTAGCTGCAGAACCTGTTTCCCAAAACCTAGCTTGTTATCAGAAAATGGATTTATTCTTCTTTCATTGCCATTTCTCTTTCACACCCATTTTCAAATCAGGGCTGTTGCCAGAGGACCAGCCAGGAAGGAGGCAAGACCAGTAATTGCAGGCTGGGTGCAGCAAATGCACTTTGCAAGCATAGGACAAATGTTTTTATACAAATTGAACACAAGGGGATATGTACAGCTGAGAGAGGTCTATTGTTAAGCCCAAGACTGGTCTTGAGAGGTTGGTTGTCAGGGAAGGAAGCTTTTCCTCAGAGTTAAGACATGCCTAGACATGTTTTAACAGGCAGATGAGCCTTCAAAATTACCAATCCAAGGGATTTATTTATATAGCATAATCTATCACAATGATGGCAAACCTTTTCAGCATTGAGTTCCGAAAAGGGAGAATGAGTGCGCAGTTCATGCGGTCACCAGAACCACAATCCATAAGAAGAGCTGCCCAGGGGGCATGCACGTGCCAGAAAACGAACTTCTGGTTTTTGCTGTGCACATGCGCACCGGCCAGCTAGTTTTCTGGTTTCTGGTGCGCATGCTCCCGCAAAGATCAGCTGGCCGCATGCATGCTCACGCCGGAAAATGGAAGACCAGATCTTCCAGTTTCCAGCAGTCGCACGCACAAAGGCCAGATGATTGTCGCACGGGCATGCCAGAAACCCAAAAAGGAACAGGCGACACCACACGTGCCAGGCAACATGGCTCCGTGTGCCACTTCGGGCACGCGTGCCACAGGTTCACCATCACGGGTCTGTCACCTCCAGCATAAGGTCAAACGTCTATGCTTGTCTAGTCTGTGAATTCACCTTTCTTGAAGAAGGGGATTGTATTAGAGCCATGGTACAACGCGGCCTTTTGGATCAGGGAAGAAGTAGGAATTTCTGGGAAGAGAAACCACTCCATCTCAAACTCAAGAGACAACTGAAAGGATGCAGCTTATAAACACCACCCATTTCCGGCTGTTTTGATGAGGGTTTTTTTTTTTAGTAGAAATGAGTTTGGTTTGCGCCAATCCTGCTGTTGTATTTGGAACAAAACCAAAGGATTATATATAATTGAGGATTGGCCATCAGATTTCAGCAGTGCCAATTTTGGAATGATGGAAGATTGTATGCAGCCAGGAACTGTCTATTCCTGGCCCAAGTCAGTGTTTCCCAAACCCAACAACTTTGTGTGGATGTCAACTCCCAGAATTCCCCAGCTATAGCCATGCCATTCATCTTAAAGTTAAGAAACACTGATCTAGGGAAATTGGCTGAATGAAAACTGGATATTTTCAAGTTGTACAAAAAATAAAAAAGGAAGACCAATGTTAAGTGTTTTGCATAGATATTAAAGTTGCTATCAAACCTGACTGGATCACCCTGTTGACTTCTGGATGCCAACAAAAGCGGCCGAATCCAGATGAATAAAAACCAACCTCTTAAGAAACTCATATGCTCCCACCCAATGCAGCATTGCTGCTCCTAAATAGTTTATACTCAACTTGGTTTCTTTCCAAAGAGTGAAATTCAATGCCCCAATATAGAGAGTCCATGGAGAGAAGATTCCACGACAGTAAATTAAACAACTTAAAATTTTATTCACACTTATTTCCTAGTGGAAATAATTTATTTGCCTGGAAGGATGATGCCATCATACTGCAAAGACAAGAAAGAAATTGGATCAAGGCAAGCTCTGCTGTAAACATGCAAGTTCCATCACATTCTATTTTATAAGCAGCAGGCTCAAGCCAGTTCAAAGTTCACACATCCCACCCAACCTCCTTCTCCCCATCTTCCACATACGTGTGACGTGTATGTACAATAGTATCACAAAACGGACTCAAAAAGGTGGAAGCTTGGACAATATTTCACTGACACTTGATTTGGGACTGTGCCCTAAAAGGATGAATAATTAATTTGAGAACGTCTTCAAAGGCTCCATGTACTCAACCCATGCAACTCATAGCCTATTTAAAAGTTTGCTTGTGCAAATTAGGTTGCTGAAAAAAGAGGGTCTCGTGGACGAGGGTGCATTAAAGAACCGTCTTCTCACATGGATTGCCATTTGAAATGCAACGTTCCTGGATATTCTACATGATTTATATGATGCATAATAAAAACTGTTTCAACCTCAATTTGCTATAATATGTGAAGCATATGCTCCTCTCTTATATGTGTTTCAATAGATCTCTCTTTGTTAAGGACTGATAAATATTAACAATTTAAGGTAGCCCTCTAAAACTATCCAATCCAACACAGCCACTCAGAGAGAAATTTAACACCCAGTTCTGAAATGTAAAAAGACAGGTGGTCCTCAACTAGTGAGGGCAATTGGGACCATGATTTCCATTGCTAAGCACATTAGCAAAGTGTCGGGCCTTGAAGCCATCTTTTGCATTGGGCCTTCAGACCTGCCACATTTAATGCTGTGGGAAATTGGGAGGAGGGATTCTATGGAGTGGGGTAAATATACTCAAAAGAACATTTCTTTCTCAGAGAGTTAAGGACATCTTGCCCTGCACCTGGAGTGATGTGACTGGGAGGCATCTCCAGTTGGGACAGTGCCTGATCGCGCCATGTGATGGACAGGTGGGTGCTGGGCAGGGGCCTGAACTTTCACTTGGGTGGGGAAAACCTGGAAACGTTCGGATTCGGGTTTTCCCAGATGTGCTAATATGACATCTCTAGTAAAATGGAACTTTGAGGAACCTTAAACCTCAAAGTCTTCTTTTGTTGGGGGGGGGGGGGGTGTTATTTGGAACCCTAACATTAACCCGAATCTGAAAGTCATGGAATCTGATGCCCTGTCAAGAAAGCCCCAATTTTACACAAAGTGCGACCGCATCACTGCAGTCCCAGTTGCTGTTATTAACTGAATCCCTCAGTCATAAAGCAAAGCAACTTCCTGTTGGCTTCCCGCACCCAAAATCGGTGGAAAAGCCAATATGAAATTGCAAGTCCTGGGCAGGCAGGTTCGTGGCTACTGCCAAATAGGGGAGGGACTGAGTGAGTATGCGAGGGGCTGGAGAGATGTGACACATCCCAACAACTTGACACCTTTCCTGCCAGCTTCCTCATTGACTTTTCTGGGGAAGCTGTAAGGCAGGGGTGTCCAAACTTGGGAACTTTAAGACTTGTGGACTTCAACTCCCAGAATTCCCCAGCCTGGCTGGGGAATTCTGGGTGTTGAAGTCCACAAGTCTTAAAGTTCCCAAGTTTGGACACTCCTGCTGTAAGGGAAAGTAACAAACGGTGATCGGTTGCAGGGCACTGCAATTGGGTGATCTTGATCTGCCTCCAGATCAAGATCAGTCACTGTGGGGGATGCTGGGATGGCCTTGGTCACAACTGCGTTGCCCCCCCCCCCCCGTTCAGCACCATTATAACATACATGGAGGACTCCCTGTATACTTTTGGCATTCCTCACTGGGATAAGGGAAGCAATGTATTGCACAGCTGGATTAGAGATGTGCCTCCTAAACAGATGGGACTACAATCCCCAACATTATTCTTGGGCAGCCTGGCTCTCCAGCATTGTGTCTGGGTATTCTCAGGGATGCACTGAGTCCCCCATGAAGGGCACCAGATGGGGAAGGCTGTTTTAAGAAATGCCTGCCGCCGATTTAAAAACCAAGGGAGCAGACCAACCACAGCATTTTTCAAAAGCTTGTTTGAGGTGGTTAAAAACTGGGCCAATTTACCTTTTGCTGAAACCAGCGCATGGCTTCCTCTTTGCTGATTCTATGCTTGGCCCCGATGCTGCCAGTTCGGCGCTTCTTGTCAGCAATGCTGAATCCTGGCCTCCCCAGAACCTGAAGCACAAGCAGCAACACACACAAGCAGGGTTAACTCCTAAAGGCAGGCTGCAGGAAAGCTTTTCAGACATGCTCCCAGTATTTCAAAGGGACTAACTGTGATAACTAGCAAATAGCTGAACACTGATTTAGCACCAGAAATTTTGAAGACTAGAGGTTAAAATGGGGCCCTTGAGCTTTTCAGCTACTGAGCCTGTGGGTCCCAGCATCTAGAGCAGGTGTCAATTGTCACTTGACATATATCACAACTTCCCCCCTCCCCTTTGCTAAAAGAGGCGTGGGCAGTGCGTGATGCATTCAACTCGTGGGCTGTGAGTTTGACAGCTCTGCTCTAGTGTGTTTAACCTGGGATATAGAACAGCTATAGCTTTAAGGACCTTAACAATGAAAAAGTGAAAGGGGCCCCTGCAAGATACAGGCTAGATATTAATCTACTTAACAGTTATGGCAAAGCTTAAAACTCCATGGAAGGAAGAAAAATTATAAAGACCCCAAAATAAATGAAATGAGCTCTTCACAGGATATTCCTAGCCAGAACAAGTCAGGGATCAATTCTTATTAGGTTTTCTAAAACATTCTACAGACTTAATCCATTCTCTTTTCAATTTGATGAAAAATGAATCACATGACAAAAAGCCCATCAACTGTAAAAACTGGAAATGAAAGCTATAACTGTCATAGCCAGGAAATTAGTACCAAGCCTCCTATAAATATCTTTAACAAACAGCACACATATCACAGGTAAGTAAGTGTCCTCTGGATGCTATATTGTGGCTGATAGGAATTGGGAGCTCCAAACATTTGAAAAGCACCAGATCGTTTACAGCTGCAACAGTGCCTCACTCAATACACATGCTGGTTTCATTCTCAAGTGAATCAAAACCATGAACAAAAGGAAACCAATAATTGGTTTCCAAAATAAATTATTTCCAAAATAATTTTCCAATTATTCTAAAATTGATTCAAGCCCTTTCTTGGGTGCAGCAGTAATGACAGTCTTCTTGGTCATGCTTCTTAGTTTATTATCTATATATTTGTCAGGCCAGAAAAGACCACTTGTGAAATTCCAACTGAACTGATTTATTGCTTATGCCTATGGACAGAAATCTACTCAAAGGTTAGCACTATTTTGGTCCTAAAGGTAAAGGTTCCCCTCGCACATATGTGCTAGTCGTTCCCGACTCTAGGGGGTGGTGCTCATCTCCATTTCAAAGCTGAAGAGCCAGCGTTGTCCAAAGATGTCTCCATGGTCATGTGGCCGGCATGATTAAACGCTGAAGGTGCACGGAACGCTGTTACCTTCCCACCAAAGGTGGTTCCTATTTTTCTACTTGCATTTTTACATGCTTTCGAACTGCTAGGTTGGCAGACACTGGGACAAGTAATGGGAGCTCACTCAGTTACGCAGCACTAGGGATTCAAACCGCCGCACTGCCGACCTTTCTGATCGACAAGCTCAGCATCTAAGCCACTGAGCCCCTTTATTTTGGCCCTAGACAAGGGTTAAAGGAGTTCAAGAGGTGTTGCACTTAGTTGTTCGTAGCTTCATAGTGACTTTTGGCCCCAGATTCTGCCACTGTTTCTCCTACAATAGCCCCTGTAATACATGCTCAATTCTCACAGGTATATTAGCCTGAGACAGAATTTTTCAAGACCAAATTTGGTAATAAAATAGAAGATCCAAAGCTTTCTCCATGCAGCAGCAATGCTGCTGTATAAAGGATTAAATCAATATTTCTCAACTTCAGCAAATTTACGATGTGTGGTCTTCAACTCCCAGAATTCTCCAATCAGCCATGGGGAGGGGGCTGGCTAGGGAATTCTGGGAGTTGAAGTCCATGTATCTTAAAGGGTGAGAAACACTAGATTAAATCATAAAAGTCTTCTCTACAGATGTTACTGGAAAGCGTATGGAGCCGGAAGGTAACGAGATAAGTAGTTTAATGATACAGACAGAATCTTATAGCAATAGCACTTAGACTTATATACCGCTTCACAGTGCTTTATACATCCCTCTCTAAGCAGTTTACAGAGTCAGCCTATTGCCCCCCAAAATCTGGCTCATTTTACCGATCTTGGAAGGATGGAAGGCTGAGTCAACTTTGAGCCGTGAGATTCGAACTGCCTAATTGCTGGCAATCGGCAGTCAGCAGAATTAGCCTGCATTCTAACCACTGCGTCACCAAGCACCATCTCCCAGTTCATGTGTCATTCAAGTATACCAGCTGAACATTTTATCAGTTTCCCCATTTTTTAGGGATACTAATCCCCTTTCACTTTATGAGAACAGAACAGAACAAGCATCTCTGCTGTTACTGCAGTGTTAGAAAGGGTCCAAATTAAGAGTTATACAATATAAAAACTTAAGAATGTAGAAGTTTAAGCTAAATATACAAACCACATAGAAGTCCAAGCCGTAGATGCCAATACTGGGATCGTATTTAATTCCCAAGTCAATGTGTTCTTGGATCCCAAATCCAAAATTGCCAGTGTCGGAGAAATTATTCTTTCTCAACTCATATTCTCGGACCTGAAATAATGACATTAGTTTTAAATCTGTTCCCTTCCAAATTCCATGTGTTAGAAAAGTGATCAACAGCTGCTTACCTTCAGCCCTTTCTCCAAGATCTCTTCAGCTTTTGCCCCACGTACGGTGCAATGGACAGCAATCTTCTCATTTCTCCTGATCCCAAAAGATCGGACAGTGTATCGAGCTGCAAAATAAACCCGGTTTCATAAGGTGTCTTTGGTGTCAGAAAAATAAGCATAAAACAAACCAAGCAAATACACAAAAATAAATTGGGCTTTAGAGGAAATCCCAAATCCAAGTATCAGCTCAAGACTCACCTGTTCCGACTAGCTGGCTTAGCTGATTGACAGTTCCATCTTCCACCTCCTGGCAAACATTTTATTGGGGAATTTTTAAGGGTATTTTAATATTTGTATTTTAACTAAGAATTGTACAGTATATTTTTTACCTCCTCCGTCTACGTCTACGTCCATGTCTATGTCTATGTTCATGTCTATGTATTTGTATATGGTTTTAACATGACTGTACACCGCCCCGAGTCCTGCCTAGGAAAGGGTGCGGTCTAGAAATAAAAGTTATTATTATTATTATTATTATTATTATTATTATTATTATTATTATTATTATTATTATTATTATTATTATTATTATTATTATTATTATTATTATTAGTTGAGAGCTCCCGAGTCAGCAGCTCATATCAGCCTTGAATCTGCAACCTTCCAGATGTGCTGGATCTTACTTCAAACACCACCCACTGGGATATCTATCACCACACTTAGTTCAACACATCTGGAAGGCAACAGGTTGGGGGAGGCCATGGGCATCTCCACATAATAGTCCATTTCAGGGAAAAAGAAGCGTCACATAATTAAGCTCAGACAAAATATTTCCAGCTGTTACTAGACAACAAAGCAAAACTGACATATTCTTGGCAGTACTGACATGAGGAGATTGTAGGCTCAGGTGGCAAAACAGCAAAGGATGGGTTTTTTTGGGTTGGTTTTTTTTTTTTTTTTGCATTTTTGTCACTGGACAAAAAACTGACTGGCCCATTCATTCCCTGCTTATTCTCAGTGGCTCAAAGTCGGTAGAAGTAAATACAATACTTCAGTGGCAAATTTATTTTAAAGAAATTAGAGCATGTGGTACAGAAAAGCCCTCTTTTAGGTGCTACTTTCAATAATCCAAGTAAACTGGATTAAATCATACTCCCATTTTTAAAAGAGTTCAAGCCGTCACTGTTGAAAAAATATCTGAAAATGAGACCGGCAGTTAAAAAGTATCCTTCAAAGTGATTTACGCTGCCTTTTGAAATAACAATTGTCCCAGGGCATCTTATAAGCTACACACACAATTGTGAAGCTGTAAAATACAGTTTATACGGTTAAGAAAATAAAAACTGGGCATTGTATAAAATAAATGCAACATATGGATTGTAGTAAATTAACCCATTTTGGAGGTATACAGAGTTGTGAGGTGCTTTAGCCCATTTCTTGATTCCTGACAAGCAAGTTTAGGGATCTGAGCTTAGGTCAAAAGCTTTATTTACACCAGATCATGATGCTAAACAAAGCCCTCACAGCAGGACAACGCTCCTGTTAGTGGGGCTGTGAACACCTCCACTGGCACAGGCTATTAGCCTGTGGCCCACTGCCCACCGGTTGGGGACACGTGCCATAGGGGAAAGCTTCAAATAATTCTGGAGACATTTTCAAGACTCTCTTTGTTCTACAATAATCCTCCCCAGGCCAGTGCTAAATCAAAGCTCCTGTTGTGGACCGCCGGCGCCCTACAGAGCTGGCAGCAGAGTCGGTCAGAGTACTACCAGCTTGGCGAAGGATGGTGATTCAATGAAGGCTGGCAGTTGCCTGAAGAGACTGGTAAGAAGCCTGCTAGTTCTTATAGTTCAATCAATGCCTTTGACCAAATTTACCTTTTGAGAAGACAGGAGTCTGTCCTGTGAGCTGCTCCAACACTTTGGCTGCTCGAGTGAGCCTGTCTCCACTTTCTCCAACGCAGATGTTCAAGCAGAGTTTGCGGATGCGCAGCTCCCGCATGGGGTTTTCCTTCTCACCTTGGTCTTGCTGCTGCAAAATAGCAACGGGAAGGGGGAAAAAAAGGGGGGGTTGTAGTTATGGCAAAAAAAAGCCCAGTTTTATTCTCATCATGTGTAGAAAAAGGAGCAACATTTGGAGCTGAGACTAGATTTCATGAGATTGGCAAGGCTACGGTTTTTTGAGTGTTATGTTACAAATCCAGCACAACATTTTATATGCCTCCAACTGGTTCCCCCACTGTTCCCCATAGTACTTTTCAACTATTGATTCTGATTGTAATTCTGGCCTGTTTTTGATCTCTCCAGCTTCAATCTGCCAATCTACCTTCTGTAGGTTAAGGGAGGAGGGAGCCACCATAGGACCAGGCAGGAGTTATTGGCATAGTCAATTCAAAATCGCACACCAATCCCCATATTTCTTTGCCTGTGTGAGTCGCACAGTCTTGATATCTCATTGTCAGAATGTCTGTCTATAGCAAGCAAAACAGAGTTAGGAGAACCACACAGAACAAAGTATGGACTAAATAGCTGCTAAATCTTGATGCTCCAGTTTCAAAAACTGACTTTCTATTTAATTTGCTGGTAGCTAATTAAAACAGGATTTCCACGCACCACTAATTTTTACCTCTACTTGTAAGGCACTTTGGCCCCACTGAGAATACCTTGAATAACAAAAACTATCACAGTGCTGGGTGGAAAGTCACAAAGACCCCACAAGTTTACCATTAGAGTACCAGCTACGATTTAGCTTACACCTAAACAGAAATACCACGGGACATAGGGCAATCTAACAGATGCGTGAGTAGAAATAACCTTAATTTCCCTTTTTCTTTTCAGCTATAATTTTGCACCAATGAGGCTAAAACCAATTTCATTGTATTTATTTTATACAATGACAATAAAGACTAGACTAGACTATAACAAGTAGTATTAGCACTATTATATTCTTCAAAAATAAAAATAAAAACTTCATTAGCTCAGACTTGAATGGATTGATAGGGTGATTATAACTCAGTTGCAGAAAGCATGTTTTAGATGCACAAGGCTCTGAGTTCAATTATTGACACCCTCGGCTTTAAAAAATACAGCTAGCCCTCGACTTACAACAGTTTGTTTAGTGACCAAAGTTACAACCACAATGAATAAAATGACTTATGACAATTTTTCACACTTACAAACACTGCAGTATCTCCATGGAACCATGATGAAAATTCAGTTGCTTAGCAACTGACTCATACTTATGACGGTTGCAGTGTCCCAAGGTCATGTCATCCTTTTGTGACCTTCTGACAAGCAAAGTCAATGAGGGATCCAGATTCATTTAACAACCTTGTCACTAACTAAACTGCAGTGACTCACTTAACTGCGGCAAGGTCGTAAAATGGGGCAAAACTAACTTAACATGTCTCACTTAGCAACAGGAATTTTGGGCTCAGTTGTAGCATCAGAGATGCTACAGTTTAGTCAGGGACTACCTGTAGCATCTCTTAAGTTAGTAAGTCGTCCTGCTTGGAGAACTGCTAACCAAAGTTTGCATTAAACGAAGCAGATTAAAAAGTCTGAGCTATTGAAATGTTAATTTCAACGCCCTCCACATCTGCTTCATATTAAAAAGTGACATCACACAATTACGAACAGCACAGAAACAAAACATATGGTCTTTTGTTCAGGGAGCCCCTATATTTCTCTCCTCCTTATCCAGCACCTTTTATTAATTATATTTAGAAACCAGAACTGTAGCGCCTTATGTTGTTATTAGGGTTGGGCTTGCTCTTACCTTAGCAGAGACTTTTTAAATTGCATTTCTACACTGTTGGGACATTAAAGTTTTTTGGAACACAGAATTAATAATACCCCTAACATCAGACAGAGATTATAGGGCAGTGGGCAATTCGTGCTGTGGCTATACCATCACGGATGGCCATTTGAGATTTAATTTAAGGAACGACACTTTCCCAAGGCATGAAAATAAAATGTGAATTTTCGATTATCATCAACAAGGAGTCAATGAGGAGCAACATGGGAATTAGCCACCAGCCGATCATATAAAGGCAAACTCTTGTTCACACAACGACCTTTACTGAATACACAAGTTTTCTGGACTTGCATACACAATCCACTACATCACCTAAGCAAAGATCCTGAGAATTCACCTAACCTGCATTGCTACCAAGAAAGACACACATACATCCCGATTAAGATAAACTTAAGTTCCTCCTTCCTGGGGAGGAAAGCTGTGGCAAATCTAGACAGCATACTAAAAAGCAGAGATGTCATCCTGCCAACAAAAGTGCCTATAGTCAAGGATCTGATTTTCCCAGTGCAATGGATGATTGTGAAGGTTGGATCATAAGGAAGGCTGAGTGCCAAAGAATGGAGGCCTTTGAACTATGGTGCTGGAGAAGACTCCTGCGAGTCCCTTGGACTGTAAGGCGATCCAAGCGGTCAGTCTTAGAGGAGATCAACCCTGGCTGCTTTTTAGAAGGCCAAATCCTGAAGAGGAAACTCAAAGACTTTGGCCACCTAATGAGAAGGAAGGACTCACTGGAGAAGAGCCTAACGCTGGAAACGATGGAGGCAAAAGAAGGGGATGACAGAGAATGAGGTGGCTGGATGGAGTCACCGAAGCAGTCGGCATGAGCTTAAATGGACTCCAGTAGAAGACAGGAAGTATCCATCTCAGGGTCATGAGATTCATCCCTCCTTCATTTCTCCACCTTAGGTCCCCTCCTCTTTGGAAGAACTAACCAACACCCACAAATAAGCCCAATGTAGACCCACATGAGCTGGCTGGTTTCCAGCCATGCTGTTGAAAACTCAGACACTGGACTCCCTCCTTGTCTTCTTAACCCAACAGCTGCTAAGCCCACAGGCTGAAGGCCACTTCCTCCAGCCTGGAGAAACCCTGGCCCCACTGGAGGGAAATTAAGGGAGTTATAGCCAGAAAAGGAGGGACCTGCTGTGGATTATGGGTCCTTTGCCACCAACTCCCTGGTCACAATATCAAGCACCTATAATCAAGCCTATTTAGGACGGAGAAGAAAAATATTGTTTACAATTCTGTCGGTCAGTCCTAGAGGAGATCAACCCTGGCTGCTCTTTAGAAGGCCAGATCCTGAAGATGAAACTCAAATCCTTTGGCCACCTAATGAGAAGGAAGGACTCCCTGGAGAAGAGCCTCATGCTGGGAAAGACTGAGGGCAAAAGAAGAAGGGGACGGCAGAGAATGAGGTGGCTGGATGGAGTCACCGAAGCAATAGGCGTGAGCTTAAATTGACTCCGGAGGATGGTAGAGGACAGGAAGGCCTGGAGGAACGTTGTCCATGGGGTCGCGACCAACAACCACAAGTTCAACATGTCGTGGGAACCCAACCATAGTTGTCCTTTAGCAGGAAAAAAAGCACAGGTGGGCCCAGCAGTTTTGGGGCGAGGAAGACGCCGCTCTTTCGCGGGGGATGAACTCCACAGAAAGGCCGAGATGGGGAATTAAAGCTTTAGCCGGCCTGGAGCAGAGGCTGCGCTCGACAAAAGGGCCGGTCGGTTTTCTACACCGTTTCATTCGCGCAGCGATCTCCGTTGACCGCTTCCCATAATCGCCTCCAAGAAGGCCCCGACCTTTCCCCCACCCACGGGCCCAAACCCTTGGCCGAAAGGCCTCGGATCTACGAGGATGGAGATGGATTTAAGGCGACCCACGGAGCCACTGGGGCAGAAGGACTACTCACCGCCATTTTGGAGGCGTGGAAAAGGGGGTAAGGTCTCCGGAAGAGGATCTTACCGCGGCCGGTCGCGCAGAATTACCATAGAGCCCGAGTCAATCAGTGATTTCCTACAGAGAGGCTCCATGGAGAGGCCGAGGGCGCCGCACTGCCCTCTGAAGGCACGGAGGAAGCGCGGTTACCCTACCCGTCATTTAAAGCCGGGTAGCAAGCTCAACCGAGGCGAATTTAAACTGTATGGACTTCAACTCTCAAAAGTCCCTCAGCTAGCATGGGCCATTACAATGGGGTGGAGTGCATTACTGGCTGGGGAATTATGGGAGTCAAACTCCATCCAGTTTTTAAGAAGAAGTTGGATAATCATTTGTCTGAAGTGGTGTAGGGTTTCCTGCCTAAGCAGGGGGTTGGACTAGAAGACCTCCAAGGTCCCTACCCAACTCTGTCATTCTATTCTAAAGTTACCAAAGTTGAGAAAGAAGAGATTGGTGAGCTGCAATGCGAAAATTATCTTTGTTTTTCCTGTTTTTGACTGGTGCTGCTATGAAACTCACTGGGTGATCTTGAGCTGGTCACTATCTTCTGGTCTAAATCATTTCTTGCTATCCAGAGATGGCTAACATCTCAGCAGTGCATTTGGGCATTTTTTTGAAAGTGAGCATGCTCAGCTTTGTTTCTCAACCTCCATCAAACTGGGTAGGGGGGAAAAAAATCCACCTGCACACTTTTGCACTACCCAGGGTGTTGCCTCTCAATCCTCCAGAAGGCTGGCAGACCAATTTGATAGGAGAAAAGAAGAAAAAGGAAACAATGAGCAATTTACATCTGTTGGAACGTTTTGATAGAAAGATTGCAATGGACAAAAACGCAACTGCCAATTCAGTTTTATGGGAGAAAAAAAAGTATATTTTCAGACGGGAGGGAAGAATGGAACAGATTTCTTCAGAACACAAAAACTATTGCAGCAATCCACATCGAAAACCACAACAAGAACATGAAAAGCAAACTCTGTGCCTCTCATTAACTTGGCTATTCCACCAAATCAGGAAAACAAACGAAGGGACAAAAGAAACAAGGATCTGAACTCCAAACCTGGTAACTTTAAGACGTGTGGACTTCAACTCCAGAATTCCTCAGCCAGCCATTCACACATTTGCGAATCTTGCTGTTGGTATTGATACTGGTGGTGGTGGTGATGATGGGGTAAAGCCACTTG
Organism: Natrix helvetica; assembly: GCF_964273705.1. Lineage (NCBI taxonomy): Eukaryota > Metazoa > Chordata > Lepidosauria > Squamata > Natricidae > Natrix > Natrix helvetica. The sequence continues at coordinate 17,776,949 of NC_138560.1, forward strand.
AATTTACAGTGTGCTCCCGCTCTTGTAAAAAGTCGCTCAGCTTAAACATTCAAGATTCAAAAGAAATACAAACTCTAGACTGGCACCCCTTGAGCTAGCAGAGAATTCTGAGAGTGCGTCCTGGAACATCAAGAATGTGTATTGATATTCCTTTGTGGCAACTTCTATTTCAAGGGAGAACAAAATGAGTTCCCAGCTGCTAATCAGGCTAAGAATAATGAATAGGTGCATTATCCTGGAATAGGTTTTCCCCTGAGGCTCAACGTAAGTTTTGTCTTATTTTTATAAATCAAACTGTAACGGGAAGATCTGCCAACAGTCCTTTCCACCTTTGAGTTCCACTCTCCTCAGCCACTTTGCACAATGGGCAGCCATCATAAATGATGGGAAAAGCGATTCAAAATACCCAAAGAGATTGCCTGACATCATAATATTTGGCCTTTTGTGGGATGAGTGCTAGTCTCCTCCCAGACAACATGACTGGAAATGAATGGATAAGATTGATGGATTTTACAAGGAGGACTGAGAATGCTGAGACTTGCCCTCTGGAACAGGGGTCTCCAACCTTGGCAACTTTAAGACTTGTGCACTTCAAATTCTGGGAGTTGAAGTCCACAAGTCTTAAAGTTGCCACGGTTGGGGCCCCCCGCTCTGAAAGTCCATAAAGAATCCTTCTTAGGACCTGCTGCAATTGCAAAACCTGTGAATCACCTGGATTGGCTTAAATAACCTGGTCACTAATAAAGAAGGTGCCTGGCTTTTTTTTTCCCTCAGTGGAACTGCAGGGATCTTTGAGTTAAACTGCCACATTCGAGAGAACAACAGAAAGCATCCCAGTGTGGCCGCATCATGTCAGAACTTTTCTGGATAACCTTTCGGGTGGGTTGTCTTGGCAGTGGCTTCTTTCTCCCTAAGATGAGAGCACAAGAACTTCAGTTTAGTGGGCGGGAAGAGCTTTGGCGCAAACAGATTGCATGTAGGGAGAAAGAAATGACTCAGGTGAGCAGAGGCTGCCTCCTGAATGAAGTTGCCCAGGACTCTCTTAAAGCAGTAAGTGACGTCCGAAGGTTTCCAGTTGGCGTCAGCCTTCCACTTCCAGAGAGTGTGCAGAAAGGACGTCTGGATGTGGTAAGGACTCAGAGGAGACAACATTAGGGGGTGATCCATCTTAAGAGAATCCGCCAGATCGTGAAGCATCTTCAGACAATCGTTCCTGGAACATTAAGAAAGAAAAAAAAAGAAAACATCACAATTCGAGCCTAATTCTAGTCCTGGCCTTCATGAACGATCAGGGTGATTTGGGAGTGGGGATGTCACAATGATTCATTGTTAGATGGGCTGCAAGATGTCTTTTAGCTCAGCAGTGGTCCGCGAGAACATTTTTGCGGTTTGCAGAAAAAGTATTTGCATTTTGTATATTGCACTAAAATCAGAGGTTCTCAAACTACGGCCCCTGGGCCGGATACGTGCAATGAATGCTTGTGTTGCTGCAGAGAGTCTCCCCCCTTCTGGGTCTTTTTATGTGGGTTGGAGGGGGGCAGAAATTCTGCTTTGGGGTCTGCTTTGGCCTCCTGGTGCAGGGCTTTGGGCGAAGCTGAAGGGAAGCGCAGCTGGTGGCGAAGAGCCAGAGGGCCTCATTTCAGTGGGATTGCATCATGGCCTGGAACTGGCTGACCATCTCAGCCCAGTGAGCCTCCAGGCACGGGTATCTAGCCTTGCACTCCCATAGGTCTTCCCTCTGCCTGGAAAGCCTAAGCTCGTAGTTCTCGGTGAGCTGCTTCTGCTGAGCCTCCTTCTCGGTCAGATCCAATTTGAACTGAGTCAACTGTTTTGCCAACTCTTTCTCATGGGGGCTGCTTAGCTCCAACAACTGCTTCCTCTTCGGGCCCTAAGGAGCCCAGGCAGGCAGGCGAGGAGTGGGTGGGAGGGGAGTGGCGAGTAGAGGCTGGTGAGGTGCCCCTCGATGTGAGTTACATCGGTTGGCCATGCCCACCCAGTCACATAACCACCTAGCCATGCCCACCCATTAGGCAGATCATATTAGAGGTCTGTGGGATTTAAAATTATGAATTTAGTGTTCCCTGAGGTCCGAAAGGTTGGTGACCCCTGTTTTAGCTTCTTCTAATCTAATGCTCCTCTAGAATGACAGTTGGAAGAGGTCTTCAACTACCTGCTTAGGCAGGAAACCCTACACCATTTCAGACAAATGGTTTTCAAACATCTTCTTAAAGATTTCCAGTGTTGGAGCATTCACAACTTCTGGAGGCAAGTTGTTCCACTGATTAATTATCCTAACTGTCAGAAAGTTTCTCCTCAGTTCTAAGTTGCTTCTCTCCTTGATTACTTTCTACCCATTGCTTCTTGTTCTATCCTCAGGTGCCTTGGAAAATAGTTTCACTCCCTCTTCTTTGTGGCAGCCCCTGAAATATTGGAAGACTGCTATCATGTCTCCCCTTGACCTTCTTTTCATTAAACCATGCCCAGTTCCTGCAAATGTTCTTCATATGTTTTGGCCCCCAGTCCCCTAATCATCTTTGTTGCTCTTCTCTGCACTCTTTCCAGAGTCTCTCAACCTCTCTTTTATATTGTGGTGACCAGAACGCTAGGGATTCTGAGAAATGGGATGGCACCCCTGAAAGATGCCAGGTTGGGAAAGAGTGAGCTTGATCATCATCCCATCAGGGTGATGTAATTAAAATATTTTTTTGGTCTGACTCAAAGGTACCTTCAGCAAATTCAGGCCAACTTAGACCATGTAAGGTAATCTAGACACACGCACCTGCAGCATCTTGGCCCATGGTGTCTGTAGCATGCTGGAGGACTGCTGTGGTGGTGCAAAATCTCTTTTTCCATGTGAGAGAAGGAAATTCTCCATGTTTCTGAAATACATAGATATATCGAATATAAGGGGAGAGAGACGGACAGGTGCTGAAATCTGTACAATCTGCAATTAAGCAAAGCCAATGTAGAAGCTAGTTTCTGGCAAAACGGACATAAATTGCGGTTATGTGACTGTGGGGTGCTTCAAACAGCCAAAATGGAGGCCGGCTGCCGAGTGCCCAAAATGCACATGGCCATGGGAGGGAAGGGCGAATTTGGAACTTTGAAACCAGGTCATAAGTCCATCCTAACTTTGAACGGTTGCTAAGCAACTGGTCATAAGCAGAGGCTCCATCCTAACTTTGAACGGTTGCTAAGCAACTGGTCATAAGCAGAGGCTCCATCCTAACTTTGAACGGTTGCTAAGCAACTGGTCATAAGCAGAGGCTCCATCCTAACTTTGAACGGTTGCTAAGCAACTGGTCATAAGCAGAGGTTCCATCCTAACCTTGAACGGTTGCTAAGCAACTGGTCATAAGCAGAGGTTCCATCCTAACTTTGAAGTTGCTAAACAACTGGTCATAAGCAGAGGTTCCATCCTTTGAACGGTTGCTAAGCAACTGGTCATAAGCAGAGGCTCCATCCTAACTTTGAACGGTTGCTAAGCAACTGGTCATAAGCAGAGGTCCCATCCTAACTTTGAATGGTTGCTAAGCAACTGGTCATAAACAGAGGCTCCATCCTAACTTTGAACGGTTGCTAAGCAACTGGTCATAAGCAGAGGTTCCATCCTAACTTTGAACGGTTGCTAAGCAACTGGTCATAAGCAGAGGTTCCATCCTAACTTTGAAGTTGCTAAACAACTGGTCATAAGCAGAGGTTCCATCCTTTGAACGGTTGCTAAGCAACTGGTCATAAGAAGAGGTCCCATCCTAACTTTGAACGGTTGCTAAGCAACTGGTCATAAGCAGAGGTGGTATTCAGCCAGTTTGACCAGTTCACCTGAACCAGCACCGAACTGCAGGTGCTTCTATGTAGCCTCATTTTCGACGCCGCACACATGTGTGCATGCTGCGCATGAGCAAAGCACATGTGTGGAAGGCTGCATGCATGCGTGGAAGGCGCATGTGCATGCACATGGTCACAGTTGCAAACCTGTGGTAAAGCTAAGTGAATCCCACCACTGGTCGTAAGTCAAGGACTATCTGTATATACAAGAATGAGATCAATATCCTAGATGTGGGATAAAACATTAACAGAGTTACTAAAAGAGAAATAAATTCTCAGTACAGATGCCCTTCAACACCATTCATTTCGAGACCGTTTCAAAGTTTAAATGGCACTGAATAAAATAACTTAGGACCATTTTTCACACATCCGTTGCAGCTTCATGATCAAAATTCAGATGATTGGCAACTGACTCATATTTGTGACCGTCGTGGCGTTCCGGGGTCATGCGATCACTTTTTGAGACCTTCAGTGGGGAAGCCAGATTCATTTTACAACTGTGCTACTAACTTAAACAGCTGCTGTGGTTCACTTAATACTAGTGACAAGAAAAGTCATAAAATGGGCCAAAACTTGCTTAACAACAGAAATTTGGGGCTCAATTGTGATTGTACCTTGATTATTATATGCACTTCTTTTTCAACTCTCTCTTTTTTTTAACAAGCTAGCAACATTTTTTTTAGTAACTGTAAAACTATTTTACTGGATGAAAACAAAAATCTTTGCCGAGCACCAGCTCGGGTCTCAGGGATTCCTTACCTTTATTACGTCTCCCCGGACACTGTTCGGCAACAAAATAAAACTTCTCCATCAGATCTGTGACAAGGTTGTCCTCCATCAGTTCTCCGGCCTGTTTTGCACCTGGCCACTGGCCAGTGAACTCCAGAAGAAGGACAAGGTTCATGGACATGAACTTGGCGCTTCGGTCATCTAGCACAACCAGGTTAACCATGGGACAATTGGGCTTCTTTTTCTCCAGCCTCATCTGCCAACCTGGGAAAGGCACTGAGACAGCAGGCGGATAGTTCATCAGGTGAATATGACAGCATCCCCCAAGAGATTGCAAACGGGGTAAAACAGAAGGGTCTCCACCCCAGGTGAAGTCTATGTCAGGCTTGGAAGCCATCTTTGTATAGGGCCTGAAGCCTGCCACATATTCAAACATATTCTACTGTGGGAAACTGTAGGAATTGTATGGAGCATGAGAGATGTGTAGCCATAATAACATTCCTTCTCAGAAAGTCAAGGTCATCTTTGTCTCTGCACCTGGCCAGAACTGGATGGGTGGAATCTGTCTTTGTGGCATTGAAAGATTGGACCATGGGATGGACTTGTGGGTGTGGGGGCAAGATCTTGAACTTTCAACTGGGTGGGAAAAACCTGGAAGCTTTCAGATTCGGGTTTTCCCAGTTCTGCCAACATGGCTTTTCTAATAAATTGGAACTTTGAGGAATCTCTAGCCTCAGGCTCTTATTGGATTGAGGATGCTATTTGGAACTCTGGCAGAGTGTGAATGTGATGTAAGATGGAATATGGAAGGAAAGTCATTACTGCCGCTTCCTTCTCATCTCCTCCTACACACCTCCCCAATGCAGGTAGCCCTCGACTTATGACCAGTCGCTTTGAAGTTACAACGGACCTATGTGGGGGTACTTATGACCTTAGCAACAGAAATTTGGGGCTTGGTTGTGTCGTAAGTCGAGGACTACCTGTATTCCCTTTGCTGTCCCACCTGGAAATCTCACCTGAATAAACGATGTCGGTGAACGCATTGACCTGCTTCCAGAATTCCTCCGTGATGTTCCTTGGGGAGATGGTTTTTCCATCTTCCAGGAGGAAAGTTGCTGGGAAGCCATGGGACTTCTTCAAGAGGGACAAGGTGTAGAAGAGGCCTCTGTAGCCTTCTACTTCCATGTATTGGGTGCAATCCGGAAGGGGGATGGTCAGGAGGACCTCAAACTCACCTGGACGTAAGAACTAAAGGCAAACCAAATAATTCAGAGAAGATCTCTTATTTAGATTAGGTAGAATTAACATGATTCCTTCTTAGGCATTTAATCATTTTCTTTCTAAATCAAAAAGTCAAGTTGGCTACCATGCTTGTTCAATTGAAGCATCATCTTTTTTTTTACCCGTGTCTATGCATCTGACAGGAGGTAGGGCTTTGGTCGCCTAGGCATGGTTGCCATCTTGCTTTCTTTGACCACCTGTATGGATGGCTCCAGCTTTATTCTGGGGTGGTGCAGTGGTTAGGGTGCAGAACTGCAGGCTACTCCTGCTGATCAATGGCTGCCAGCAGTTTGGCAGTTCGAATCTCACCAGGCTCAGGGTTGACTCCGCCTTCTGAGGTGGGTAAAATGAGGACCCAGATTGTTGGGGGCAATAGGCTGACTCTGTAAAACTGCTTATAGAGGGTTGTAAAAACACCATAAAGCGGTATATAAGTCTAAGTGGTATTGCTATTGCTATTCCAGTGTTTTCCAACTTGAGTAACTTCCAGATTGGTGGATTTCAACTTCCAGGATTCTCCAGCCAGAATGGCCATTGTGAAGAATTCTGGGAATGGAAGCTCACACATCTGGAAAACACTGCGGTAAATCTAGCCAGAGTTTTTCTAACACTTTATTGATAGCTGCTGTCCATACCTGTTCGCATGCATGATTATCTCCTGGGATCAGTTCTCTGGTATCCCTGAAGTCAGGTCTGTCTGGACCTTCATGCAGGTAAGTGAGAAAGTGGGCTATGAAGTTCTCAAGAACATCCACTGCTTCGACTTTATCTGGTTGCCCAGGGTGCAAAGTTTTGGCCTTCTTCACCTGCACAATGTCTTCAGCCTGCTGTGCTTGGTGGCCTCCGGTTTTCATGGCTGCGGCTGCCAAGGCTGCTAGTCTTTCTGATCGTTTTGTGGAGGTGGTGAAAGAAAGCTTCCTTCCTTCACCTGCTGGAATAAAAGTGGTGAGAATTATGGCACAGATGAGTTTCCCATCTCACACTTCCCGCGACGATGGAGAGATCCAAGCGCGGGTACCACCGGATCAGCGTCCTTGCAATGAGGCTGTCACTGCGTTAATTGTTTGCTAGCTGTACTGAGATATACTGCGCAGGTCATAGGTCTTATCAGCAAGTGATGTACTGCGCCTGCTCACACATTCCAGAGTCTTTTGATCTTCTGTTCGTCTGCCAAGAAGGCGGACGACATTTGCTCTTGCCAAAATGTAACAATTAGATAGATTTGTTTTATTTTATTTTCATATTAAAGTTTTGTTTTTAATTAGAACATGTTATCGGGTTTATTTCTTATCTGAGATATGCTAACAAGGAGGGGCGACGGTCCGCACCTCGATCGAAGGTGGAAGGGAAACTTTCCATTCCTTCTCAGAGGCCATCCTCATTGAGTAGATGAGTAGTCCATTTTAGGTTTGGATTCACCTGCCTGGGTGATGGAGAGAATGTCCAGACAGACTCAGATAGCCTTCCAAGTAGAATTAATACAGCCTTTGACACAGTGGTGGGATTCAAATTTTGTTACTACCGGTTCTGTGGGTGTGGCTTGGGGGACATGGCATGGCTTGATGGGCGTAGCTTGGTGGGTATGGCAGGGGAAGTTTACTGCAAAATCCCCATTCCCACCCAATCAGCTGGGACTCAGGAGGCATATAATAGATGGGGGCAGGGCCAGTCAGAGGTGGTATTTACCAGTTCTCCAAACTACTCAACATTTCTGCTACCGGTTCTCCAGAACTGGTCAGAACCTGCTGAATATCTCCTCTGCTTTGACATCTCTTTTATAGTATGGCCTTTATTGTCATTGTACATCATCATGTATACAACGAAATTGGTTTTAGCCTCACGGGGGCAATCCATGACAAAAAATGCAAACAACATAAATAGTATAAAGAATAATCCCTATGCAAGCAATTAGGAAAAAGAAAAACTAGGCATACATTTCCGTGTGTGCGTGGCAGTGACGTGCAGTCAGGGGAGGCAGAGCCTCACCGCTCTCATGAAAAGAAAAAAAATGTAAAAGGGAAAAGGCGAGTGCTGAGGTGAGGCTTAAAAAAGCCTCTAAAAAAGGGAGGACTGACAACGCTGATCTTTGCAAGCGTGTAAGCAAAATACCCCAGGATCACAGTGGCGGGGACAGCAACTCCTTCTGCTGCGCTGCGGAGAAGAGCCACGCTGTGCAGCAGGCTCCTCAGCACTAGCCTCAGATCAGCGCAAGCTGCAGACCCCTTCATGTTGGCTCAGGAAGGAGGGGAATGGGACTGATCTGAGGCTAGCGCTGAAGAGCCTCCTGTACACACGGTCCCATTCCCCTCCTTCCTGAGCCAACATGAAGGGGACCGCGGCTTGCGCTGATCTGAGGCTAGCGGTGAGGAGCCTCCTGCACAGCGGCTCTTCTCTGCAGCGCAACGGAAGGAGTTGCTGTCTCCGCCACCATGATCCTGGGGTATTTTGCTTGCACGCTTGCAAAGATCAAAGTTGTCACAGTCCTCCCTTCATGATGATCATTTGATGACGTCAGTGCCTCACCAGCCATAAACCTCACCGCACGTCACTGGTGCGTGGAGTGATTATAGTTGTGTTTAAGAGTCTGGCAGCCCAAGGACAGAAACTATTTTTAAATCTATTTGTTCGGCTGGCTATGCTTTGATGTCTTCTGCCCGATGGTAGAAGAGCAAAGAGACACTGACCAGGGTGTGAATCATCTCTGAGTATCTTCCTTACTCTGCTAAAGCAGCGAGAGCTGGCGATGTCATCCAGTGGTGTCAGAGGGCAACCAATGGCTTCTTGTGCCGAATCGATCACTTTCTGTAGTGCCTTCCTGTCTGCAGCTGTTAAATCAGCGTACCATACTGTAATACAATTTGTGAGGACACTTTCTATGGTGGACCGATAAAAAGAGGTCATCAGCCGTTGTTCCACCTGATTTTGAGGAAATGAAGTCTCTGTTGGGCTTTGCCAATCACCAGGGACATGTCGTTTTCTTCCAGGTGAGATCTTGACTAATAAGCACTCCCAAGAATTTAAAAGAGGAAACCTTCTCCACACAGCCCCCCTCGATATACAGTGGGGCAGGCTCCTTTCATGAAAAAAAGTTTTCATCAGCATATTACAATCCATTGCTCATCAAGATGGTAAAATTCAGTTAAATCTGAGAAACTCACTTCTGAGGAGACATGCAACTGAGTGTATTGCCTCACTTCTGTACGTTTTCCACACTACGTTCTGGGGAGTGAGGAGAGATGAGGCCATGGACCAATAAGGGTAGATTGTGACGGAATGTAGTCAGGTGGATTCCCAAGAAAAAGGGGGTGATTTCCAGAAGAATAAGAGACAACTCAATTCAGATGTTTTGTGTGGGAGAAAGAGGATGAAGACAGTCCTTCCCTAACAGTTCCAAGAGTATGTTGTAGATGCAGGTCGCTTATTTCAGTTTGGCAAGATTTTGTCTATAGGAAACAATAAAGAATTCAGCTTGGAAGAATCACCAGGTGTCTTTATGGGTTGTTTGGGCCTGACATTGATCAAACCTATCACGATGGACAAGAAATGGACATGCACAAGGGGGAAAAAAAGCAGAAACATCAAGCTTCAGAAAAGCTTAAGCCTTGTTTGCGTGGGTGGGAGAGAGAGAAAGAGAGGGAGGGAGAGAGGAAAGGAAGGGGAGGAAGGAAAGAAGGGAAGAAAGAGAAAGAAATGAAAGAAAGAAACCAAAGCAGGAGATACATACCCATAGGCTTGTGGCTGAGCTTGCGTTTGGACCAAGGAACTGGCGTGTGAGAATACTCTAAATGGTCTGGCTTTGTGGTTGTAGACATCTTAGGACTGTGCCAATTCCCATCATTAGGCATTTGAGCTGGAAGCAATGGAGCGTGGCCGCCATATTCTTTCATCTCTGGGACCTTGCTACCTGTTTTCCCTCGGTTCTTATTCTGAAGCATCTTCTCCATCTTCTGGTCCTTCCTGATCAGGGTGGGGAGGAGGACGAAGGGAGGAAAATGAGACTAGAACTTGCATAGTTTGGGAGGAACAGAATTGCCAGATACAAAGACAGTGTGAGAAGAGCATGCACTCTCACAATTTGCGAACTGGTAGCGAAGGTAAGTTGATTTCACCCCTGGGCTAGACTAATAGCTCAATGTTGCCTTTATTTATAAGAATGGCTTCAAATCCCTCTGTGATCTTCAAACCACCTAGAGGAAACTAAGATGGCAGCTGTGGTTATGCAATTGATATGTTAACTTTACATTGTTGTGATGCACATTTAAAGGGGGGGGCAGTCGTGGGTTCATACCAGTTTGGACCGGTTGAGCTGAACCAATAGTGGTCCGAACCGAACCAGTTCTCTGGGCGGCGCCACAGGTGTCTCCATCTTGTTTTTTAGTTATGCGCATGCGCAGAACAATTTCAATAGCTGTGTGCATGCATCAAGCGTGCGGTGGTTGTGCCTCCCGGAACCCACCCCTGGGGTGTGTGTATGTTGTACTTTGAATACACAAACAATACAATACAATGCGATAGCAGAGTTGGAAGGTCTTCCAGTCCAACCCCCTGCTTAGGCAGGAAACTTTACATCACTTCACACAAATGATTATCCAGCATCTTCTTTAAAACTTCCAGTATTGGAGCATTCACAACTTCTGGAGGCAAGCTGTCCCACTGATTAATTGTTCTAACTGTCAGGAAATTTCTCCTCAGTTCTAAGTTGCTTCTCTCCTTGATTAGTTTCCACCCATTGCTTCTTGTTCTACCCTCAAGTGCTTTTGAGAATAGCTTGACTCCCTCTTCTTTGTGGCAACCCCTGAGATATTGGAAGACTGCTATCATGTCTCCCCTAGTCCTTCTTTTCATTAAACTAGACATACCCAGTTCCTGCAACCGTTCTTCCTATGTTTTAGCCTCCAGTCCCCTAATCATCCTTGTTGCTCAAACAACCACTTTCTTGACTATGGGGCCCTGTGTGCATCTGGGGTAAAAAAAAGTGTATAAATGCCTACTATAAGATCCACAAATGTCTTCCTGTTTGGCCTCCTTTGTAATTTAGAATCATTTCAAGTGATTCTCTATTCTAGAATGGACTCTATACAAGTTGAACTTTAATTGTTTTCATGGTCTTCATATTCTTTTTATCGATATTGTTACTATGGGAGACCGTTCTTTTGGTCTTTGCACATACTTTCAGCTTCTGGGAAGGAAAAGCAGTGACAAGATAAATTACGATGTTATTGATAATAGCAATTATTTGCCATACACCCAGGAGCTTTGCTAAGTCTAATTATATTAAGTGCTTACACGTTCCAAGGCTTAAAACATTAAATCAGCTAGGTTCTTTAGTCTATGTTTTAGTTCTCATCCTGAAGCGAGATAAGGATGTTATCTTGTAAGGCAATAATTTAAAAAATGAGAGGTTAGTAACACCTATTAATGTACTTATTCCTATAGATGGGAGGCTGCTCCAGATCTTGGGTTCTTTGGCGCTCTAGATCAGTCTAGATCCTCATGGACAGGTGATTTGTCTTTCCAAAATCCAATGTGTTTAAGGCACAGCAGCCCTTCTACACCAACCGCTTCACCAACTGCCTCTTTTCAACAGACATGCTCGCTCCAACCCTTGAGAATTTTAGGGACCAAACATTCCACTTCAACCGTCAGGAAATGGGCAAGGTTGCCTCCATTTTGACCAAGGGACTGACTTCACCTGTTACACTAAGCCAGTGCTTCTCAATTATTTTCTGTTATGCCCCCCCTAGGAAGAAGAAAACATTTCGCGCCCCCCCGCGCAACTGTAAATAGTATCATTTGTCTATAAAATTGTTATAAGTACACCTCTGCATAACACTGTATCCTTATTAACGTATAAGAGAATAAAAAAAGAAAGAAATGTGGATCAATTTACAACAAAGAATAGCTTTATTAACTGTAGCAGAAAAGATTTAAAGGAGCACAGGATTTAAAGGAACACAATATTAAAAAAAACTTTAACCTGCAAAACAAAAATATATAAAATAATTTGAGCTGAGCCCCCCTTTACAGAGCCTCGCGCCCCCCCTGGGGGGCCCGCCCCACTATTTGAGAAGCACTGCACTAAGCCATCCTGCACTCCTTCCAGTTTGGCTTGGTTTAGCATGTGGAGTAAATTGTGGCTTTCATGAGAGCCACACATTACTTTATGTTGTGCTCTGGGATCAACCAGCCTTTCCTGAATGAAGCATTTAATTAATTCTGCCCCACCCTTCCCCCATCAAAGACCGTACACATTAGTTCACTAGTCCATATGAACTCTGTCCCAGCAGATGGCTTTAGTTTTTATGGTTTCAGAGGACAGAATATCTCAGAGGAATCCAGAAGCTTCTGGGCTTCTATTGCTTTAACGTTCTTCCTTCTCTAGAATCTCATTCTTAGCCTGGTCAGCTCGCTGCAAGGTTGTTTAGATGATGGGGAAAGTGTTGGGCTCAACCCACCAAGTTACAAAATGAATGCAACACCAATCTTTTGCTTTATATTTTACAACATTTTGAGCCATTTCTAACAATCACAAAATAATTTAAATCATCAAAACGTGAAGTCAAAAGTTTCAGGGTTTTTTGAGCAAAAAAATCCAGAAGGACTTGTAAGTAGAGACAAAAATGATAAGCTAGACTGGAGGCTGAAACATATGAAGAACGGTTGCTGGAACTGGATATGGCTAGTCTGATGAAAAGAAGGACAAGGGGAGACATGATAGCAGTCTTCCAATATCTCCGGGGCTGCCACAAAGAAGAGGGAATAACCAGAGGTGGACTGGTGCCGGTTCAGCCCGGTTCGGCCAAACCGGTAGTGGAATTCAGCCCTGGGTCACAGAACCAGCAGCGACCCAGGTCTGACATGCCCCCGAACCGGTTCCTTCTCTGCTGCTGGATTGCTGCCATTTGGGATTTTAGTGACTGCGCGCAGAACAATTTACATTGAATAGTGCACGCATGCACAGGTTGCGTACTGGTAGTAAAACCAGCAGCAACCCTCCCCTGAGTCAAACTATTCTCCAAAGCACCTGAGGGCAGGACAAGAAGCAATGGGTGGAAACTAATCAAGGAAAGAAGCAACTTAGAACTGAGGAGAAATTTCCTGACAGTTAGAACAATGAATCAGTGGAACAGCTTGCCTCCAGAAGTTGTGAATGCCCCAACACTGGAAGTCTTTAAGAAGATGTTGGATAACCCTTTGTCTGAAATGGTGTAGGGTTTCCTGCCTAAGCAGGGGTTTGGACTAGAAGACCTCCAAGGTCCCTTCTAACTTTGTTATTCTATTCTATTCTCTTTTCTTTAATTAAACCAGTCAGTTTCGCCATCTTCGCCAACTCCATTGCCTTCATCACCCATTCTCCCATGGTGTGAATTAGTGTTTCTCTCCCTCTTTGTGTATACAAGATTCTCCTCCTTCTCTGGTCTGTCTTGAAAAGTTCAGCCAGAGTTTGAACTTTGGTGAGAAGCCAGGAGAAAACATAAGGTTTGAAACCAAATTCAGAAAAGATGGCTAGGATCACTTAAACGGATTGGAAGCAAAACTGAATTGCATACATGGAACTGAAATAAGCTTAATTAAATGTACGTTGTCTGAGGAGGGAGCAGACCTTAGCTGGCTTTGGAAACTAAACAAAATTGAATCTATGTAGGTAATATTTGGATAGGAGACCACAGACAACAGCAGGACTGTCAGCCAAGAACCTAAGAAGACAATGTAAACCGTGTCTTTCCTATTGCCAAGAAAAATGGACCCTGGATTTGGTGTTTCTCTTGTTGGAAGAAATATCCATCTGGATTCAGTTCCAAGTGGGGAGAAAGACACTGGAAACATGGAGGCTGATTGGAAAGATGGTTTATTGATGAACAGGACCACATAGGTTTGAGGTCCTGGGCAGCTGAACACATGGAGTTGAGAGACAGAGAGGTATTTATGCCCTCTCTTGGGCCTTGCCCTTGAGCTTCCTGTTCCTGTGCAAGAAATGTATTCTATTGGTTGTCAGGCTCCCAGGGGGCTATGCTGGGGTCATAGCTGAGGTTGTCTGAGATAAGTATGGTTGAACCTTGCTGGGTGATGCAATGAAGGGGCTTGGTTGTGCCATGTGATGAGCTCTGCTGATAGATAATCCTATTATGTCCTGGAGGGTCATGTCTTAATCCCATCACCCTGGAGCTGAAGGTCTAATTGTCTTGGAGATAGGCTGGCCCAGTCCTGGTTGATGGGCACCAAATACCTGCTGGGGGCATGGAGCTGCTGGGATCTTTGTCTTTAAAAACATGTTTCTCCTTTTCTCATCCAAGGAAATATAATAGTCTGCCTTTTTAATATTTCCTAGAATATTTCATTCTTCTAGGAGAGGGGTGGGTGCTAACTTCCTACACTCTCTAGGCCCTTAATGGCGAACCTATGACATGCGTGCCACAGGTGGCACATGGAGCCATTTGTTAGGGCATGTGGGGCATTGCCCTGTCAGCTCCAGAGCGCATGGGAAGCTTCCCTGAAGGCTCCAGAGGGTGAAAAACGGCCCTACGAGCAAACCGGAACTCCTTTCCTGAACTTCCAGTTTGGCTGTAGGGCTGGTTTCTGGAAGCTTCTGAAGCCTCCAGAGGGCCTTCGGGGGTTGGGGGGCTGTTTTCACCCTCCTCAGGCTCCTAGAAAGCCTCTGGAGCCTGGGGAGGGCAAAAAAAGTGCGCAAAAAGCAGAGGGAGCTCTGGTCACACGCACATAAGCGCTTGGAGGGGGCATGTATGCACGCTGGGGTCATGCACATGGCATTATGGGTGTGGCACGCCCACACACGACCCTCCTGCGCTCCCCCCGCTTTTGGCACGCGAGCCAAAAAAAGAGATTAGCCATCACTGCTCTAGGCTGATAGTGCTATTCTGATTGGGGCTATTGGTGTAAGTCAGGGGTTTCCAAACTTGGCAACTTTAAGACTTGTGGACTTCAACCCCCAGAATTCCCCAGCCAGCTGGCTGGGGAATTCTGGGAGTTGAAGTCCACAAGTCTTAAAGTTGCCAAGTTTGGACACCCCTGGTGTAAGTGAATGTGAAGCGGGCATCTCCAAAAATGGGCAAATGCGAGAACATGCCCTCCTGCTCTACATCTTAGGGGTGAAACAGCTAATCATTGGAGTAAACAAGATGTATTCCACAGAATCTCCTTACAGCAATGCCCACTATCAGGAAATCATCAAGGAAGTAAACGGCTACCTCAAGAAGATTGGCTGCAATAAAAGATTGTACTACTATTGGATGGATACAGGATGATGTAGTGAAATGTTATAATAAAAATTAATTTGAGTTTATTTAAATCTAGAACATTTTGCATACAATGAAGTAATAATAGTTATAGTCAAATAAATGATTAACCATGATAATAATGTATGCATATATACTAGATTGATAATACGAGATTTTATATAATTTGTAAGTGAGGACTATGGAGAGGATGCACAAAAGTTATGTAACCAAAGATAAACAATCTTATAAAATATGGAATTTATCTTATCAATGGCTAGACCAGTAAAAGAATATGGAAGTGAAATATGCTAGAGAATTTTATAAAGATGTATTACTACTGGAGGGATTTAGGATGATGTAAAGAAATGCCATAATATAAATGCATTCAACATTTAAAATATCTCACATAAAATGAAGTAATAACAGTTATAGTCAAATAAATGTTTAACAATGATAATAATTGTATACATATATATCAGATTGATAATACGAGATTCTATATCAATTATAAGGGAAGACTATGGAGAGGATGCACAGAAGTTTTGTAACCAATCGACACACTGTACGAAACTGGAAGATGGTTTTATGTTTGTCTGTGCTTGTTTGTTTAAAAATAAAAAAAAATCATTAAAAAAGAAGAACTCCCTGAAAATAAAGCCATGCTTATTTCCGAGGTGAAAAGAAAATAAGCTCCTGTGTTATTTTGGGGGGAAACAGTGTGTGTGTGTGTGTGTGTGTGTGTGTGTATACGTGTGTGTGTACGTGTGTGTGTGTGTGTGTGTGTACGTGTGTGTGTGTGTGTGTGTATGCAATACATAAAACTTTTAAACCAACAATTAGATGCATTCCTTGTCATCAAAAGAAAAGAGTGCCAACTGGCCATTGTTGCCTTCGTACCCATCTGTAGAGGTGGTATTCAGCCAGTTCTGACAGGTTCTGGAGAACCGGTAGCGGACATTTTGAGAGTGGGGAGGGAATGGGGATTTTGCAGTATACTTCCACTGCCAAGCCCACAAAGCCACGGCCACAGAACCGGTAGTAAACAATTTGGAATCCCGCCACTGCATCTTTGGTTGGCATGGGGGCAACATGTTGGAGCAACATGAGTAGTTTATGGACTCCTTGCTCTTCTTACTCCCAGGCTTTAAGTAGTGTTTCTGGTGTTTAAAATATTGTTTCCTTGTGTTAAAGGAGTGTTTTTTCAAACTTGTCAACTTTAAGAGGTGTGGACTTCACACATCTGTGTGTGTCAACTTTAAGATGTGTGTTTCCTATGTTAAAGCCGTGTTTGTCAAACTTTTATCAACTTTAAGATGGGTGGACTTCAACTCCCAGAATTCCTTAGCCAGCAATCTAATAACATCTATAGCCAAATCGGAGGTTAACTAATATATTGTAAGAACAAGCAAGGTACTTAGCACATCCCCTGAAATTATGGAAGCGTCTGGCTTACTTTTGGCAGCAAAATTGCATAACTGCATAATGTCAGACCTCTCTGGGATATTGTGTGGGTATTCACATCTCTGCAGCCAGTTTTGTTTTTCTTTTTGGTTTAACAGCTGGAGCATTACCAGGAAAGAGGGCACAGCTTCTGGGACCACCTTGCTGGAAGCTCTGGACTCTATCATCCCTCCTTCCCACCCTGTTAGCAAACCCCTCTGTCTGCTTCCGCAAGATGTTTATAAGATTGGGGGTATGTACATAACTAGGAAGAAAGAAAGTGTATTGTCTGTTAGGCTAAGCAGGAATGGAAAATGACGGAGGTTTCCATGTGGCCTTCATTTGCCCAATGCTGGCATTCAGTACATACAGGTAGTTCTCAACTTAATTCAACACGATTGGACTGAAACTTCCATCACTAAATGATGCAGTTGTTAAATGAATCAACACACACACACACACACACACACACACACACACACTGTTCTGACCGAGGCTTCCCAAGGGCATGAAGCAAACTCCTGGTCCCAACAAAAACCCCTTTTATTAATTGACTGTGAATTCTGCTCATTCACATCCAGCAAAGTCTTTCAAGGGAGGATTTATAGTCACAGACCTTATCTGGCTTGGAGAGCTGCCAGGCCGATATCTGCAAAACTTGGCAGGGAGCCTTTGAGAGTCATGAGCCAATTAAGTGAACTAATTGTCTCCTGCAAACTCCACTCCCCTTTTATTCCTGTTTTATTTCCTCTGGGAGGGGCCATTCATCGTCCACCTGTGGCCTTACTCCCAAGTCGACCCTTGTTCCTTAGTTGTTCCCTTCCTGAACTTCCAATTGGGTCGTTGGGCTGTTATTTACCCTCCCCAGGCTTCAGGAAAGCCTCTGGAGCCTGGAGAAGGAGAAAATCCTCCCCTGTGGGGGGCGCTCGTGCATGTGCAAGTGGGGGGTTGCTTGCACATGCACAATAGTGCGTGCACACACAGTTTTGGCACACCTTTAGAAAAAGGTTAGACATCACTGTACTAGATGTTAAACTAGCAGCCCTTTCTAACTTCAGCAACTTTAAGATATGTGGACTTCAACTCCCAGAGTTTCCCAGCCAAGGACATGCGGCCTTGGGAATTCTGGAAGTTGAAGTTCACGTACCTTAAAGCAGGTTGTGAGGTTGAGAAGGAATGAACCCCGACTAAAAGAACTCAGATGGCCACTAGAGAGCAGCAAAGAGTTGCCTTTGAAAATATATATATTGGCTGTCATTTCACCTTCTAAAAATTCGAGCAGATATCTGGTAGCCCAATTCAGTATGAAATATGCAAAAAAGCAGTTCTCCATTCCAAAAAGGGATCTATATGCACATCTAAATATATACAAGCAATTAACGAGCAGCAATTCTGTGCTTCCAAAATTGAGAATAACTTCCCTGGAATGCTTCCATTGTTGTTAGTTGCGAAGTTGTGTCTGACCCATTGCGACCCCATGGACAACGTTCCTCCAGGCCTTCCTGACCTCTACCATCCTCTGGAGTCCATTTAAGCTCATGTCTACTGCTTCGGTGACTCCGTCAGCCACCTCCTCCTCTGTTGTCCCCTTCTTTTGCCCTCAATTGTTCCTACCATTAGGCTCTTCTCCAGGGAGTCCTTCCTTCTCATTAGGTAGCCAAAGGATTTCAGCTTCCTCTTCAGGCTCTGGCCTTCTAAAGAGCAGCCAGGGTTGATCTCCTCTAGGACTGACTGATTGGATTGCCTTGCAGTCCAAGGGACTCGCAGGAGTCTTCTCCAGCACCAGAGTTCAAAGGCCTCCATTCTTTGGCGCTCAGCCTTTCTTATGGTCCAACTTTCACAGCCATACATTGCAACTGGAAAAACCATAGCCTTGCTTATATTCCACGCTTCCATTGGAATATTATAACTGAATACTTCTGATTCTTTTCTTTGTAGACCAACACAGACAAGTAGAGATCCATCCACCCACCCACCCAATTTGTATGGCCTCCTATCTTGAACGAAGTTGGATGGCAGCTCCTTTAAACTTAAGTTCTATCCTACTAAGCTGATTTGCCCGAGTTCATATATGGTGGTACTTCATATAATGTATTTCGGGACAGTGACAGCACGCAGAGTGGAGCCTATTATTCTGGCTTTGTTTAACCCTTGTTAAATCACGGTTTAAGGTATCTGAATGCAGCTGCCATCATCATCATCATCATTGCTTGAATACACAGCCATAATAACTTGCCAGTGGTGGGTTTCAAATTTTTTTAGAACCTATTCTGTAGGTGTGGCCTGTTTTGTGGGAGTGGCTCAGTGGTCATGTGACCGAGTGGGAGTGGCCAACTTGGAAAATGTGGTGAAACTCACTTAACGACGCTCTTGCTTAGCAACCAAAATTTTGGGCTCAATTGTGATCATAAGTTCTCTTTCTTTTTCTTTCTTTCATTCTTTCATTCATTCTTTCTTTCATCTCTCTTGCCCACTTTCTTTTTCTTTTTTCTTCCTTTCTTTCTCTTTCTCTTTTTGTCTCTCTCTGTGTGTCTGTCTGTCTCCCCCTCTCTCCCCCTCTCTGTCTCTGTCTCTGTGTGTCTGTCCGTCTCTCTCTGATTCCCTCTCTCCCTCTCTCCCCCTCTCCCTGCGTGCCTCTGTCTATCTGTTTCTGTCTGTCTGTCTGTCTCTTTCTCTCTCTCTCTCTCACACACACACAGACACACACAGACACACACATACTGTGATCACCTTGTTGAGTGTTCCAATCACATTTGAAACACTCAACAACTGACCTGCATTTATGGTTTTTTGCAGCATTCTGCAGTCATAGGATCAAAATATATGGCTAAAAGTTCCTGGCAGTGGCATTTTTCCCTGGGGGGCTCCGCAGAACATCCCAAGACCGATGCCACCACATCTGCCCACTTCAGGGACAGGTCCTCTTCAGAAGGACGAGGCCTCCATGGTCCTCCTCACGTTCCTCGTCTTCCGGCTGTAGCCCCACACCATGGAAAATATAGGCACCCGCACACCCGCACAATTACAGCCCGGAGTAGGACCAAAGTCCTCTCCCAACTGGCCCTTCGGAGGGCTTCAGAGGGAAGCTTCTACAGAAGCCCGGGCAAGTGAGAACAAGTTCCCGCCGTTACGAAGTCTCCGAGGCTGTAATTGTACAGCATGTGTGCGTGCGCCTATGTTTTCCATGGCGTGGAGCTGCGGTGAGGGTTTGCGCGGCTGGCAAGGACTCCGGAGCCCATCTTCAGGGGGCAGGGTCCTCATCTTCCCAGATTTTACTCTATTCTATTCTTCATTCCATATTCTATTCTATTCTATTCTATTCTATCCTATCCTATTCTTCATTCCATATTCTATTCTATTCTATTCTATTCTATTCTATTCTTCATTCCATATTCTGTCCTATTCTGTCCTATTCTGTCCTATTCTGTCCTATTCTATTCTATTCTATTCTTTATTCCATATTCTATTCTATTCTATTCTATTCTATTCTATTCTATTCTATTCTATTCTATTCTATTCTATTCTATTCTATTCTATTCTATTCAAATTTAAATGGACGAAAAAGCAGTTTCCCAGGGCAAAGCCTCGAAACTACAACTCCCAGACTGCCTCGGGGGAAAGTGAGGCTCTTCTTCCCCCCCCGCTAAGCCGGCGCTGCCGTCACATGACACCCGAGCGGAGGGGGGCGGGTCACGTGATCCTTGGAGGATGGCGCCGCTCGCGAGGCTGCTGCTTGCGGGGCTCCTGCTGCTGCTGGGCGGGCTGGACCGCCGGGGCTCGGGGACCGCTGCAGGTCCGGTACCGCTGGTCATCTGGCACGGCATGGGTGAGCGACGTTTTGCCCAGGGGGAAATGCAAAGGGCCTCGGGGGTGGGGTGGGGGGGCTCGTCCCTTCCACCTGCAGCAGGGTTAGAAGCCAGATCTGCTTGGTTTCGCTTCTGTTTCGCAGTCAAGGCTGCGGATGATGGGGCTTGTGCTCCTCCAACGCTTCTCTACCTCGGGGTTACCTTATAATCAAGGCTTATCTTCGTTAGCCATAATTTTATGCAGGAAATCTTGGTCTGCCGCCTCCGGGCGGTTTGCAGTCACCGGATGGGTCTCCGTTAAAACAACTTTAAAACCGAAAACCAACCAGTAGAAACCAGTAAATCTTGTTCATCGACCGTTGGTGAAGTCTAGCGCGCCAGTCAGGCAAATCTGAACGCCTTGGCCACTGGACAAAACACCCCCAGGATGGAGGCACATCTGATTGGGTGGTGGGGTATTGCAATATAGGGCAGGGGTCACCAACCTTTCGGACCTCAGGGACCACTAAATTCGTAATTTTAAATCCCGAGGACCACTAATATGATTTCTTTTTTAAAAAAGATAGTGTTTAGTGCAATATAAAAAATGAAAAAAAAAATTCTGTGGACCACCAAAATTTTCTCATGGGCCACCAGTGGGTGACCGCTGGTATAGGGTGACACCCCCCCTCCACAAAGAAGGTGGGTTTTCCATCTCTGCTGATCTCCTTCAGGGGTGCCCTAGCTTCTTCCTACTACAGGTAGTCCTCGGCTTGCAGCAATTCATTTAGGGACCGCTCAAAGTTACAGTAGCAGTGAAAAATGCGGCTTATGACTGTTTTTCAAAGTTAGGACCTTTGCAGCATCCTCACGATGACGTGATCAAAATTCAGACACTTGGCAACTGGTTCATATTTATGACGGTTGCAGTCTCCTCGGGTCGTGTGTTCCCCTTTTGCGACCTTCTGACAAGCAAAGTCCACGGGGAAGCTGGATTCACTTCACAACCTGGATTCACTTCACAGCTGGATTCACTTATCAACCTGCAGTTGATAAGTTAACTTATCAACTGCAGCAATTCATTTAATCACTGCTGCAAGGAAGGTCGCAAAATGAGGCAAAGCTCACTTAACAACAGTCTCGCTTAGCAGTGGAAAATTTGGGTTCAATTGTGGTCGTAACTCGAGGATTTACCTATAATGGGACAAGCAGACCCTACAGAGCTGGCTGGGAAATTCTGGCTGTTGAAATCCATCCCTTTTTAAGTTGTCAACATTGGACCCCCTGCGCAAAGTAGGGCACCCTACCCTGTCCTACACGTTGTCCTAGGTGTGCGTGGTAAAAACATTGGGCATAATTTACTGGACAGATACCCAGACTCGTGTGTTTCCTTGGTAGTGGGATTCTAGAATGGTTTAAGGTTACTCAGTTGCACTCACCTAACTTCCCTCCTAAGGTTTTGTTTGGGACGATAAAATTGGAGGTGACTTTTAGTTACACTTCCTCAACCTTTAAAGGAAAAAAAGGGTTTTGCAAAGCTGGTAAAATTAATTTTTTATTGTTGTACTCATTTTATATATTGTGATTCTGTAAGGGGCACACCCATCGTGATGACACATGCTGTTTAATGGTCTGTTTCCTTTTTTTCTCTCCATATGCTTAGCAGTGGAAGAACGGTGGTGCCCCGGCAATAATTTATTTGTGCTCAGTTAATTGCTCATTGGTAGAAAATTAATTGTGGCAACACCCTATACATATTTATTTGGAACTAACATAAATGCCTTGGAGTTCACGGGAGTTTCTGAATTGATATGAATAGTCCGTTTCATGGGGCAAACACTAACTTAATATATAATATTGGTGGTATGCACTTAACAGATTCAAATCCACCCAGGTTGGAATCAAATACTAGCTTTGTTGTGAAAATATTTTAGTTACAAGAATCACATAGTGGAATTTGGAGGCTGAAATATGAAAGCAGCTGAGGTTTCTTGCTGTAGAAATTGTCTGGCTGGTATAAAAAATGAAAGCCGTGATGATTAAAGCAAGTTCCTGTTTCTAAAACAGTTTCTTGTTTTTCGCAGCAAAAGAGTCGGTTCCTTTATCTTTGGGGTGGGGGTGGGGTGTAAAATATGAAATGTGGGAGTGTTTATGAATTGTAAAATGGAAGATTAGCCTTTCCTTTTAGCCTACAAGTTGACTCATAACTGTAATTGAGCCTGGATGAATAATAGTCATGCAAAATGTTAAGTACCTAACCCACCTTCAATTTCATGATTTTGTTTTGTGGTTGTGGTTAAGCAAATCACCCTGAACGTTAAGAAAACAGAGCAGTTGTTAAGCAAACCTGTTTATCACCATGCATGTTTCTTGCAGGAATGCTGGTTTCTGGCAAAACATGTCATAAATTGTGCTCATGTGATCGTAGGATGTTGCAAAGGGCGCAAGGATGCATGCCGGTTGCTAAACACCCAGCATGTGATCA